>NW_024426552.1:16904910-17294282 GCF_017311325.1 Ursus maritimus
TTTTTTTTTTTTTTTTTTTTTTTTTTTTTTTTAGCGTGGGAGAATGATAGGATTTGATAGCACAATGCCAAACATTCAACAACAGGGAGGCAGTCCTGCCAAAGAAGTTAAATTTTTCATAGTCCTTGAGTACTTGAACTGCTTTTCTGAACTATTTCTAAAAAATAGCCCCATTTTAGAGCTATCTTAAGCAACAATACAACAATACACAGGAATTGTATCCATAGACTTTAAGGCACACAATTAAATCATTCAAAGAATTTCATTAGCAATGAATGTTATAAATAGAAAATATATTTATTACCAAATTACCTTGGAAGGTAGAGGTGGGAGTTGATCAGTAGTCTGGAGCCAAAGAGCTGGCCAAGGGGGCAGAGATGTTTGGCATCTGGGAACACTCTCTGGGGATTTCCACAGATTTAGGGAAAGATTGCTCTTCATGGAGCAAGGCAGAAAATGAGGCCGAAATATTGGTCTTTGACAGTTAAAGGTATATGGAATCTTATAAAAAGGGACACCTTCCCCAGAAGATTAATCTAGAAAGCAATCTTTGCTAATATATTCACTGGCAATACTCATCCAACCACTAATAAATATAGTAACGGTAAGGTGGGTGAGTGGTATAGGTGATTAGTTATTTGCATGAAAGTTTATTGTCTGTCTTCCTATGTATTCTTAAACTTCTGGACATGGTTTACACCAGGAAAACCATCTATATATTTTATAGTCATCTTACTCTATCAGAGTTCCAGCTTCCACAACCTACAAAAAGAACTTATCTTATGGGGATATTAGGAGATTTAAGGAGGTACCACTTCTAAGGTGCTAGCATGGTCCCCAACACATGGAAGACACTCCATGGTGCATTTCCCTCATCTTCCTTCAGTTTCTATCACTTACTTGCTCTGTTAATTTGATCAAGTCACTTCAGTTTTATAATTCTTGGTTTTATCAAAGGAATGGAAGCAAACTTTCTCTTAGCACCCTTCATGTTCGAATACTTTATTATGACGGCAGAGGGAATCTTGAGAAGATATGTACTCTACTTGTGAATTCACTGCCATAAGTAAAATTCCATTCCATTGCAAAACCCAAAATTATCACTATGTGAAGTTTAATGATTTTCACTGAAACAAGTATTAAAATAAGACATGAAACATTTGAGTTTAGAAATAAAAGAAAAAGATAAATGACAAAAGTGGTATTTATTTTGCTCACACATTCCTCTAATATAAACACAAGAAAGAAAGTGCTGTAATTACCTAATTTTTCCTCTGGTTGCAGATTTACAGAAAGACATTTCAGTAAAAAGAATGTGTAAAGGGGAAAATTGTTGAATTACTCACATCATAGCTATGAGCCCTATAAACTCTAAGCAGAACTTAGAAAAGCAAGTTGCATCATTTAATATATGAAAATCAAAACAACAACAAAAGTCAAACCAAATACCAATAAAATATATCAAAATCTAACTCAGTAGCTCAAAACTAATAATTTGTATAGTCCAACATATAAAAAAGTTTTAAATAATTTCAATATTTTATTGCATATAAAAAATTTTGTGTAAAAGTGATTAGTAAGAACAAGTGATAAAAATACATTATCAAGTAATGACTTCGTACAAATGAAAAAGTGTGTCAAAATGAGCTATAATCCAAACTATGAATTTACCTAATTTACTTTATAAAGGTGAAGCCACTCCTTCCATTTTTACATTAATCCATAAACATACCTACATATTCTTTCTTGACTAACGTGATTCTACTGTTTTGGAGCTTAACAAATTTACTCTTTAAAGTTGTTTAAAATGGAAAATCACTATATAATTTCAAAAGCCACGCAATAGTGTCATAAAACTACTATATGCCCCTTTCCATACAATTTTCAATGTAAGTCTTTTTTAAAGGCCATTTCAGAAGTCATTAAAATAAATAAGGTCTGAGCACTTTACTCCCTATGTAGGACTATTAAACCTTTCTCAAAACTTTCCAAATGAAGCATCAAGCACTTCATGCACTGTAAAGATTTTTTTTTTAAGATTTTTATTTATTTATTCAACAGAGATAGAGACAGCCAGCGAGAGAGGGAACACAAGCAGGGGGAGTGGGAGAGGAAGAAGCAGGCTCATAGTGGAGGAGCCTGAGGTGGGGCTTGATCCCATAACGTCGGGATCACACCCTGAGCCGAAGGCAGATGCTTAACCGCTGTGCCACCCAGGCGCCCCCATGCACTGTAAAGATTTTAATCATTGAAAATTGCATGCATTTAATTACTTGCTTATTTTAGTTCACTTTATTATATACTATTTTCATTATTTGAATAACAGATAATTGAGAGAAAAATAAAATTATTTGTTAAGAAAAATATTTTTCCTGAGGTGCCTGGGTGGCTCAGTTGGTTAGGCATCCAACTCTTGATTGAGGCTCAGGTCATGATCTCAGGGTTCTGGGTGTGGAGCCTGCATAAGATTCCCTCTCCCCTTTTCCCTCTGCCCTCCCCCTAACCCCTCTCAAAAAAGAAAACAAAACAATATTTTTCTTCAAGCATATATTACTACAAAACTCTAAGCTGAGTACCAAATTCTATGTGTTATTGGATTTTTTGGATTTAGGTAATAATTCAGGCTAAAGCCTTCTTTTTTTTTTTTTATAAGATTTCAACTTTTTTTTTTTTTTAAGATTTTTTATTTATTTATTTGACAGAGATAGAGACAGCCAGCGAGAGGGGGAACACAAGCAGGGGGAGTGGGAGAGGAAGAAGCAGGCTCATAGCGGAAGAGCCTGATGTGGGGCTCAATCCCAGAATGCCGGGATCACGCCCTGAGCCAAAGGCAGAGGCTTAAGGACTGCGCCACCCAGGCGCCCCCAGGCTAAAGCTTTCTGATAAACAATAACGCCTTTGAAGAACGTGTGTAGAAATGTTACATCATCCTATCATATATCTTCTAGTACTATTATATTCTAGGAATATATGGAAGTTCAAAATTAATTTTGTCATTCTTTTAAAATATTTATACTCATCAACAAAAGTCAAATGGACTTCCAATCACTACATTTGGCTTCTTCTACTTGAGAATAATTGCATTATTTAAAAATAAATATTGTGTCACTTTCAACTAAGTGTATGATAATATATTTGTATTCATAGTCTTAATTTTTAATGCAAAGTTTAAATTTAAACTTGAAAGTATTTATTATATTACCTTTAATTGTGTTACCTTTATTCTTTTGTTATGCAATGCATACAAAGTTCATAAGTGTCAAAAAAAAATCCTATTTAATTCATCTGGACTGTTCTATGGCTTTTCTCTTTAATTGCTTGTTTGCTTTTACATATGGTTGAAAGCTACATAAACATTAATGTCTACAAAGCACACCATTGAGCATATTTTTCGAGGTGGGGGAGGGGGAGAGGGAGAGAAAGAATCTTAAGCAGGTTCCACGCCCAGTGAGGAAAAGATGCAGGTCTTGATCTCAAGACCCTGAGATCATGGCCTGAGTGGATATCGAGAGCCCAACACTCAACAGACTGAGCCATCCAGGTGCCCCATCATTTTCTAAGTAGAGTCTCAGTCTACTGAGTCTTTACTCAAAATTCTTCACATACTCTGCCTGTAGTCTTCACGGCAACACTGTAAGCTAGATAGCATTATTCTCATTTTACAGATAAGGATACTGATTCTTAATGAAATTAAGTAATTTTTCAAGTGTCCTCACATGGTAAATGTAAACTCAGACAAAAAACCAAGTTCATCCAATTATAATACTCCAACACTTTCATCTCTACTCAGCAGCCTCCCTCAACTCTGCCTTCTTCAACTTTGAAAAAAACATATCACCTTTACCAATACAAACGCCAATGTTGGAAGAAATATTCCTAGTTATGCTATCTTTCCATATGTTAAAGGAAAATCTAAATGTAGGACACATATATTTATTTGAAAGAAACAAATATCTTTGCATTTAACTTTAAGTAAATCTCTTAGACATAGTAACAAAAATGACACTTTGTACTATTTATTAAAAGTTCTCACTCAAAAGTTAAAACAAATGCAAACGGATGAAATTTGAGCGAATATATTCTATTACTTATTTTGCTTGCTATATCCTGATGACTATTATTATAAAAATTTTTATCAACCTTGGAGTTCTTTTGAAAAATTCATGCCTATGACTTGAAGTTTTAAAACTATAAAACTGTTCCAATTGGCATATGCTTTCATACTATACTGAACTTTCATAGTATTGAAAGTGTGCAGAACACTTAATTCCATCATATTTAGGTATCTTTCAAAGCCTGAAATTGATCATGTTTTTATATATTACCTCATCAGAAAACTTTTGTTATTCAAACTATGATTACTGATATTCTTCAAAAGTAATTCTTAGAAATTTATAGTTCTATTTGTCTCCTACCATAGTATGCCTCTGCTTACTTAAGGGAAATATGCAAAATCTCTGAAATATGTTTATATTGATTTATTTACTTACGATTTTGACAATGATGGGTTAGCTTACAATAGGTAAATACCTCTATCACAGCTTGATAAAATTAAGTATACTTAAATACACTTTATATATGTTTATATAAAATGAATAATATATATGTATAAAAGTCCTAGAAAGTTGCGAGGCTACCGGTACTTGAGAAGCCTGGGTACTTGAGGAATATGGCTATGTAGTCAACATTTGATTCACCTACATCTGCAATCTCTTTCTTCCCCCAGGGCCTTGGTGACTTTTTTCCCAGCAGAAGGGTGGAGGAATCATCCAAGGAAAAGCCTAAGAAACCAGAAGAATTTCAAATAATAGCATAGGTCTGGAAAGACATTAGCACTTGGAACTGTCAAGGCAGTCAGGGATTGATTGCCTACATTGTATGGAGAAAGTGGGTGTGACAGCTGGAAGTTTGTCGATTTGAGACATTGGCCAAATTGTTAAATTTCATGGAGCAAGAAGAATCCCAGCCAAGAGCCACTGAAACTCAGAGTAAATTTCGTAGTCTTATGGTACTAAGAAGCCAGAATTGGAGTTCAGATTTGACCAAGAAAGAAGGGTTTTAAAGAAACACTCCAAGATCTCAGCTGAAACCAGTGGAAATCTAAATATTTAGAACACGGTTGAAACAGAAATAAAATGAGCTTTAATAAAACTGCAAGCAAGTCTTGATTCAGCTAAGTCCCTAATTGGATTAAGAAGACTTGCTCCCTTTCAGGCTGCCTGCCAGAATTTAGGTTCAACCTTCTGTGGAAGAAGATGACACTATCCAGATACCCTATCCTTTTTATACACAATATATTGCATTGTATTAAAATTGCAGGCAAAATGAGAATAGAAACATGACTAAGAATTTCATAGTCAATAGAAATGGAAGACCAGTTATTGGAATAATAAAAAATAATAATTTTGCTTAATGACTGTGAAGACATTAGGGACAATAACTATGAAAATAATCTAAACAAGAAAATTTAGAAAAATAATGGGTAAAATAAAAGAAAGGATGGATGATTTTGACCAAAATTTGGCATCAGTAAGAAAAGATTCAAATAAACATTCTAGAGCTAAGAATGGAATATCTAAAATTTAAGTTCAATGGAAAGTTTCCATAAAAAGTTGGGTATAGCAAGATATGGGAATTTTAAATTAAATAATATGTTTCAATATAAAATAGTCAAACAGAAGCCCATGCAGAAAAATATATTGGGAAGAAATTGAAGAGACTAGATCATAACATATATGCTGAAAATGCCTAACATACATATAATCGGAGTGCCAGAATCAGAGGGACAAAGAATGTTGCAGAAGCAATATTCAAATAAATAATGTTTCATAGTTTCCTAAATTCCAGATGCCAGAAATTCAGGGAAACTAAAGCAATAACAACAACAACAACAACAAAAGTGAAGGGGGGTGGGGTAATTAAGAAAATAAATAGAAAATAGAAGGCATAAGGGGAAAAAATGCACATCATCTTCAAAAAGCAACAATAAGACAGGTGATTAATTAATAAAAATGATGGATGCTATTGACAAAGGTGACTCTTTGTAGGCTAGCCAGAGTTTAACTTCTACTCTGGAACCATCACTGTAATTTAGAACACATCGATTTTTCTTTCTGAGCATAAGTTTCTTTATTTCACTAGATCTCAATTATTCTAAGAATCATATCACAGTTGTTACAGACCTATCAAAACGTGTGACACACCAAAGACATGCAAGAAATGCCAATATCTCCTCTTCCCTAGAAAGAAAAACAGAAGAAAGAGAAGGAAGGAAGGAAGGAAAGAAGAAAGAGAAGGAAGGAAGGAAGGAAGGAAGGAAGGAAGGAAGGAAGGAAGGAAGGAAGGAAGGAAGGAAGGAAGTTAGTTGCCACCTGACTGTGGCAACTGAGTTCATGGCCTTGGTCTCTGCTTTGAATCCTCTGACTCGTGGGAATGGCAATAGAATTACCTTACAGAGCTCCTGGCACTCAAACGCACAATAATGTGTATTGCCTCTTTTTCTCTCTTTAACTCCTTCCTCAACTTTATTCTTTTAAGAGATTTTATTTACTTATTTGAGAGAGAGAGCATGAGCAGGGGGAGGGGCAGATGGAGAAGCAGATTCCACACTGAGCAAGGAACCCCAACATGGGGCTGGATCCCAGGACACTGAGCTCATGACCTGAGCCAAAGGCAGACACTTAACCGACTAAGCCACCCAGGCGCCCCTCTCCTTCCTCAACTTTAAATGTTACCTAATTTTTTCTTAAAGAAACCTCACAACAAAGCCAGTAGAATAATTCTAACCTGAAAATGCGCCTTACTAACCTGCAAAGCACTACTGGTTCCTTCCAGGGAGTCTCATTATTTTTAATTTCTGAAATATCATTAATACCAAGTCTCATGGAAACTAAAAATAATCTGTACTATTTTTAAAAGGGGAGGGATAGCTCTAAATTGATATGAATTAATTATTTAGTCTGAATTATAAATGAAAAAACGATAAATGGGTTTAACAGACACTCTAAGTACAGTTACATAAATTCCAAAGGTACACTCAGTGCTTTTAATGGGAAGGAAGGATTTTAGCCAAGTTATTCTTTAAGCATAATGGACAGTTTAACGCTTCACTACTTTTCCAGCTGTTAACTGTGTGTTATTTTAGAGTGTTTCCTTTATCTAAAACACTTAGTCCAAACCATTCAAGTACACACTGCTGCTTAGGAGAGAATGATGTTTTCTGAGTGACCTATTTTTTAAAGAAACTTAACTCAATCCACCATCCAAAAAAGGAAAAAAAATTGTATGGTTATACATAAATAGTCTAGTCTAGAATTTTCTTTTTCTCCTAAAATGCTAAGCATAAAAAGTATAGGTAAAAATTAAGAAGGGCATTGTTTTACAAATACATAACAGCTGGATTATAACATAGATCACAGGAAATTCAGTAATTCTATGATTAAAAAAATATATTGCTTTTAATGATTGGTTCTGAAGAAGATCACTTTCAAATGCAGGTGTCAAACAAATGATCGCATGTGTGTCATTCTTAGAAAAAGGCAAATATTTATACTTTTCCAGGGACGCCTGTGTGGCTCAGATGATGGATCTCAGGGTCACAAGTTCAGTCCCTGCACTGGGTGTAGAGCCTACTTAAACAAACAAGCAAGGGTATATATATATTTCAAAAAATAAAAGCCAAATCTGAGAGAGAGGGTAGGGTAGCAGGTGCCCTCTAATTCAATAGTCCTCAACACATTGCTGTGCTAGTCTGGGTCTTACCACAGTTGGGTTCATGACCTTCTGGAAGCGAGAGAGGGATATAAGCAAATATCAGATTTGTAAGATTAGTGGTCAAACGTACAGAGAATAAGTTGAAAAGTAACAAGAATTGATGTAAGGCACCAAGTTATGAAAATATTATTGTAAGAGTCTTGGAAATAAATGAAGTTGGCCCAGATTGAGTATGGCATGAGTGAGGATAAAGAAAACTGAGTGCATTACAAAGATATTTATGCTGAAGATAAGCAGTACTTTTTAATTGTATATGGAACATAAAATGAATAGAGAAATAAAGGATGACTTCCCAGATTTCTGGCCTGAACAACTGGAACATGTTATTCTTATAATGGGAAACAAAACAGTAAATACTAACAATTATGAAGCAGAGAAGAGATGACAAGTCTAATTTGTACATATTAAGTTTTAAGTGTCTATGAGATATTTGTGGAGGGATTGACAAGTAGGCGTCTAGACATATAGACCCAGAGCTAAGAAAAGAAGTTAGGGTGATGGATGTACATTTGGGGCTCGTTGGCATATTCATGTGATAGCCAATTTACATAAGAAGATGAGACCACATAGAAATAGGGTTTAAGATAATAAAAAAGCATTAGAGGATGTCCAAAATTAAATAATTGTGTGACAGAAAGGCAAGTTGGCATAAGAGACTCAGAAACAATGAAAGACTCTTCCCCAGAAAGAGACAGAAGCAAAAGTGTTTTGTTTTGGCTTGTGTGTGTGTGTGGTTTTTTGTTTGTTTGTTTGGTTGTTCTTTTTAATGCAAGAAAGCCAAGGAAAGGTAGTGTTTAAAGAAAGGAGGAGAGAAATAAGAGATTCAACAAGATGGACCTAGAAAGTTTCCAGTGGCGTGCTGACATGGAACTAACACATCCCATTAGTGAGACACATTTCAGAGGACATATATTGGGATAAGCCAGATAGAGAAGGAGAAGGAGTGGATGATGGCAAAGAAGTAGATGCAATGGACACAGAAAAATATTCTAATCTGAAAGGAGACAATCTAAATGAAGAGAAAGATGGGGAGAAGTAGTTAAAAAATGAAAGGAGAATTGAGGGATGGAATGTCAAGGTGGTAGATGTTGATTGTTTAAAGATGGATGGAAAACCAGTAGATGCCAGAGAAAAATGGAGCAGACATAAAGACATGTCATAATGGCCCCATGAAAATGAAAGAGGATGGGAGAAAGGAGAGAGCAATCTTGGATAAGCCAAAGGGTACTATGCTTCTCTTAAGACCAAATGTCAGGAAAAATGGATGGCTGAAGATGCAAACATTTTTATAGAGGCAACTTTACTCAGATGGCTTCAGTTTTCTGATGAGGTTTATGAGGTATATGACAAAGGATAGAGAGAGGCAGTAATGCTTCTCAAAGTGTGGTTGAGCCACACTTGGAGTCAGTTAGGATGCAAGTTATGAGAGCTCTGCAAGACTTAATGAAAAACCAGTATCCACATTTTAACAGAGGACTTCAAATGGTATTTAAACACATTGAGGTTGGACAATTACTAATACGGGAAAAGGAAATAAATGAGTCATTTTTATTCAGAGATTGACTAATTTTCCTTAGAGAATGCTCCAAAGATCTTGCTTTGAACTTTAGGCCTCAGGGCACTCATCTCTTTGTTTCTTTATAAGTAGGGACCTTTGTTTCCTTTCCAGATTGTGACATACGCTTTGCCAAAAGTGGTCAGTCCTTACTTCTTCCTCAGCCAGTCCCTGATGGTTGCATTTCCCACTGTAAGCTGATAATTGACCTCGATCTTTTTCTCCACCCAGGGAGGCATCCTTCCTTAGCTCCACCATGATTGACTAAAAGAGAGTCTGAATGTCCTTTCCTTTCCTTTTGTTTAGTTCCTTTATGGTTTATCATGATTTCAAAAGAGATAACTGGAAGACTACTGTGTTTTGATGGTACTCCATGGGGTAGAGATGGTTTTGCTCCGCAACAGTAGCAGCAAAAAAAAATCTTACTAATTTCCTTCACTCTGGATATATTTTTTCACTGTTTTGTAGCTACTACTTTGAAACTTCCACACAAAAATATTGTATTGCTACTGACATACCAAATGTCAACATACAAAACACCCCACCAAATATTAATTATTATTTTGTCATTTTCATAAGGCAATTTTCAGAGTATAAGTAGCAGTGGGATCCGAAAGCACTCCCAATAAGCAAGAAATCCTGTCTTAAATTTTTATTGTTAAATTGTTCACAGTTAAATAAGCTTTTGATTATGTATATGACTAAAAGCTCCTTAAGTCCATCTGGTAAGGGTTATTAAATTCTGATAGTTATAAATAAATTTAATACATTATTAGGTGTTACTAAACACTTAATCGCAATCTACTAAAACACTCTGATGACCACATAGTTTGTGTATAGGAAAAAATTGTTGGAATTCTCCATTTTAGAAGAACCATTTGCTATGAGTGTTAGTTGCCTTGAGTTGATTGTTATTATCAATTGCAACAATTTTTCCTGTTACATTATAGATCACAGTGAGTTCATTTTCATAGCACCAATTTTGCTTGCTGTGGGTTTTTTGGTCAACCCTAAAACTGACAGTGTATAGTATTGTACCCTGTATCAATATAATTTTTGACCAATAAATTTGAAATCAGCCTCATCTGTATCGTTAAAGGTGATATATAGTTAATGTTCCTAAATTCTTATTTGATACCACTTTGTTAGGGATGAATTATCTATTAATGCAGCTTATTTAGACAACTTGCCTTATATTATAAAGACAAGTATAAAAATCACTGGTTAGTTTAAAATTAAAATTCGGCAGTTTAAGCTTATATTTTCTTAGAAAAATTACAAATCATTTGCATACCTATTAGGAACTGGTTTAGTCTTTCTTCCTTAAAATTGCTATCCTAATTTTTCTTAGTTATCATTTATTTTGTTTTGTTTTTGTTTTTGTTTTTTCCAAAAGAAAGAAGAAGTAGGATTGCCATGGGATATTTTTACCCCACTGAGAGTTATAAGGACTGTATTAAGTCACAATATTTATAAGCCAAACTCTGTGAGGATGGACAGAGCTTGTTTTATTTCATTTATGTTCTTCACAGGCCTTGCAGTCATTTTAAACAAACTAATTAATATGTGAGTGAATTATTCATCCAACACATATCTGTTAAGTATTTAAGGAGTATTTGTGATAGTCACAGAAGTTAACCACTTACACTAATGACTTTCTCTGGTTAAAGGTTTGGAAAACGTATTCAGCTTTTGGTAGTCCCACCCTTGAATGACATCTATTATGAAGAATTGACCATACATTAACACATGCCAAAGTATAATGAGGAGATTTCCTAAGATAGCAATGATTTCTCAGATAGTGGCCAGACCTTAATGAGCTCCTATTGGTCAGGCAAAGAGAATCTAAAGTTTGTTCACTTCTAGAGGGACACCTCCAATATATCTCTTTACCTACTCCAAGCATGCTTCTAGCATCCTGTATTATTTTTCCATTTTCTTATTTATTTTCCACACCCACCTAAGATCTCAAGATCAGGAAAATGTACAGAGCTCTGGAGGGGAGATGAGAAGCCTCATCAAAGGATTATTGCTGTCTGAGATGAGTATAAATGAAAAAGATAGGAAATTTTATATGTGTTTATTTGTATTTTTATATCCGCTCTTCCCCTTCTGGAGACGTAGGGCACCTAGGTTCTAGATGTAAAGACAGAGAACTTTCCAACCATCTACCCTGGAACCAGTGACACAAGCATGTAAGAGGCTCTGGCTCATGGGAAGTGAGTCTATTTGCCTAAACTTCCTGAATCCTACGAGTACCTGAGCCGATAAAAGTCACTTATCTGGCCCCAGCATTGTGAACTTTTTTTATGATGCCTTTATGAAGGCAAAGAATAGTTGGACACACTATTAATAAAAAAATATTCAATCCATGAACAAAGGATGTCATTCCAATTATTTATGTCTTTAATTACTTTCATCAATATTTTATAGTTTTTAGTGTATAATTTTTTTGCCTCTTTAACTTTACCCCTAAGTATTTCATTATTTTTGATGGTTTATAAATGGAATTGTTTTCTTATTCTTCTTTGGATTGTTCATTGTTAGTGTATAGAAACACTACTTTTTTTTATGCTGTCTTAGGTACTAACTACATATAGGATCATGTCATCAGCAAATAAATAGAGTTATAATTCTTCCTTTCTAATCTGGATTTCTTTTATTTCTTTTTTGTGTCTAATTGCTCTAAGTGTTTTTTGTTGTTGTTGTTTGGCTTGTGAATTTGTCATAATAATGGTAACAGATGGGTCTTAGTAATTTTTTAAATGATTCATTTGCATGCTAATTTTAAATATGAACATACATGCCTGCACACATACACAGTCACATATTCATATCTGTATAAGATAGGTAGTAATTATTTTTCTCAAAAAAGCATCTGGCAAATACAAAATTATAATAATAATAATAATTTAAAACTGTAATTTTAATAATCTAGGTTTCATAAAGGGAGAACTATGGCTTGCTTTAAATAACAAACAAAAAAATCAACCAATAGAATGTTCTAATTATGGAGGAATAAAAGGATCCAAATACACTTGACAGGTGGGAGTTACTCTTAGATATGACTGAATTAGCCACAGCTGCTTTCCATAGAATAACGCCCATATGCTCAGTAAAAAGGGAGATTAGTTTTTATCATATGGTAATGTTGAACAATAATATTTAAGGAGCCATGTTAATGCAAGCTAACTCCATTTGTATCTGGTGCACTAAAAATTCAACACAGAAAATATGCACCATATGTGAACGGAATTATATGCCCGATCTCCCAGAGCTTTTCAAGGGAGTGACATTTCACGGAACATGGACACTTCCTATAAATCCTGATATTTCTCGTAATTGCTCTATATCCTGTATATAGTTGTATCTGAGAACCTGGTCACTAACTAATAATTGCCTTAAATATAGATCAGTTTTAATAAAAGAACTGAAAGTTTGTTTTTTTCTTTTTGGAACTAATAAATTCAGTACAAATTCATGGTACTCACAGAGATAAATGAATATAATTTGTTCCTGGCATGTGGCTTCACTTTTCCCCCATTGTCTTCCAAATACTCACAATTATTTCAACTGTTAGTCATGTTTAATCACTAGGTGTTTAGTGGCATTATCATTTGAAGGCTTGCTATTTTATAACTACAGCATTAGCTTTACAAAAGAATGAATAGGTCAAGTATATACGGTGAAAATAATGTGTGGGTATCCTTACATAATATAACTATGGAATTAAAATATAACATATCCGTTTGAATATTATATGATCTAAATCACCATGAAATGTTCTTTCAAAGCTGAAATGGTATTAAAAAAGAACTTTTCTTTGATCTTGTGCAGATCGAAATGTTCCAAAAACCTAGAAAAAGCAGAAGATGGAAAAATTCCTCCAACCAAAGAAGCTACGTATGGTTCCTATGTAAAATAATGTATGTTGACGATCAATTGAATAATAGTGACAGGTAAGTGTGGAATGAACATATCCTATTTTATGGGGAGAAAAAAATGTGTCCTCCTCTCCATGTAAAAAGTGTTCAGGCAGATAAAGGTCACTGGACGGCTTCTATGGAATCTATAACTTTGTCTAGCACTTCTGGGGGCTCACTGGAAGGAGTAAGCTCCAGTTGCCTGAAGTAACAATAAACTAAAGAAGTAGTTCCTTCCAAAGCTTTCCTGGGGACTTGGAATCCTGGAGTCATTGCTTCCAATCGTTCAAGCATGAGTCTAGCAATAACAAACAATAGACAGTTTGGATCCATTAGGAAGGGATACCTGCTTTTTTGTTGACACATGAGGAGAAACTAGCTATGTCTTTAGGGTGGATCTGATGAATTCTGAACTTTCTCACACATATATGCTTATTATGTCAGCAATGTAGGAGATGTTATCCAAATCCTAGTAATAATTTCCATGTTTATATTTTAACTTTGATACTACTTATTCATTCAGGGATTATGATAAAATCTTGCTATTCTAATTAATGAAACATGAATTATGGTCAAAATATTTTGAATTCTGCTTTTTTTGACCAAACAGATCCATTAAAATATAGAGAAACAAAATACAGAGATATAAAAAGGTGAAAATATAGAGAAACAAATATTTGCAAACTCATTCTATGTGTTTTGTTCTACTTGGGGATTATTTTGCAGGATTTTTTTCCTTAAACTTAGGCAAAAATAATGTAGAGGGCGCCTGGGCTCAGATGGTTAAGCATCTGCCTTTGGCTCAGGTCATGATCCTGGGGTCCACCCGCATCAGGTTCCCTGCTCAGCAGGGAGTCTGCTTCTCCCTCTCCCTCTGCCCCTCCCTCTGTTCCTGCTCTCTTTCTCACTCTCTGTCAATTAAATAAATAAAATCTTTAAAAAATAATAATAATTTAGAAATATTCAAAATAAAGTACCTATTAAGATTTCTATACCTAAAAAGAATTCCCTACTGGTCCCCAATCTCATTAGATCATTAAATCTTCTAGCCATAATTTTATATTTACACACACAAATACACTCATATTCTATATAAATTGTTAATAACCACTTCCGCCATGTTAAAATAAAATTTCAAGAAAGAAAAGAGAATCTAACTTTTGGCTTCTCTGTTTTTTTCCAAACAAAAAAATCAGAGCCCATGACCCAGATAGGAAATCTACTAGGAGTTTTTGCTCCAAGATTGTATCAACATTCTCTACCACACCCATGGAAATGCTATTTCATTCATGTTTAACATAAAGAGGCCCATTCATAGTTTGGGATTTAATGGAACCGGTGGAGGTCTTATTTATAGGCCTGATAGAAGCTCCCTAATGCATGAAACAGATGTCCTACTGCTCTTTCATATCTGCACTCACATTCAAAATAGCTGTGCAGGGAGGTCTTCTTTCTGTTCTTCAGGGAGAAAAAGGTGGAGAATCAGAAAGTCCAAGACACTATGATATACTTCATGTTATCAATAATAAAATACAACATGAACACACTAGGGACTTTGTTACAAAATCCTTTAGCTTCTTTTTCAAACCACACATTTTAAGAAGTGTAGTTGAAGCTACAAAAATGTTTTAATAATCTGATTCCTTGCCCCCACCCAAAAAGTATTAAAATATTCTTAGGAAACTTTCCCTAACTTTTGTTTGAAAATCCAGTAGCAAAGGGGCACCTGAGTGGCTTAGTCAGTTAAGCCACTGGATGGATACATTTAGGCAAGGAGCTAGAGGAGGCCTTGGCTGTCAACACAGTTGGGTTTTCATTCCGCTCCCCCAACCATTATGTCTTGTTTTTGGGCAAGTTATAGTCATAGTTTTCTCAACTTAAAAAAGAAGTATTGGGGCACCTGGGTGGCTTAGTCGGTTAAGCATCTGCCTTCAGCTCAGGTCATGATCCCAGGGATAAAGCCCCATGTAGGGCTCCCTGATTAATGGGGAGCCTGACTCTCCCTCTCCCTCTTCTTGTGCTCTCTCTCTCAAATAAATGAATAAAATATTTTTAAAAAAGCATTAGTCATACCTATGTCACAAAGGTGTTGGGAAGGTTGTACAGGAAGATGTAGGTAAAGCATTCAGTCCCCTCTTATTGTCTATAAGTGGTGGCCATGCCATAAACTTCTTCCATTTTTTGATAATTTTTTTCCTAATATTTTTCCTTTCTCTCTTTTCTTTCATTATTTGTGTGCCCTATTTATCAATACTTGAGCTGATTTTATGATAGCTAGCAAGAATTCAATTTTCCAAGTGAGAGAGTATGCCTATTACTTACAAATTCTACAGCAAAAACATACTCAAGTAAAATATTAGCAGAGATCATGGCAAGAATATTCTAAATTCTGCCACATGGGAGAAATAGCAATGATCTTTACTGACTGATTGCCATGATCCATGCAACTTGCTAAGTTCTAAGTGTCATGTCATTACTCTTCATAAAATATTTATGAAACAGTAGTTTCTGTAGTCCTCATTGTACAGCTGAGAACCATAAAGCCTTATGGAGATAGTATAATAATGTACCTTAAGCATGCACTGCTAGTTCTGAGCAAGACAGGATTTGGACCTATCATCTAACAGCACTATTTTCACAGCTATAATCTCTAGTCCGTAAGGATATTACACACCAGTCATCAGCAGATATCCTAAAAAGAGCTGTTCTTGCTGATAGTGGAGAATAGTTTCAGAAAAGGAGACTCAAAAGAGATGATTGTTAATGGCAATAGGGTTTGCCGTGTGTTTTTACATCAAAAAATTGGCATAAACTTTAATCTTAAGAAAGAAAACCATGATGCAGCAAAGCATTTTGTAATAAACTCAATTCCGTAACATAGTTGTTTTTTTTTTTTTTTATGAAAAAAACTAGAGAATTTTCGGATAGGATATGACAGGAAAACAATCCTGTATTTCAAGTTCACCATATTAACATGTGAAGCAATTTTGTTTGACTTAAGTCTTTTTTATTATGTAATAGGTAGGTGTATAATTAACTGTATTCATTACTTGTACAATGTCAGTGACATATAAGTAATGTTGAAATAAAAACACCTTAAAACTCAGGCATTTAAAGTATATTTATGATTGTTCATGAGACTCTGGGTCAGGGGGGAGTTATGGCTTTACTTACCTGCAAGAGTCACCCAGTCATCTGTAGTGAGCTGCAAATCGGCTAGGTGGCTTCGCTGATCCTGCCTGGGCTCTCCCACATTCCCAGGGCCTTGGCTGGAACAACTGGCTAACACCACTCTGTTCCTCATGGTGTCTCATCCTTCAGCATGGCAAAAACAAGAGTCTAATTGAGAGAGAGAACGGAAGTGCACAGACTTCTTGAGACCTAGACTAGAAACTGGCATGCCCTCACTGCTGTCATATTCTACTCTCCAAAGCAAGTCACAAAGTCAACACAGATTTAAGAGGTAAAGAAAGATTCTGAATTCATGATGAGCAGAGCTGTAAAGATACATTGCAAAATACATGGATACAGATGGGAGTAAACAGTTAGGGATCTTTTTGCAATCAATCTGCCATAAATGGCATTTACTGTTTAGATAATGCAAAGTGATTTTGATTGTGAGGCATCCTTTTTAAATAATCTTTTTTCTATTTTCAAATAGTTTTAGATTTACAGAAAACTTACAAAGATATTACAGAGAATTCCCATACACCTCACATGCAGCTTTGCCTATTATTAACATATTCGTATAGCACCTTTGCAAGAATTAATCAACTGATGGTGACACATTATTATTGAGTAAAACCATGCTTTATTCGGATTTCCTTAGTTTTTACCTAATGTCCTTTTTCTGTTCTGGGATCCCATCCAGGAAACCACATTAAATTTAGTTGTCATATCTCCTTGGCTGTCCTCTTTCCGTTGAGACTATTTATTAATTAAACATTTTTTTAAAAGCTGATCTTGTATTCATATAGAGATGGAATTTTATACATTTTAGGTGATTCTTCAGAAGAAAATATGCTCAAGCCAAGTCAACACTAAACTATAACTATGAGTTGTTCATATAAACAAAGAATTGCATACAGTTGAAACATAAAATCTGACTTCATTAATGCATCTTACTTTTTAAACTGCTGTTCCCCAAACACAGACACTTATATGTGGGAGAAATTTTTATCATATATGTCATTTAGACAGAATAAGTGACAGCTGAACAAAGGCCTTAACATAACAATTGAAAGCAAAGATAATATTCTAGAGAGTTTTGTGACCATTTATAGGGTTTTACAAAGCCTCACCTAACTAGTTGCATTAATGCATCCCTTGAGTGCATGTTTGGGGAACTAACCTCAGGCTGTTTCAGCTAATTTTAAATCATTCACAAAATCCCCTGTTGAATTCAGCTAGGGGCACCTGGGTGGCTCAGTCAGTTAAACATCTGCCTTTGGCTCAGGTCATGATCCCAGGGTTCTGGGATGGAGCCCCACATCATCGCTCCCTGCTGAGAGGATGATGCTTCTCCCTCTCTCTCTGCCTGCAGCTCCCCCTGCTTGTGCTCTCTCTCTGTCTCTGTCGAATAAATAAATAAAATCTTAAAAAGAAAAAAAAAAGAATACAATGAAGCAGAAGCAATTCTCTGTAGCATGGCTAACATATAATACAAGTTTAAACATACATTTTTAAACATTAATAGTGCTTTGGATCATTAGCAAATCACCAAAAATATTGGCTTTTTTCTTTAAATGACAAACAGAAAAACAAATCCTTTCAAGGGATTTCAAATAAATCCCCACACTCCTCCTACTTGCATATAACAGCATTTCAACAGAACAAAAGAAAGGGTTTTTTAATAACCTCGAAGCACTCTCAGCCCCTCCTGTTGGTTCTTCAAGGTGGGCCATTCATTACTTTTGCCTGTGTCTGAGAAGTAAGTTTCTACAGAACCCCTACTCAGTGCCCCACACTTCAAGAATTTTGGAGAATGCTAGAGAATTGATTCTAGACAAATGATAGTCTCAGGGATAGATTCTCATTGCACAGTGGAGATCACAATAAAAATCTCCTTGATCTAAAAGAAATAGTTCGGAAAGTATTTACCAAGAATGTCAACACACCTATGAGGTAACACATCCCTCTTTCCTTCCTAAACAGTAGCTCTGATCACTGGGTGTCATGGGAAATTCCCTGGATGTTTGCGCAGAAGCAAATTCATGGTCCAGTGAGAAGACATTGGTTAATTTTTGTCACCAATTCCATCTACAGAGAGTTAATTCTATCTGAATATTGGAAAGGTAACAGAACAGTCAAGGTAATCCTAAAAGGGTGTGAACAACAGAGTGAGGTAAGAAGAATGAGAGAGGAACACAGAGTCAGCATCAGAAATCACTGAGTACTCCTCACATCACTACGTCAGTGTGCAGAACAGGTGCCAGGTAGACGATATGGCTCCATTAAGGTGATTGTATAGGAAGCATGATGTGTAGGTGGTCCAGGGGAGGCGGTCCCCCAGAAGCTGCTGACATCAGTCCCGAGCAGTGACCAGGAGCACCTGGGGGACATTAGGCTGGTTTTAGGAGAAGAACCACTCTAATGAGTGAAGAGATTCTCTTTGGCTTATACAGTCACTTTAAGAATTACGGCCCTCTGGGAGTCCCTGGGGGGCTCAGTTAAGCAACCAACTTATGATTTCCACTCAGGTCATGATCTTTGGGTGGTGAGATTGCACCCCTCATCAGGCTCTGCGCTCAGCATGGAGTCTGCTTGCCCCCCCTCTCTGCTCCTCCCCCTGCTCACTCTCATTCTCTCTTTCAAATAAATACATAATATTTTTTTTTAAAAAGAATTATGTCCTTCTGGCTAAAAATGGTTAGGTTATTGCCAAATTTATGACCTTATTTTATGCATCAGAAGATTTTAGGTGATGTACATTATTGCACATATAATATGAGAAGGTACTTGAGACAGTTAACAGTGAAAGACTTCTCTTTTTTAAAATATTTTATTTATTTATTTGACAGAAAGAGAGAGAAAGCACAAGTGGGGGGGCAGCAGAGGGAGAGGGAGATGCAGGCTCCCCACTGAGTAGGGAGCCTGACCCCAGGACCTTGGGATCATGACCTGAGCCAAAGGCAGACTAACCGACTGAGCCACCCAGGCATCCCATCACTGAAGGACTTTTCTTAATTGAACAATACTAATAGATATTCTTAACAAAATAGCCATTAATTAATAACGCCAATATAATCAAAGTAGGAAGACAGAGGGAAGGAAAATCATATGGAATGAGATTAAACTCTGGTCAATATTCCACTAGGTCTTTTACGTATGTAAACACATTTGACATAACAATCCAATATTAAATCCATATTGGATATCCATCATTGCTTAATACCTGTTGCTTAGGATCATATTAAAAAATTGCATGGTTAACTCTAAACCTCTGAACACAATATTAGAACGTAAAATGGAAACCATATTTATTTATTACATGTTGACATTTGATCACACATGCACAATTTTTTAAAAATGTCTTCCTCCTCCTAATTTTAGAGATTTTAAAATGCCTGACCCTAAATAAATTTAGTTCCTTCTATAAGACATCACAGAAATTCCATGCTGCATCTGTGCCTAAATATCTGAGCTAATAAGGAACAAACAAAAATATCTGGGATAATTAGTATTATTTTTAAGTTACCTTTCAAACTCTCATTTTCACGTGTGAAAAAGTAGCTTTATACACTATTTTAGCATCTCTTTCATGTTTGGAATTTCTTACAATTCTATTAACATAAAATCTGTGGGTGGGGGAAATACAGTTTTGCTAAATGTAGAGAGAATACACTTAATCTTAGGGGTTAACTTCTGAAAGTGGACCCAGAGTATTTGGTGGTCAAATTTATTAACCCTGGGCCAAATTTAATTCTTGTGGCTTAAGAAGCATGCTTAACACTGGCCAGTCTGAAAATACATATAGACTTCTCTTTCAGGATTTATCCCTGAATTAGGTACTGTTGGGATCCACCTAGATTCCCCGGGATACTTCTACCAGTCTTTGTGTGCTTTGCCTGCAACAGCTGGCTGCTGCAACAGTCTTTGGAGGACTTTCCCTGGGCTCCTGAATCTCTTAGGACCAGAAGTGCCCAGAAGTACACCTTCCCTGGGTCCTTTCTAGGTAGTCCCATAGTCAATACCTGGCTAGCCCAGAAAGAAAACATGCTCCCTTCCCCTGAGGAGAGGCAAATACTGCCTTATCTTCTACATTCAGAGTTTCTGGTGGGACTGGACTGATGCTGGGACTTTGACAAAAAACTTTACCTTTGCTCAGTTTCTTCTTCTTCTTCCCTGACTCCTATTCCTTTAAGGTGATCTAGGAAGGGATGGGAATGTGTCATAATACTGGCCAATAGAATCAATGGGGAGTTTCACTTGGAGGCCTCTAACGAAGACTTTCTTTCTTCAAAAAAGAGACCTAGGAAAGAGATGTTCCTCTAATTTCTCTAGATAAAGTCAAATTTGATTATGGGATATGATGTCAGGAATCACTGTGACCATTCTGTTACCAACTCAATGTGAAGCCAAAACGAAGGAGAACAAATCAGAATGACTATGTGATTATTTAACTGGTTCTGCCTACTTCACCCAGATTCCAGCAAGCCATAGATTCAAATCTTTTCTGAATCTCTTTCTCTACCATTTCTGGTCACCAAAGATAATTAAGTCCTTTTTGTTATGGCTATGCCTTGTTTATTTTAGTTTTAATATATCATTACTATTTTCTTAAGACATTCTGGTATTCAAAGATATTTCAATCTTTAAAAAAATCCCTAAGCTTTTAATTTTTTTTTGCTCCTATCTATCCTGTTAAGTATTCATAGAAGAGTATCAAAGCATGATCTATATGGACACCCTAATCTTAATTGTCCAGACTTTGTACTGATCTAGTATTCCATGCAGGTTCATTGACTTGCTCCATCTAGGGAGGTCCTCCTCTGGGCTGTCCTCTTGCACGAGGCTATGATGTATACTGGTCTATGTATGAATGGCTGCTATTTGCCAATCAGGCCATGGTAGTAGAATGGCATGATACAATGAGGTGTGGTCAAGGTAGACAACACAAAGCAAGGGGCAAAAGGACCCATCTGCTTTGGTCAGAAATACAGTAGATGTGACATTCCACAGTAGATATGGAAATGCCCCTAAACTGGGGGTCAAGGGCCATATTCAGAGAGAGAAATGTACTTCACTGCAGGGGGGGATATAAGTAAGTCTTCTCTCTCCATAGAGAATTTTTCTGATATGATCCACGCAAGTATAATTCAAGCACTATGAACCTGAAATATGAATGTAAGATTCACCGCATCAAAAAAGCAGTTAAAGCTGGAGTTGTAAGCCTGTAACTGGCTTACAAAAAAAAAAAAAAAAAAGCCCTCAAATATAAATGGAGATTCCCTAGGAAGTAGCTGAAAAGTTGGAGAAATATGTCCTTATGTCATAAGATAATGAAACTCCACCTTGGACGTTCAGGTGAAGCTAATTTTAACACCAGTTTGTAAATTCTCTATATATTCTTTCTTATTTATACCCTGTAGTTATTTTCCTTCATATTGAATTAAACACCATTTAAAATGAAGGAAAGTCCCCCACCCTTTCTCCTTCTGCCAGGTAGGGGCATAGCACTTCCTGCCAAAAATCTCCCAAGTGAATAAATTGCACTGAACTTGAGCTCTTGGATCTGGACACACATTTCCAAAATCCAACTATCAACCTGTCACTGAATTGGGGGCACGGAGCCCTTCTTATCTGGCAAGTATTAAAGAATGTTGGATGAATTAATTTTACTACTGCTATATCTCATGGGAGTGGGGTAGGGTAATAAAACAAAAGTATGGGCTGATTAATTCTTTGTGTTTATTGGCAGGGCATTCCTAAGATAGTCCACCACATACTCCCAAGGTTTATATTACGTTGAAGATGTCTAATATGTTTTTAAAATCCATTATTCAGGAAAAGAGGGAGAAAAGTCTCCATCCTTTATGTGCCAGGCCATGAAAGAAAGTAATCATTGAAAAAAATACAAGCAGTCTTTGTTCTAGGTAGGTTTCACATAAAATTCTGGATGCTGGAATTTGGAATTGCTTAAGGATCCCGCCAGCAACAGCCCATGGGGTGACAGGACAAAATAAAGGAGGAAATGTGCTATCTAAGTGTAATATGTACATTGCTTAAAATGAGCCCTATCTAAAGTAATTCTGAATGCTTACCCATTGGGTCTTTTCCAAACAATTTTTGAAAACATCATTTATATTTGGTGAATAAAGAATACCAGGTTGCAGGCATGGTTCAGATTGCATTTCAGAGAGTGAGGAATTGGTAGCTGGAAAACTAAGTTGAAATGTTTTTGGTATTATCTCATTATCATAAAGAAATTGTGGTAGTAAATGATACTGAGTTAAGCATTGATTTGCATTTTGAAACA
Source organism: Ursus maritimus (assembly GCF_017311325.1). NCBI lineage: Eukaryota > Metazoa > Chordata > Mammalia > Carnivora > Ursidae > Ursus > Ursus maritimus. The sequence goes on from NW_024426552.1 coordinate 16,927,640, forward strand.
ATGTATTTGTTATTATATAATCCTTTTATTCATCTGTTCATTTATTCAGATAAGATTGAGCCTTTACCACAGGTGAAGCCCTGTGCTTCATGCTGAGAATATAGGCGTAGACCATCCTCAAACTCATGGAACATACTTTTCAGTGTATTTTATATCTACTCATCCAAAAGTTAAAAGGTTTCTAATATGGTAATAGTATATAAAGTACATCAAAAAGATAGCTAGTATTTTGGAATTTAGATAAAGAATGACTCTAGCCTAGGACAAGATAACTAACATCATAAGATATTGTCTAGTCAGAGACAATTTGCTGCAATTTTAATGTGAATATTTTGAAAACTTGATATATTTCTTCTGCTTCAGGCATTCAATGAACCTAATGAATATCTTGATATAAAGAGTGAGCTAAAAAAAGCAAGAATTCTTCAATAAAATGACATAAACTAAATGAATGTTTGTCTGTTTCCATGATACCTACTTTTCATAAATCAGGAATCCAGGTGTCATTTTTCACTCCCTTCCATTTCTCACCAATTCCTCAATCTCCCACAGTCCAAAGAACCCAAACTATTGGTTCTATATTCTCCTTTTATTTTCTTTATAGAATGTATTTTTTCATTTATTTATTTCAGAGAGAGAGTGTGCTTGGGGGGAGGGACAGATGGAGAGGACGAGAATCTTAAGCAGAGTCCACACTGAGCACAGAACCTCATGTGGGGCTCGATCTCACCACCCCGAGATATGACCTGAGCCAAAACAGATCATAGACCTAAATATAACATCAAACACCAAAAAATTTCAGAAAGAAAACCTAGAAGATTTTGTGATCTTGAATTAGACAAATATTTCTTCGACACAAAACGAAAAACATGATCCAAAAAAGAAATTGATGAGCTGTACTTCAAAATCAAAATTTAAATCTTCTGCCCTTTGAGAGAGACTCTTTAAGGAATAAAAAGACAATCTACAGACTGGAAGAAAATATTTGTGAAGTGTATATCTGAATAAAGGACTTGTATCAGAATATAAAGCATTTCCAAAATGCAATAGTAAGAAAACTAACAGCCAAATTAAAAAAATGGGCACAAATTTTGTATAGACACTTCACCACAGAAAGTATATTGATGGCAGATAAATATATTAGTCATCAGGGAAATGCAAATTTGATACCTGGCGAGACACCACTAGACACCTATTTAAAATGGCTAAAGACTGGCCATACCAAGTATTGGCAAGGATGTGAAGGAACTGGAACACTCAGACACTGCTGGTGGAAATGCAAAATGGAACAATTATTTTGGAAAACAGTTTGGCAGTTTCTTTTCATAAAGTATACATGTAACTGTTGCATGATCCAGTCGTCTCACTCCCAGATATTTGTCCAAGGGAAACGAAAACATACGTCCATTTAAAAGCTGGTACACACATGTTTGAGCAGCTTTATTTGCAGTGGCCAAAAACTGGAAAGAATCCAACAGATGAATTGATAAGCAAACTGTGGAATACCTTTACAATATAATACTACTCAGGAAGCAAGAGAAATGGACTATCAATACCTTTAATAACATAGATGAAACTTAAAATAATTATGTCCAGTGAAAGAAGCCATATGAACAAACATGCTTACAGTAGTATATTTCCACTTTTCTCCACCAAACTTGGTGGTATTTTTATTGTACATTTTACTTCTACATATTTCATAAACCCTAGGTAGTACTGACATTATTTTTTTGTTTAAATGTTCAATTATCTTCTCAAATGGTTAAATAATAAATAATTCTATATATTTATCAATGTAATACCATTTTAGTTCTTCATCCCTTCATGTAGATATAGATTTGCATCTGGTATTATTTTCCTTCTGCCTCAAAGAACTCTTCTAACATTCTTCTAGTGGGGTACATTAGTGACTTAATATGTCAGCTTTTATAGATCTGAAGTCCTCCTTATTTTGCTCTTATTTTTGAAAAATGTTTATGCTAGATATAGAATTCTAAACTGACCAGATTTTCTTTCAGTACTCTAAAGATATTGCTCCACTTTCTTAATTTTACTTTTTCCAGTGAGAAATCTGGTCTCATTCTTCTCTCTCTTCCTCTATATATTTTGTGTCCTTGTTTTTTGTTTGTTTTTCCCCAGTTTTTCAAGGTTTTCTCTTTAGCACTGATTTTGAGAAATGTCATTATTATATTCCTTTGGTAGAGTCTTCATTTCCTGGTCACAGTGGCTTATTAATATTTTTAGATCTGTACGTTTATAGTTTTCATCAAATTTAGAAGTATTTTGTTTATTATTTCTTCAAATACTATTCCTCTACATGCTCTTGACTCTTTAGAGACTCCAATTACATACATATTTTACTGCTTGAAATGATCCCATGCTAACTGATACTCTGTTCATTTTTTTATTACTGTCTTTTCTCTGTTTCATTTTGGACATTTGCTATGTCTTCAAGTTTACCAGTATTTTCTTCTACATGGTCTAATTTGCTGTTATCATATCCAGTGTAGTATTCACTGGAAATTCACTTTTTCACTTTTAGAGATTTTAATCTCTAAAAGTTTAATATGGGTTTCTAGAAATATCTTCCATTCTGTACTTAAAATTTTGTACACATGGGATACAGTTAAATTAATTATTTGAATGCCTTTTTCTGTTAAGTCTAACATCTATGCCAGTTCAGGTAAGTTTTCATTGATCTATGTTTCTCCTCATTATGGATTGTATTTTCTGAGTCTTTGAATGACTAATGATCTCTGAATGGACCTCAAATATTGTGCATTTTGCCTTTGTTTGCTAAGCACTTTTATATTCTGATAAGCAAATTTAACCTTATTCTGGGATGCAATTAAGTTACCTGGAAATAATTTCATCTTTTCAAGTTTTGCTTTTAAGGTATTTTTTTAGGCAGTACTGGAAAAGAGCTCAGACTAGGAAGAAACACTCTTCACTGCCAAGACAATACCCTTCTGAGCTCTCCATCAAATAACCTGATTCGTGATTTTTCCTGTCTACCTAACAGGGACACACAAGATTTCTAGTCTTGGTGAGTGCTAGCACTATTAACTCTAATTTCTTCATGTGGTTCTTTCCTTGGTCTCAGGGAATCTCCCCACATATACACACTAGTCCATATTCAGTTGAGCCAGAACCTCTGGAAATCTTCAAAGTTCCCTTTCTGTCTACATTGTCCTTTCCAGCATTCAGTCCTGCCAACTGTTCACTTTGGGATCCCTGTGCTCTGATTTCTTTCTCCTGAACTCTGGGAGACCACTATACTGTCCTGTGTTCCCACCCCTATCCTTGAAGTTAGAACTCCTCTCAAGGCAATAAATTGGGGCAATGACAGGGCTGCTTTACTGTTTTCTTATCTCTCAATAATTATTATCTTTACTTATATCACATCAAACATCTCGAAAGCCATCACTTTGTATATTTCATCTGTGTTTTGATGGTTTCATGCCAGAGTATAAATCTGGTTCTTATTAGTCCATGTTTTTTAAGAGAGGAAGCCTCATTTATTTTTAATATGATATTATAATGTAGCCACACAGAGAATATTATTTCAATGTCATAGCACTGTGATAATATTAGTGTCTGTCATATTTAAAGCAACTTACTCCAGTTCTCAATAAGTTAATCAAGGTGAACCTCTGCTCTACTAAGTATCTTAACCCCCAAAGTAGTAAACATTTCTAACCCATTCTATCGAGGAACACAATTTTAAAACGTCTTGAAACTAAAATGAATTCATCTCTCTCATGCTATTTTGCTTAAGGTTAAGGATTTTAGAAGAAAAAATACAGATTATTACCTTTTCTGATTTTTAACAGAAATGACATTTATAGATAGAGAGAAAGCAGAATGGAAGAAACAAAAGGCGGAAAGGATATTCACTTGACAGCTTTCCCTAAATGCCATTTTTTTAGATGGGATCTCAGCATTTGCAAAGTTCATGGAACATAGAGCCCTTAGGAATTTTACATTACCACTGTAGAACAGAATACACGGCTTCTCTTTTACACCACTCAAAAAGATTACTAAAATCAAAAGGGTGTACAAAGATAGACAATCATACATTTAATCTTAAGTTTAACAACAACAACAAAAAATATGTGGCAGAAACTATACTAATTTTTCAAGTTTCCAATAATGAGTTCAAGATGTCCTAACCACATGGCCCTGAATCCATGCAAATTCAATATTGTCCGTAGGACAACAGACTTGCATTTTCACAGTATGTTTTCCTTCCAGCGGTCTCAGAACACTGAGATTTTCTCCACCCTTCATAAGCCTCACCATGGGATGATTCACCATGGGTGGAGAATGTGGATATCACCCATCACAAGCCCACCAATGTGGTCTTGGCAATCACTTGAATCCACTGGCAAGATGGGACATAACACAAGGAATCCATCACTTTATATATTTTTTTGCTGCATAGGAACCAGTCTTGCTAAAAATTATTGCACTGATGTGAAAAGTCTTAAAAGTATATAAAATATTTTTTATGTTTTCTGTTTTATATAGATGTCTGTCTGTATTTGGAGCTTATCAGAAAATAGCAGCAATAAAATGTACTTACTGGAGGTTAGAAGCATTCTCTAAGACCACCAAACTTAGTTCACCCACATTTCAAGTTTTTAATCACATCTTAAATTTTGTCAAGCCAATTTATTATACATAAGAGGACATGTCACTTTACTGATAATGCAAGACAGAAGACTCACACACAAAAATACTGTTCTAAGTAGGCCTTCCTCTTTGACTGCAGCTTGAAATAAGGTCAGGGACCAGTCCTTCATCTTGTGATGATCAACAACTCATAGAACTGTGACAAAAACAGCATCTTTGCATTCATTTAGCTCACATTCAAAGGTCAGGTGCAACAGAACTGACTATAGCGAAATATGTCTCATGTTAGCAAAAAAATTTAAAAAAAGAACAAATGTAAAGTTTCAGATTGCTCTCTTGAATATTTTTTACAAATTTCTACAAAACTTTGTGTATGATATTTATACAGTGTGATATTAATGACCTTTTAAAGCATGAACAGAAAAAAATAATTAACAACTGAGTATCTGTTTTGATTTTAAGGGGCTGATCAATAGCCTTCTTGTCTTTCCTCCCAAGAGTAGAAACAGACAAAAGGACACAAGAATCATCAAGCATTGTGGGGGTTTGGGAGGGTCACACTTATTACTGACAAAAAATGAATCAGAAGAGATGGCTTAGATACATGGTCATATATATGAATATTATTTGAGTGCAGCTGACACACAATGTTACATTGGTTTCAGGTGTACAACATAGTGATTGAACTTGTCTATATGTTGTGCTATGCTCACCACAAGTGTGTCTACCATCTGTCACCATACAGAACTATTACGATATCATTGACAATATTTTTTACATGTGCCTTTTATTCCCATGATTTACTCATTCCAATAATTTAATTTACCCACTAAATGGCTGGCATCCCACCCAGAGTGAAGTACCTGTCTTACTCTCAGACTGTGTAAAGTAAAAAGTAAGAGGTTACAGAAGGGACTGGAAGAAGCCCACTGAGTTGGCTTTGTTATATTTTAACAAATTGTGAAGTATATATTAACTTTCATCCCCATTATACCAAAGTCTTTAACCACATTGGTTAAAAACTGCGAGACATTTGTTATATTAACCTTGCAAGTGTGCTTTTCAATAGCCACACATTGACTGTAAGTGGAGAATAACAACAGTTGACTGTTCCCTGCAAGTGAAAGCATGTAACATAGATTTCTCATCATGAAAAAAAAATTGCCATAGCCAGAAAGATCTTAGTGATATAAAATGTAAATGTCTCTTCCAAAAAACTGTAGCTCAGTAGGGTTAAGAGATGAGCCCCTGACTCCCTGAGTTTTGAGTGGCATAAGTGGCATCAAAATGAGTGCCCCTTTATTTACATATTTTCTTGGACTGTGAACTTCACCAGAACTTCTCCGTTGTTTGTTTTTCTCCCCCACACATGTGACAGGATGGCTAGAATGGACTGGAGTTGGGTATTTTCTTTCCCCAGGTCAGTTAGACTCTAATAATACACTAACAGTTTAGGCTCTGGTTAACTAGTTCTGTTGTAGGTTTGCATGGTTCTTGTATCACAGAGTCAAAGGATGAATCTTGTGGGACACAAAAGGGTTAGGTGAAAGTGCAAGTTTATTACCTGAAGGTGAGAACAGAAAGGAAAGAGAAGTCTGGGGTTAGGGGGTCCTGAATGGGTTGCCACTATAGGCTTTTATGGTCGGTGTTTTACAGAAAATTGACCAGGGAACTTGGTAAATATCTTGTCTAAAACGTTTAAGACAAACAGGGTAGATTTGTAAATATCACTAAATATCATCTATATTTAGAACAAACAAGGTGGATTTGTAACTATCAGGTGAATGTTTCTTCTTTATTTAGGACAAACAAGGTGGATTTGTTATGTTCCCTTCTCTCTAGTTCATATCTCATCTATAACATTTCTCCACATCTGGGATTTCTGTGAAGCTGGTTAAGTAGCCCTTTGGGTGAGCCTAGTCATGTAGCCCCCTACCTATTTCTCCCTACCTAGCCTCACCTGTCCCTTATTCATTTTCTCCTGAGGGCAGGCCTTGTTAAGAATAAAGTGCTCTGGGATATTTCAAGATGGCTCATTTTCCCCTCCCCCTGTAGAAGCAGGAAGAATTTTTCCTCCAGTATTTACTGTGGTAACCTGTTTGAGCTCTTGGCGGTAAATCTGACAGTACTGTGAGGACTCCTGTGGTTTGTTCTCCCTGTAATTTTTAACTCTCTGAGGAGTCCATAATAAGCCTCCAGCAATTTGTCAATTATAGTTCAAGGTTTCCTTTCCCAGGGCTGCTCCTGATGCAATTTCTGGTCCTGAGTCTCTGCTTAGGAAGCCTGTGACTTCTTCTATTACCTGACTGTCTATCCAGTCTTGGGGACAATGGTTTGCCCTGTGTCCTCCAACTCTTACGGGTCTGAGAACTGTTGATTTTTTGGTCTGTCTAGGTTTTTACTTGTTGTTAAGATGGAGTGGCGATTTCAAACTGCCATACCTGCAGAATTGGAAATTGGAGGTCTCCATATTTTTTTCAGATTTTACCTTTTCACTAATGCCAGATGTTTATAAACATTACTAAAACTTAGAAAATCCCATATACATTTGTTCAGTTTTTCATAATCCCAGAGGAATTATATTAAATACAGCCTTCATTTTTACCAAAACTGGCATATAGTTGACACGATGTTTTTGAACAGCTCTCCATCATTATGTTTAGAAACATCTTCCTTCTTTTAAAGATTGATATGATTCTCTATGTGGAGTAGTGGTTTTCATTGTGTTTTTCACAGATATGTAAGTAGATTTCACTGGAAATGCACCAAAATACAAGCCCACATTCTAAGTGTCTCCCTAAGCCACCATCAATGTTTTTTGTTTGCTTGTTTTTGCTTTACAGGATTTTTTTCCCCCACTGATTCAATGATACAGAGATTTTCAGATTCTTTACAAATGTGAAAATGCCCCTTACCATATCATGGAGAGGTTACCTTTTCACTACTTTAGAAAGAAAGTTTTCCTTTAAAATCAAGAGGATACGCCTTTTCTCTCCATTCCTTTTCCATCCTGCCAAAAAAATCCACTTTCCTCCAGAGGAGTCAGGGTAGGAGGGTTGTCAAGCTTTCCTGCTTACGGAGCCCACGTTAAGTCTGAGGGGTTGCTCCTTCAGATCACTCATTAATGTGTTAATCATGACTTAAACTAAACTAAATGACTTAAAAACTGCAATTCAGTATATAAAATGTCACAAGTTCAGCTCAGAAAATAATAAACCACTACTATCTGTTTTTTATTACAGCTAATCATAAAAATTATCATTCACAATGAAATTCATATTTTCTGGGTGAAAATTAAGTATAATTGTTGTGATGAATAAGAAAATGGGCCATGCTGAATTTTTTTTTTTTTTTTAAGATTTTATTTATTTATTCGACAGAGATAGAGACAGCCAGCGAGAGAGGGAACACAAGCAGGGAAAGTGGGAAAGGAAGAAGCAGGCTCATAGCGGAGGAGCCTGATGTGGGGCTCGATCCCAGAACGCCAGGATCACGCCCTGAGCCGAAGGCAGGCGCTTAACCGCTGTGCCACCCAGGCGCCCCGGTCATGCTGAATTTTATCTTCTTTTGTTTCTAATATTTGTTTATAATATTTATTTTGTCTAATTTTTATATTAGTTAAGGATAAGTACATTTTAGATGTAAGATATATGGTATTCTTGGGTTTTAATTTTTAAATAAAAGCTCACCTCCAATGTATAATATGATAACAAGAATGTTGAGTTCAGAAGGGAGACCAACTTTATGTGTTATATTAAAACATTTCTTTTTTCTGAATACACAGTAACTTTGGCAAATCTTGATTGAAAATTAAGTGGCAAGTCATGAAGTGATCAAAGAATTGGTAGGTTTATAATTAACATATGCAGTTTACATTTTCTTTAAGAAGGAAGAGAAGAAATAGAAGCAGAAGGACAAGATAATAACAATTGTTGCTATAATTTAGTGCTCGCCGGCTCTAGGTTAGGCACAGGATTCAGCAACTGACATATGTTATCTCTAAACAACTCTGACAGTTATCACTGTTCTTACTTGTAGAAAATATAATCAAAGAAATTATGTAAGTTATCCCAGGTCACATCATCAGTAAATCTTAGAGCCAGGAAACACATTTCCTTATATACACTCCCTTCTTTGTGTTAGTATGAAAGACCAATTATTATAACAAAGAGATTCCAAATTCATCAACTTAAAGAAAAAGGTAATTTATTTCTCTTTCTTATGCAGAAATTCAAGAAAAGCATCCTGGGTTGTCAGGTGGTTCATCAACTGTAGATGTATGTCCCTTTCAATTGTAGCTCTGCATCCCTACGACCTTGATGTATGGTCTAGGCTGGACTGTCAGCAGGATAAAAGAAGAGAGAATGTGGAAATTCCACATGAATAAGTTTATACCAACAGAATGGTAAACTGGAGGAAGCCTGAAAAATGGCATCTAGCTAGGTAACCATGTGTTTGCTCCCATTCTATTACCACTGAAGAAAGGAGACAAGGACTTCTGTGGACAGTTAGTAGTTACCACCACCACACCAATCCATGTAACTGTTCAATTAAACCTCTGTGCTCTTGGCCATCAATCTTGACCTTTTCTCATCACTTCATCTCACAGTTTCAAAAGTCATTCACACATTCCAACTTGAATTTCTCAGTCATTTCAAAATCAAGAGACTCCAAATCAATTTCATCTCATCTCTCCTCTCCTAATCCAAAGTTACCTTCTAAATGATCATGTAACCAAAGTCCAATGACTAGGTTTCTAGTCAAGAAATCTTTCAACTCTACTGTGTGCTTCGTGCAATTCATATACAAAGACGTTCCAGATTTTCTTCCAAGTAATCATTTTATTCATCCTTTTCAAGGATAATGTTATCCCTCCTTTTTTCTTTCATTGTTATAATCACAAACCCATCCTCTTTTGTTAATATCATAAATTAAAATTCATTAACCATCTGCTCTATCCCAAGTACTGTGCTTAATGATGGGTAAACAATGACAAGCAAAAATAAATAAGAGTAGCTAATATTTGTATGGTACTTACTCCGTGCATGTGCTGTTCTACTCATTTAATGTAAACTCACCTGTATTTCACATAAATTCTAAGAAGATATTTCAGATGAAAATACAAGGTTTATAAGCATTAACTCACTTGTCATAGTTATATACTAGAGCTTACATTTGAACTTGGTCCCTGGCTGCAGACTCCATGTTCTTAAATCAGTAGATAGTATGGCCTTGCCTCATAGAAGTTACTATCCAGTGGAATACTTAAATAATACATAATCCTACAGATAAAAGTATAGTTATGCACAGTGATCATTGCTATAAAGGAGAAATACAGTGACTATTTCAACTGTTCAGAATGTTTTTTGAGGAAGTGAGGAAGAATGAGTGGGAGTTAAGCCTTCCCGACAGAAAACACAGTGTGCCAAGACCTTGAAGCATGGACAGAAGAACACGTTGAAAACTGAGACCATGTGGTTAGAGCTCAGAAATGGAGAGCGTGCAAATAAGGCTGGAGAGTTACCAAGGGGCCAGACCTTGCATCTCTTTTTAAGCTGTTTTAAACTTTTGGGGAATTTTCTTGCAAATGGCAAAGAAAAAATTTTATGCAAATGATTTGACATCATCTGCTTCCAGTTTTAAGACCTATCTCAGGTTGCTATGCATAGCATAGATTAAAGGGAGGCAGCATGGATATGGGTCAGCCTTTTAGAAAACCAACAAAGGAGTATCAGATGACAGTAGTTTGGGCTAAATGGATACTGATGGCACATGAAGAGAAGAAAATACAGATAAATTTAGAAGGCAAAAGCAGTAGGACTGGTGATTGACGAGATATAGGGGTTAGTGAGAGAAGGTGGTGTCTGGGATAATGTCTAACTTTTAGTCCTACATTATACCATTTGTGGAGATAGGGAACCCTGTCCTAAAAGGAGCCAGGTTAAGGAATGATGATCATGGGTTCAATTTTGGCCTTGCAGGATTTGTGGTGTCTTTTAGATATCCAACTGGACAAGTCTAGTGAGAAGTTGGATTGTGTGAGCTGGACATAAAAATTTGGTGGACACCTGAATGTTTGCGTTATTAATTCATGAGCATGGATAAGATAATGGGGAAGAAGTATGAAATGAGAGATTCTAAGTCTCCGTTACTGTAAGATGGGTAAGGTACAAGAGAAAGTACTATAGAGGACTTTCTTGGGAGTCTACAAAAGGACAGAGACTTATTTTACATGGTATACATCTTTTTTAGATATTTAACCATGAATATGTACTATTTCCATCAATATAAAAATGAAAAAGTTTGGCTACAGGAGGATGATTTGGCAAAGGGAAGTGGAAAAGAAGAGTTGGGCAGCCTATAACTGGCCTACTGCCCAAACCTCCATACTTATTTATCCCACTTTATCCCACTCCTTTACTATTTATTCTACACAATTGCGTCAGTGTAATGTGTCTTCTAAATATGCTTATCAATGGGACAACTGGGTGGCTCAGTTGGTTAAGCATCCAACTCTTGATTTTGGCTCAAGTCATCATCTCAGGGTCCTGAGATGGAGCCCTGCCTCGGGGTCTGTGCTCAGTGCAGAATCTGCTGGAGATTCTTTCCTTCCTTCTCCCTCTCACCTTCCCCCTGCTTGCACTCTCAAAACAAATTAATTAATTAAAACTCTTTAAAATAAGAAAATATGTCTATCAAAATATTACAAATACTGTGACATAGCACCACAAGGCTGCTATTTAATTTGTCTTACTGTATGAATATATGCTGTAATAAACTATCATATCAAATTTCATTGTAATAATCATATTTAGATAAAAGGAACAATCCAATATGAGAATAGTTAAGTAAGTCCTCCATTATTCTTGTGTCAACTGTTTACCTGCTATTTTGGAGATTGGGGAAATATCTTCCTCAGTGAAAAAATAGTTCGCAGACATAAAAACACATTATCTTGTCTCTATTGTTGAAGTTGATTGTTAAAGCTTATGCCTAGAAATTCAATAATCATTTTGGTACAAAAGGAAACCTCATTCAAACAATTTTTCATTCCTCTCCAGGCATGATTATATTAAAACAGACAGCAAATGTCTGGAGAAATGAAGAACAAGACATTACAAAGAACAAGAGGAATCACTGTGGTCAAAGAAAGCGGATGATGCAGAAATTAAACACGAAGATCAGTGTGGAATGTTTGAAAGCACCTATTTGACTCAACAGTGCAAGATGTTTTTGCCTTTAAAACATTATCTGTTGTAAATCTATCTCATTTCAAGCCCGCATTACCTTGTTGGCTAATTTACCTTTGGTCATCTCTTGATGAAACATGAACCCATGAAACAGATTAGAATTTATTTGTTGAGGGCGCCTGGGGGCTCGGTTGGTTAATCATCTGCTTCAGCTCAGGTCATGATCTCAGGGTTCTGGGATCAATGGAGCCCAGTGTCAGGCTCTGGGGATCGGCCTAGGATCTCCCTCTCCTCCCCGTTCCTGCTCTCTCTCTCAAATAAATGAATAAAATCTTAAAAAAAAAAAAAGAATTTATTTTTTTCTATAACAAGACAAGTAAAAGGTCAGGAGAGATCAAAGGCAATTATTTCCTTTCCTTTTTCCTTTTTCTTAAGGGTCTCACAGTGAAGAGCAACAAAATAAACACTTCTTTGTTTCTTAAGATACATTGTAGAGAATGTTGCGAGACACACTGAGCCAACAAATGTTTATTGAGCAGATGTCCCCACTGCACTTTTCCGCCTCACTGGGCTCCCTCTGCATATAAATGGCATATTAATATCTTCATCATTTTAAGAAAGTTTTAATGCACACCTTGTAATGATAAAGGCCAAAACTGATAGCAATTAAAATTACTTATCTTAATCTTATTGATCAATTTAAAATGAACATAATTTGGAAAACAACATATGTGTTCACGGCCCCTTTTCTGCACATTTCTACTTTAAGTGAATGTTCTGAGTACAAGTCACAGAGAAAAGATTAAAGAGACAAACTCAGGGAGAGGTTTTTTGGTTTTTTGTTTTTTGTTTTTTTTTTTTTTTTTTGGTGGTGGTGGCTTTTTTTTTTTTTAATTATGTTGTTCATGTGATAGTTGCTATTGTCATTATTTTAATTCTATTATGCTAAATGCCAGGGCAGTAAAGACACGTTTCTCTATACTATATAGGGTGAAAAGTGAAATCATCTGCTATAATCAGATCTGTTAGAAACACTCTAAAATAAGATCTAGGAGGTCGTATTTTCTCAATTACATACAATTTGAAGCAACTTTGAATGTCAAAAAGATTAGAAAGAGATAATTGTCTTTTTAAACTTCAAAGCAGTAAGAACTACAGAAACAACTGGTAAAGAAAAAGAAAAAAAACCAAGAAGAAATATCTCACCTGGGAGATTATTTTGCAGAAAGCTTGAATGAGCTATTTGCCAAAACCTTAGACAGGTGTCATGTCTAATGGACTCAAAATAATGTTCAATTATACTTAAAAAGGCATATGACAGTGCTTCTCTCAGCGTGATGATGACATTGATAAGGAAAGATCTAATTACATACTCAGGAACAGCTGATATTAGGCACTACAATTTATTTAAAAAATTGGTAGAGAGAAAACATTAGCTAACCTGAAGTAGAGAATCATCTCTCTGGATTTCTGATGCCTTGCAACCAGAAGACGGCCCACCACACCGAGAGGAACCTTGAACATAGAACAGGGAGACGTGGGCTTGGGTTCTCTGCAAATAACTTTTACTGTTACAATTTTAATACCACATATTGAGTGCTTTCTCTGCTAAGACTTCTAAATATTCATTTAATCCTTGCTTATTTGATTATCTCTGACAAAACTGAGATTTAGGAATTCTTTTTTAGATTTTATTTATTATTTATTTGAGAAAGAGAGAGAGAGAGCAAGAGCAGTGAGACAAGCAGAGGGAGAGGGAGGGGGGAAAGAATCCCTGTGAGCACAGAGCCCTACATGGGGTTCCATCCCACGACCCTGAGATCATGACCTGTGCCGAAACCAAGAGTCAGAAGTTCAACCAACTGAGCCAACCAGGTGGCCCCAGGAATTTTAAGAATCAAATTCACACTGCTGGGAAGGTGAAGAGCTAGAATTAATCTGACAGAACAGAGCGATTCTGCCCTAACATATCATGCATATATAATAGAACATAAATGTAAGATGAAATATAAAACAGCATTATATACATAAAGTATTTTACTGACCTGAAACTCTCTGTGATGAAGTAATTACAGTATTAAATTTTATTAAATCATGCACACATCTTTTTAATATTCTGTGTGATGAAATGGGAAGTTTGTATTATTGCCTTCTTCTTGGAACCTTATATTTACTTGAAAGGTAAGGTAGATTAAACTATGGTTAGTTCAATTCAGATGTTTGGCAGATATGTTCTCAGAAATAAGCGAGTCTGTCACCTAAATGAAAATACCAGACAGTATTTGTTAAAATTCAAACATTCAAGTGAAAATTAGAACTTTGAGAAATTTTTATCTGTCACGGTGAGCTTGCCATTTTCCCAGTACTTCAAGACTTTTCATGCAAGGTCAGTGGTCATATAAATGATTGCTGTTCTTGATATCATGTAATGAAATATGTCAATATCTGGAAAGTCTAACTAACTCAGTTAACTAATATTGCTCAAATAACCAATGCATGATGCTACAAAACCATGTCATGATGTTATAAAATCAAAATGAATCGATCATTCATTGATCATGCTCTCTCTCTCTGTCTCAAATAAATAAATAAAATCTTTTAAAAAATATTGCTTCCCGGGACGCCTGGGTGACGCAGTCGTTAAGCGTCTGCCTTCGGCTCAGGGTGTGATCCCGGCGTTCTGGGATCGAGCCCCACATCAGGCTCCTCTGCTGGGAGTCTGCTTCTTCCTCTCCCACTCCCCCTGCCTGTGTTCCCTCTCTCGCTGGCTGTCTCTCTGTCGAATAAATAAATAAAATCTTTAAAAAAAATATTGCTTCCCTTTCCAACTACATATCTAGGTGAGGCTGGATTTCCTTCAGCTATTTTGACAACTGAATACAAAAACAGATAGGAAATTACAGTTCTCTTCTATTAAAACACATTTAAAAATTTGCAAATATGCAATGTGATGAAAGTTTCTCATTATTTTTCTTAAAGAATGAGTCATTTTGGGGCACCTGGATAGCTCAGTCGGCTAAGCTTCTGCCTTCAATTCAGGTCATGATCCCAGGTTGGGCTCCCTGCTCAGCGGGGAATCTGCTTCTACCTCTCCCTCTACTCCTCCCCACCCCACTTGTACTCTCTCTCCCTCTCTCTGTCTCTCAAATAAGTAAGTAAATAAATCTTTTTTTAAAAAAGTTATTTTCATGAAAATATGTAATTTAATTTAACATGTAATAGGTTCATTTTAATTAGTTTTTAAATAAATATGTAGTTTTTTTAACTTTTCATTTTTCATTTCTAATGTAGAGAATATTGATACATATGACCCGTATAAACAAAAACACTATGAGATCTCTTGTAATTTTAAAGAGCCTAAGAGTTTTGGGGACAGTATTTGTATGACAATAACTTTTTACGGTAAAATGCCTACCCTCAAATCCAAACAATAAAGTGATAAATAAATGGAAACTATTATTAGGAAGTACCTATGTTCTGCCTTTTGCGAATGAGGAAACTTAAGTTAGAGCAAACCCTTCAAGGATACACATCTACTGACGAATCTCGTTTAGTGTATTATGACTGAAGCTAACACTAATGCTCTTTCTCTTTGACCAAGTTGTAAGTGGATATACATGTCTGGGACAGGAAGAATAACTGAAAAGAAAGAATGGACAAACGAGGTATTGGTAATAATCAAGAATCACGTGCATTTTAGTTGTTCCACAGGATCTTGACAAATGAATTTTTCAGGGCGTGTTTTTAATCTACACTGAACAGTGATTTATCAGGCTGGCTGGCAGGCCACCTAATCATGTACAACTCCCATAAATTCAACCCAGCAGCTGAGAGGTTATCATTTGCAGCTGCAAAGTGAGACTTTGAAACCTTGAAATCCAACAAAAAGCATTTGAACTTAATACAGTATTGTGAAATATGTGGCAAAATCACCCAGAAGAATATTCAAAATTGTTTTCATTTTTGAAACAAATTTGTCAAATTTTAAGCAATGTATAAACATGACCTTGACTTGAAAGGTTCTAGAATTTCTTAAAGAGTTTTGCATTTTTTATATTATTATTCAGGAGACCACACAGATACAATTACAGAATTACTTTTGTCTTTTATTATTAAACTTGTAACAAAAACCAAGCAATAGGAAAATAGAAAGGAAAGTTTGTAAATTACAATTTGACCAAAGTTAATTTCTAAGAATACAAAATTAGTCATTAATTTCAAAGACCTCCTTTCTGAGTGCTTGTTAGGATATTCTAAATTATGTTTGAGATTGCAAACATGAGAAAGCACAGCTTCTAAAACCTATGGCTTTGTATTTGAGATTTTTGCACATCTATAAATGTTAAATAAATCTTTATTCAAATTTAAAATGTGTATGCTCTTTGACCCAGTAATTTCATCTTGGGTATTTATCTTAATAGATAATTGAACTGGTGCACTAAAGATAGTTTAAATATATTCATTGTAACATTGTTTTTATTATCAAAATAATGAAAATTCAATATGTGTCTATTAACACAAGACTATTGAAATAAAATAAATTATGAAAATGTATTTCATGTGGAAATACTTTGATATTTACAACAGTGCTGAATGAAGAAGCAGTTTAGAAGATATATAGCGTACTACATGCTGGCTAACTGAACATAATAAAAAAAGGACACTTATCTTGATAAGCTCTGAAAAAAAAAGATACATAGAGTTACTCCATTTATACAAATGATGTATATATGTTCATTTCTTGTTATGTATACAGAAAAAGATGTCAGGAATTGTTTGCCAAAATACCAAAAGTGCTTCAGTGTAAGGATGGAGATTTTAGCTAATTTTCCTATCAATCTGAACTTTTTTATATTATTGAATGTGGTTTGTGATTGCATATTATTTTTATGATAATATCACAAAGCTATTCTCATTTTAAGATTAGTTAATAATTTGAATAAGTATGTGAAAGAGTTGAAAAATAACTTGTTATTGGCATGTGGACTAAGAGTTCCAGCATCTGTTTTCTCATTTATTATTATTATTGAAGTACAGTTGACACATAATGTTGCTGTTTTTTTCATTCTTACACTCAAAATTACCTGCAATCATATGACTCCAACAAGCATATTAGCAACAGAAATTTTAGATATTTTTGCATCATTTCCTTTACTTTCTTGTTGTTACTTGATCAAAGTATATTTTATAAGTCCTTCAACATTAAATCTGAGAGGTAAACTAGATTTAAAATTTTTGGAAAAAAATTATTTTCTAATATTAACTATAATTTGTTTTACATGGAGAAGTTTGAAATGCATAGCCATCCAAAGTAACAAAGGCCTACAAATTTGTTGTTTAAAGAGAACCATAAATATAAGAGGGGGGAAAAAACTTATGTTCCTTATTTTTCTTTCTATATACCTCCATATTCTCTTTATTTTCATATTTTTAGTTTTTAATTTATAACACTTTTATCTATAAAATAAGTTTTAGAACACCTTTCAAATGCCATGTTTCTTAGTTACAGTCTGGAATGAAGCCATTATTGATGTTTTAACTGTTTCTGTGTATCCTGTATGAGAGGTTTTCCAGCAAGATAAAAGTTAAGTATACATTTTAATGTGTTATTTTGAAACAAAAATGTCAGCTGATAAATTGTTTTCAATTAGACATGCCATCTTTAATTTTAACAAATTTAAAAAAAAATGAATACATGTATACAGGCTTTAAGAACATAGGGTTTTATGGAGTAAAGCTGACCATTTTAGAACAATTGGTTTATGTTTTTTCATTGGTACCCTCTATAACTGGGACACATAGCGATATGCATCATAGTCCCTTAGTGATGAGGAAAGCACTCATATTTTTGGAATTCTAGGAGAAATTGTGGTTCTATTCTTTTACAATGAAACTGACTGGGAAAAGATTTAGTAGACTCTGAACAAAATCTCTCTCACAGGGACCTCGGGTGGCTCAGTCAGTTAGTATTTGCCTTGGCTCAGGTCAAGCCCTACAATGGGGGGGGAGTCGTTGCTCAGCAGGGAGCCTGCTTCTCCCTCAGACTGATGCTCCCCCCCTTGCTTGAGCTCTCTCTCTCTCATTCTTTCTCTGACAAATAAATGCAAAAAAAATCTTAAAAAAAAAATTTCTCTCACACAGAAACCTCTTCGTATTTTCTACCATGGAATCTCTAACCTACTAGTATCTGCCTTCCTCTTTCCATCAGTGCTTCCATTGTATACCAAGGGTTCTTCCTCCACTCACTACAATCACTTTTTGTCCAGATCACCTCTTCTTTCTCCTCCTGCCATCCCTTGGTATTCCTTATTTCTACACATCATTAGTTTCAACTAAATAATTTCAAAATGTGTGTTTGTGTATGTGTACTTGTGTGTTCCATTCTAAAATAATCCATCTACCACATAATTTCATTCTATTTCTCTGGCTCCCTTAAGAGCTAAAATCTTGGAGCGGTTTCCAATTCATTCTGATTCAACTTCCTTCAGTACCAGCTATTCAAAGATGGTGATTTTCATTTATCTTTGCCAATTAAGTTTTGCATTGAAAAACTTGTCTTGTTTTCTTTCTTTTATTTTTTGGAGCGGGGGGCAGGGGAGGAGGAATACTTGTTCAACATGCCCAAGTTTCTGTAAAGGAATGTTGTGCACATTACCTTGAATTTTCATCTATATGAATTATATACACTTGGCCCTTACCATCCTAAAATTTGTTCTTCTCTTGGCTTTAAGAACACCTTGCTTTTCTTATATTTCCATTACTATAATAGCTAAATTGGCTTGTCTCCTCTTCCTGATCTCTAGATGTTGGAGCTCTTGGGGCTCTGTCCTGTTTTCCTGTGGTAAATGTTTATTACCACCTATATAAACATATCATATTCCCAACACCACCCTGAACTTTATTTTCAAGTAGCCAGTTGCCTACTCTACTTCTCCACTTGGATGTTAACAGTCTTACCAAATTGAACGTGCTCAAAATGTCAAAAGAATTACTTATTAACCTAAAAATAACCACTCCCCATTCCCCTAAATTCCAATCCAAACTGCCATTATCTCTTGTCTGCTACTTTATAACACCTTCTTAAGTGGACTTCCGATGTTACCTCCTTCCTCCTTCCACCCTCCAGTCCATTTTCCACATAGCATCTCTGCTTAAATCCTTGCAAAGTCTTCCATTTTGCTTAAATTAAATTTCAAACCCTTAATTGTGACCCACAAAACCCTACATGACCTAGACCCTTTCAACTTAGTTGAATTCACATCCTGCCTCTCTTACCCTCACTCACTATAACTCACGCCCAGCTTCTAATTGCTTCTGGGACACACCCAGCTTGTTTAAAACAGGATCCTATATTTGTGCATCCTTTTCCTGGAAAACTGCTACTGCAGCTCTTCACATGAATGGATTGGTCTTAATGTTCAGGTCTCAGTGGCATGGTCACCTTCTTGAAAAGTCTTCTTCCAAGACCATTTACAAAATATCCTTCCTCCCCTTTTCCCTCTATACTCTCTTCCTGTTTTACTTTTTGCAAACTTTTCACAACTCGAAGTTACATTATTTATTTATTGGTTTCACTGTTTATTTTTGCCTTCCTCTATTCTAAGTAAGTTCTATGTGTTCAGGGCCTTTATTGCTCTAGTCCACCATTGCATATTCAGCACTTAGAACGATGGCTGGAACAGAATGAGGTGCTCAGTGACTATCTGTTGAATAAATACATGATTGCATATTTCTGGTAAAGTCTCTATTGACCAATTTTAATTTGCTCTTAACTGCCAGAGACCTAGTCCCAATCTAGAATGAAGTCACTCTGTCTGTTCAGGGATAATCTGTGCCATCTTTTTCGTTATGTACAAAATTAGATTCAAGATTCTTGCCTTGGGCATTGGACTCCCTCTATTCCAACCTATGTTTATTTGTCCCTATATCAAACAGCCCTTTCCCCCCGCACACAACATCAACTACCCCTCTCCCCTGCCCTTTTTACTGTTGCCATGAACCCAGACACAGGAAGGCAGTGTAGACATGATGAAAATAATTGACTCTGAAGGCAGGTTACTCAGTTCATTCTCCACTTCACCCTCACCAACTGTGTGATCTTTGGCAAGTTGCTCAGTTTTCTAAGCTTTAGTTTCTGCAACTGTAAAACACAGATGATAAACTTGCCTATCTCATAGTGCTGTCATGAGAACCAAATGACATAATGCATGTCAAGCACTGAGGAGAACTATTTCATCAAGTCTCATTTTTTCCCCAAAAAACAGCATTTTGAACACATAAAGAAACAAAAACTCTTTCCCTTTTTTTACCTCAAATTCTCTAAATGCCAAATGTTTGCTAAGAATATTAAAGTGAGGATTTGTAAGTTCTCAGATATTGCTTTTCAAAACTAGACCATTTAAAAGAAAAAAGTTGGTTAATAAGGTTGGGGTAGCTCACAATATCTATCCCCTTACCTCATTATGATCCTGATGAAATGCTTGCCAATGTAAAATCATGACAAAGCTATTTCATGGGTGTGAACCATGAGAAAACTACTTCAACATCCATTTGTTTTGGCTTGGTTACTTTCACAGGTCATTTTTTGTTGGTTTCAAAATCCACTGATATTTCCATGAATAATCTGGCCTCCTGGGTGATCATGTCTTTATGTAAGACCATCGAACTATCAATATTTTTACCAAAAGAGATCTCCATTATCAATTTGAATTTCCTTTGTTTTCAGGGTCTTCTAGTACACAGTATTTTTTTTTTTTACTTTCCTTTATTAGTTCCATATTACATTTTACCTACTAGACATCAATAAAAGATTCTTAAAAAGGTTATTATTATAGGTAAATAATAAAACTGCTTTTCCATATACTTTTAACTTGAAAATGATCTTTTTGCTTTGAAATGGAGAAAAAATCTTAAGCTACAATAAAAACTCATTTTTATCTCTTTTGATGTGAATTCCATTTAATACTAACAAAGTACTGATTAAAATTTATATAGTGTTAGCAAAATAAATAACTTTCCACTCTTTAGGTGGAGGGGGAAAGGATGAATTTTATGTTTATGTTATAGGAAACTTCATTTTTTTCAATACAAATACTCATTCCATGCCAATACTCTTAAATTTTTAGTGAAAATCCCATGTAAAGCAAAGTGTCAAGTATATACCAGTAATTCATTTGAATTTTTTTAAAAAGAGTGCCTCATGGAGTTAAGTATTTTCAAGGAAAATGATAGCACATAACTTTTTCCAAAGACTAATTGAAGACAGAATATTTGAATAGAGAAATTCAACATCACACTGAACTCTAATTAATGTCCCTCTAATGAAGTTAAAAATCTTATTTAGTTATTTAAAGTTTTTTTTTTTTTTGCCTCTAATGGTAAATTAGAATAAAATAAACTGCATTTACATAACATGATTTCATTTTAGAGCTGATATTTAATTTAAAACCAGATTAACTGGGGACTTCTGCCCCATTTTTTAGTGCTGACTATAATATGTATAGGAAAACCTGCTACTTCCTAACTCAGTGCTTCTAACACAAAGATTCAGGTACAACACAAAATGCACTGTCCTGCCTTGCCCTAGTCAGCTCAAGTCAAATGCTTAACATTGCTTGAACATGGTGTTTTTGAGGTTTAATTTCCATTCGGTTCCACTTTTTAGAACAGCAATGGTGCAACTTCATATTACAACACAAAAACTCCCGGCCACATGGTAAAAGTTGGTCCAAAAACAAATGAGTAACATCAAAATCAAGCCAAAAATCATATCCAAGGAACTAAAAAAGTTTTTTTTTTTTTAATTAAAAAAATCTAGCAATTTCAATGGAAATTTCTGCACGGGTTGGGTTCATAAACACAAAATTAAGGGTGGAGAAAGTAATTGTTTTGTTAATTCTGCTTAAGTACTGAAATTTAGGAACTGAGGTGAGCTTTCTAGTTCCCCATAGAAAAGCCAGAGAAATTATAAATTACAGGGGTACATTTTGCTATTTAGCGATGTCTAAAACAAAGTTCCACTGAAATTACAATCATGCTAATAGTCAAGTAACTTCCTGTACCCTTAAATCTTTTCCATCAAAACCTAAGGAAAATCCTCTTAATTGAAGCTAAGGAAAAGCCTCTTCCATCTAGTCTCCCCAGTCATATAAAGATGGGATCAAAGTTGACCTTCTTAGATGGAAAAATCACTGACAACATTTTTCCCTATAAGGAATGTGCTTAAACCAGTTCTTGAAATATCTAATGCTCTTTGACTCTTAAGTTAATTTTTTGGTTTTTTTGTTTGTTTGTTTTTGTTTTTGTTTTTTATGTTCAATTAGCCAACATATAGTACATCATTAGTTTTTGATGCAGTGTTCAATGAAGAGTTTGCTTGTTTGTTTTTTCCCCCAATAGAACAGTATTCTAAACAGAGCAGACTTCCAATAAACATTGATTGGCTTATACGTTCTTTAGAAAGTGGAGAATAGCCCCATATGCATCCATGTTGCTATACCAAAACTTTTTCAATGACAAGGGCAACATATTTTCTCAGTCTTAAAATGGTCAATGACTTTTTTATTTCTGGGTCAGATGTCTGTATAGTTCTGGTTGAATTTTTTAATCTCAATATTTTATTTTCCTAATCTATTTCCACATAAATATGGATGCTTAACATTAAATGAGTTCTTAGCAGTTTATTATGAATATCAGTGAAATACAATGACTAAATGATGTAATAGCTATGATATCTACTAATACCATGACTAGCCAATAACAGCATCTTTGCAAACTATAAAACACCATGCAAATGCACAGGACTTACCTTGGTACAAAGAGATATGAGGCTAAGAATGAATCTTTCAGAATATTTCTAGGAGTCTACTAAAAAACACGTATATACAAGTGATTGCTGGAACATTTCTAGATTCTTTAAAGAAAAGCTGTAATCAATTTTATACTGAATTAAAACTTTTATTCTAAAATAACTTACGCTTTTAATTCTGTTTTTATGTCATAATGTGAGCAAATTCTACAATCACTTTTCTTTGGTGAGATCATAGAAATACTGGAAAATATATTTAAAAATAAAGTGAATGCATGGATTCTCTCAGAAACACACAAGAGGAACTATGAGATTCAAAGAGGCAAATCACTTCTCTGTGAGCCTGTGGAAGAGAATGTCAAGTAAAGTGGGAGCCATCACAAGGATCTCTATACCTGGAGGTGGTAGAAGCTGAAAGCGGGAAGAAGCAAGTGACAAGGACCACCCAGTGAAAAGACCAAGCAAGTCAAAAATCAGAAAAAATAAAAAAAAAAAGACCAGATAGAAAGTCACTGTCTCACTTTCCCATCTTATTGATGAAAGGTAAGAAACATGAACTCTGGAAGTTCCTTTCCTCTCACCCGGGTGGGCATTGCCAGAAGAGGCAGCAGGCAATTCTTAAGGAATTGTGAATACTAAGAGAAACAGTCAAAAACCACAAATTATTTGAAAAGCACAGAGACCACAAAATCAAATAACAAGCCAAAATACTCATGCACAATGAAATGATGGTACTAAAGCAATCATAAAAAGACTTAATGCAAGAATTATACAAGTGTAATTAATAAAGGTTAAAGTTGCATCTGTGAAATGAAAACAAATTTCATAAAAATCCATTATACATATTGGTGATAAATATAGCTGTTGGGAAAAACTGATGGATGAGCTGAATAAAATAATGGTTATGGAGGAAGCAAGAATTGCTGTTTTGGAAATCCTATGACTAGTAGATGTCAAAAGTTGATATTAGCTTAATAGGAATGCCAAATAAGTAATGAAGAAAAATGAAGTTGAGAATGGTAATGATGGAACTAATGCTTGAAAGTGACCAAAAAGCTAAAGACCATGCCCAAAACATTCTTGAAAGGTGGTGAAGGGAAGTACTATAGAGAATATTTTTAGGCACAAAGGGAAGAAAACAAAAACTGTTCTCGATAGTCTTATACTAAGTATATCACACTCAATATTCTGGTTCCAGTATACTTGTGGATATTGATAAGTGTTAAGCATAGGAAATAATGGGACAGAAGGTAATCAGGCAGGAGTCATGAAGGGTTCTAGGACAATTGAATGGAAACTTAAATAATGAGGACAAGCCAGCATTTACGGAAAGGTGCTCTTAGTGAAAGGATCCTGACTGTGACGAGAGCTAGATGCATCCAAAGATGATTAAGGAAAACATTGTGTCTTCTATGAAATGAGCACAGAAAAGGAGAGAGGGAAGAAGGGTTCAGAGAGAGACAAAATCCAGATCCTACAGCGTCTTCGTAGGCCATGAAAAGATTGGCTTTATTTTACATGCAGTGTGATGCCATCAGAAAGTTTTAAATAAGCAGCCATGTGGACTAGTATAGACTTTGAAAGATCACCCTGTAGATTCTTTGTGGAGAACAGGAAACAGCATGGAGCAGCAAAGGGAACATACTGAATATTTATTTTTGTATCAGTTGTTGGAAAGTCAGGTCATCTTGCAGATGTCTGTTTTGAACAAAAAATGTGACATAAATTTTATTTGAATTCCAACATTTTGAAACTAGTTATTTCTGGTCAGCATCTTAGCTGTTACTTATAGAATGTTGCTTATAATATGATTTAATTTTCCCCTTCCACCTATCTAGGGTAGCTTTATACTAATCTCTTAAAACACATTCAACTACTTCCTTTGATGATAAGTAGTCAGATCTCAAAAAATGGTTTCCAGGGCTTAAAGACAGAGGGATTAGACAGTTAAATAATTGGGAAGCAGATGATTTTCAGACAAAAACATCTTAACATATTAAGTAGATTCACTGAACAATGTTTACAACAACAAAATGAGCATTCATGGTTTGTCATATATTAAATCTAATATAAATACATGACAGTTCATTCTGAATTCTGAAGAACTAAGCTATCTTTTAAACTTCACATTCTCAGAAGACAGAAGCATCTCCAGTTAAGAAGCATAGAATAATTCTGTTTATTGAGTCATTACAAAGTGCCAAGCACTATGTAAAGTTCTCATATTTTATCTCATCAGTCCTCATGACCATTTGACTTGGGCATTACTATTTCTATTTTACATAGAAGGAAGTCATATCTCAAAAAGACTAAATCATTTCTTATGACCAAATGGCTAACGGCAGATTCAAACCCAGAGACTTCTTTTTTTTTTTTTGAAGTTTTTATTTTTTTTATTTTTTTATAATAATATTTTTTTATTATATTATGTTAGTCACCATATAGTACATCCCTGGTTTTTGATGTAAAGTTCGATGATTCGTTAGTTGCGTATAACACCCAGTGCACCATGCAATACGTGCCCTCCTTACTACCCATCACCAGCCTATCCCATTCCCCCACCCACTTCTAACTTTGACAGTGGTCTTAGCCACTGCTCTATATTGCATCACATAAAGTAAAAATAGCAGATCTTTTTCCAATTCCAGCCTGATCACTAACTAGTGGTGTGATTTGGCGTGAGTTACTGAAGCAGTTTAAGTAAGCTTTTTCGGTCTGTAAAAATATGAACAGGAATGTATACTCTATTATTGTATATATATCAAGTAAATGAAATAACACTTGTGAAAATCTATAATGGTGCTTGAGAACGAAGTTGAATCTGAATATATATTCGTCTAAAGCAAAACTTGTTTTGAGAAAAAATATTCTAAGTGTACACAGCAAATGTATCTGTCTTTTAATCTGAGATACTTAATATAAACCTTTTCTTCAAGGCTAAGGGCACCATTTTGAACAACCATTATTATGTCAGATGGAGGACGGACACAGGACCATTTGCCATAATGCTAAATGCATACTTTCGTTTTGCTGTGCTCTTTTGTGTTTGGAATTTTTGACATTCAGGTCATCTTTCATGCTGTCAGGTATAACCCTAATATCTGTTGTCTTCCTCTAATGTTATCATCACTATTTTTACAATTTTATGCTTCTAATTTCTGCTTCTATTCTGCAGTGGGCTAGACAAGTAGATGACTAGCCTTTAGAACATGTGCTGAAGTAAAAACATATACAGCAAAGCAAGAATCTGAGAAGGTCTTATTATGGCTAAAGTCGGTGAATTTTATTGTATGAGCTTGTGATATTTATTATAGTTCCAATGAGTTCTTTTGATTTAATCTATGGTTTTTTATTTTGCTCTGGGTAGACAAGTTAGCTTGCTGGGGGATGGGGGAGGGATGTCTGAATGAGGGATCTGTTACTAAAACTTAGGACATAAAACCTTCTCTCTGGGGACCTGGCTGGTTTAGTCAGTAGAGCATGTGACTCTTGATCTCGGGATTGTAGGGTAGTGAGTTCAAGCCTCACACTGGGCAAGAAGCCTACTTATAAAAACAAAACAAAATAAAACAAAACGAAACACCTTTCCTCCATAATCAGTTACAGTACAATTTATAGGTATCAGTCTTAACTCTGTCTTTAGAATGTGACAGCTTTGATTACATAGCAGATGGCATAATTCAAGCTCTGAAAGATGTATGGTGTCACAAGCTAATGTTGTCCTTCCATTTAGCAACTCGGGGGGATTCCAGCCCATCTTGCTTCTGTTCTTCCTTCTTCAGTTGACTTCGTCTGATACTGCTACTTCTTTTGTTTTCTCTAAATTCTAAGATCCAGCAAAGAAGTTGATGAACCAATAAAGATAAATCAAGCAACACAAATAACAGCCCTCAGACTTAATTTACTTACATATTCCTAGAGCTTCAGTCGGTGCCTGGCATATCATAGGTGCTCAATAAATGTTTCCTCACGTGAAGACTAAATGCATGAATCTAACTAATACCCTTTTTTGAGAATCTCCTATTAAGACATTGTAATTTTCGCAACTAATGAATCATCGAGCCTTACATCGGAAACCGGGGATGTACTGTATGGTGACTAACATAATATAATAAAAAATCATTTAAAAAAAAGACATTGTAATTTTGAGTTTAATTTTAATATTTTGGGTATTGCTACTTTATAAAATTTCAAAGACTGAACATTAACCACATTCAGTAGCTTTACAATCCCCTGAAACTTCCCTCCAACCATTTTTTTAAAAGAAAAAGAAAAAAAGAAAGACAAACCACAATGAAATCATGAGAAAAGTCATCAGATAATGAGATTTCAGCTAATATATGGTTCTATGGAAAGCATATAGGGAAGTGGTGTCACAGACCATTGGGAAAAAAACTCCGTTATTTTTAATGACATTGGCAAGGTTAGAGCATTATAAGAAAAACAATAGATTTAAGTTCTTTCCTCACACCACATCCAAAAATAAACTTCAGATAAAATAAATATCTACATGTAAAAGAGAACATCACATAGCTTATAAGAGAAAATATAAAAGAATATCTTTTTGGTCTCAGGATAGGGGAAGATTTTTTGGCTTAATCTAGTCCAAAAACTATTCTCATTTTACAGTTTAAATAATGTTTTGTTCTCCTTTAATCAGGAGAAAAGCCAGAACCAAGATTAATTCCCACTCCTGTTCACTTTTCAGGGAATCACTCCTCATTTATTAATCAGTCCCAAGTGACACATATGTTAACTTGATTCCTTCTTATCCTTGGAGACCTGGTTAAACCTGGCCTGAAACAGTTTTAGTCCGTGATTGTCCAGAAACTTCCTCACAGTTTCTGGAAGCTTCTGAGACTTAGGTCCTCAGGCTTTTCTCTATGTATTTGCCTCTTTGTGTGGGCTTTTGCCTTGTGTCAGTACAGAAAGGTACTCAGCCCCATTGTTGGTTTACATACACACCCTCAAACACACAACGATTATAAATGTTCACACTCACAACAAACATTTCTGAGTTTGGCAATTTTACTCAACATTTTAGGGATAACAGGTGGAGTAACTTTAAATTCCATAGAGCCTCTGCCATCTGAATAGCCCCACCCCTGTCCACTCTTTCTGCAAGATTGGCAGGTATATAATTTTAATATATCACTTAGAACATTTCCATCAACTTCCAGATCCCTGAGGATCTCACCTGCTCTCAATCACTTGTCAAGAGTTTGTGTGTGTGTGTTTCCTATGAATAAATACATTTCCTTTCTTAAAAGAAATTCTGATGACAACTACTAATAAGATTTTCCCACCTCATCACAAATATATGTTCAGCATAACTAACATAATATGTGCAAATATATCTATATATATTCAGTGACTTTTTGGTTAAATTGTCCAGGAAAAAGAGCCAATAAATAGCAGCTAGACTGGAAATTAGTCATGAAACTAGAACCTGGTTAGAAGTACCAGAGAACCCACAGAGAACTGTCTGCTGGGTTGTAATAATTAAATCATTGAAATTGTGTGGTGAACCTGTAAGTATTGATATCAGTGCAGTTTGGAAGCTTATTTTTCCCACCACCTCTAGGAAGACACTCAAAAAAAACCCCAACCAAAATGAAAAACAAAAGAAAAGATCCTGTACTGAATGATATAATTAAAAAAAAAAAAAGATATCCCTTCCATATATATTCAGGGTAAAAGTCTGTCACCATGCTGACTCCTTGTCCTGAGGAAATTTACCTCAGTCCAGAGAGAGGCATGAGCATGGAAGTTTTGAGTGAAGTGGAGAGGATGTCAGGGAAATGCTGGGAAGGTGAATGCCATCATGCATGTCCTTTAGAGTCACTGAAGCCTTGTGCCACAAAAGCAGAGACAACAGAAGATCATGGAGAGAGGAACAAGTTAAGTGCTTGTGAAAAACTAATTCCCAAGAAGAGCCAATATCTCATCTTAGAGAATCCTAAGTGTACATACTTAGGGTGAAAAGTTAAATTTAATCAGCTGATGAGCAAATAGCAACTCTTTCAAATGGATTTAATCTTGGAAATTCACTTTTTTCTTCTGAATTTGTTTCAACCAATGAGAATTTTGAACTAAGTTGTCCCCACCTCAGTTGCAGAAGATTTGTTTCAAGATACATGCCTGAAATCACAATAGTACTGAACTCTACGCATACATACAGACCTCTGATAAAGCAAAAAAATCGGGACCCTTGGAAATCTACTCTAGTGAGAGGCACCCCCTTCATAAAAGGGCACAGGGGGCGAGTAGGGCAGAATTCTAGGTGGAACATTGTGGTCTCGGGTTTCCAGGAGACTCAGAAAGAATGGGGAGCCTGAACCGAGAGAGTGCCCAAGCAGTGGAGCAGTGGGAAGACTGGTTATGGTCAGCTAGCCCAGAGGGGACTTTTATTTTTATTTTTTTAAGAAAGGTAGGAAATGTATGTTCAATGATATAACCTGGCCATAAAACATTTATTCGATGAAGGGATTTGGAAGCCTACAAGAAGGAATGTGTTTTAATGGACACTTCAAACTTTGCTTCTTCACAAGTTCATTATTCTCTTTTTTTAAGATTTTATTTATTTATTTGAGAGAGAGAGAGTGAGAGAGAGAATGAGCACGGGGAGTGGGGGGAGCAGAGGCAGAGGGAGAAGCAGGCTCCCTGCTGAGCAGAGAGCGCAATGTGGAGCTCAACCCCAGGACCCCGGGATCATGACCTGAGCCAAAGGCAGACGCTTAACCAACCGAGCCACCCAGGTGCCCCACAAATACATTATTCTTTTGTCGACTTTCTTTAAGAAGCTGCTTGAGACACTGGGAGTGAGGACTTTCAAAGACCTGAAAGTTGGGGATAGGACGAGCAGGGACCAGGATGTAAGTGACCGAGAAGGAATTCTGGCCACAAGAGATCCCTCATAGGTTTTGAAATAAAAATGACAAGTCATCGGTTTCTGTTATATTTTTACTTCAGTCTCTGGCCAAGTTGTACTGAATAAGTAAAACCTGTTACGACCAGGTATGTTCTCTAATACCCCTCTCTCTGGCTAAAGAATGATTCTATTTTCCCAGCTCACAGCCTGTTGCTAAGATGCAGGTGTAGAAATAAGTTGAGGAGTAACACAAGCCAGAAAAGCAGCACGCTTTGCTGTTTTCCACTTGCTAATTTAGGTTTGCAGCAGATGTATTCATAGGAAAAGAAGAAATACATTTATAACTATATGTATGTGTGTATGTTTATCTCCAGATGGACACCAGAATTGTTTTAATAGGGTTTCTAAAGATACTGTTGAGCAAGAGAAAAACTAGAAATTTTGAAACCAAAGAAAATAAATAACCCTTCCTGAAAAACAGTTGCGGCTCCCAACCACCCCCAAATATGCTAT
This sequence comes from Ursus maritimus, assembly GCF_017311325.1. Classification (NCBI taxonomy): domain Eukaryota; kingdom Metazoa; phylum Chordata; class Mammalia; order Carnivora; family Ursidae; genus Ursus; species Ursus maritimus. The sequence goes on from NW_024426552.1 coordinate 16,957,656, forward strand.
ATCGCACGGGTTGCAATTCTATTTCTTTTTCCCGTGAGGCTCTTGGGCAGTGACAGTTCCTATTTTCACGGGCAGGAAATCTCTGAAGGCAAGGAACATGGACAAGGAAATAGGTTCAATAGGGAAGCCAAATGAATTCTGGAACCCCTAGTTCAGTCCCCCTTTGAGACGGTGAAGGAGCTTTGCTCTGATCTAAGACCTTCTGGCGTGGCTCTGTCTACACAGACACTCAAACCTGAAACCCAGCCAATCATAGCAGTCCCTGCCCACATGAGTGATCACAGGCATTGCAAAGCTTAGTCTTACACTTTGGCTGTAAGTTGATAATGAAAATATGCTATTCAATGTTTGCAGAATGAGGAAAGCTAACTGGCCAGGTGGATTTTTCCAAGCTGTCAATTATCTCTAGAATCTAGGAATATTTTCCCTTTTTTTTTCTTTTCTTTTTAACAAGGACACTTCCTTTGCACATAGTTCAGTTCGTACCCACTTGTTTGGATCATCTGACATTCCTACGATAAGAGTTGAAACTTAACAACTTTCAGGAAAATTTTCTTGTCACCAATCAAATTAAATTCTCAAATTAAGTACAAATTTCCCTTTAAGACTCTCCTTAGTGTTACTTTCTGTCTTAGAATAGCTCCTAGTGCGAAACATCTACCTTCAGCCCTCATTGGTGCAAATGAAAATTAATGACAAGCTTATCGTAATACCTTCCAGTGGCTTACTGCTTTCCTCATGTATCATTCCTACATTGTATGTTTAAAACATATTTATTGAAATCGTAGAAAGTTAGGGGCAGGTTATCCATGATTGTGTCCTGGAGCCTCAGAGAGCTTACGTTCTTTTAGGAAGGCACACTTAAAATGGGAGGAAAAAATAGATAGACAAATAGATAAATTTCTGTACATATAATGGGTAAGTGCTGTTTCTGCCCCCCCCCCCCGCCTCCGATTGTGGCCATATGAACAGTCATCCTTTTCCAGGCTTTTGGTCTGTTGTCTCTCATCCAGGACCTCCAAGCTCTATTCCCAGGCAGCTCTGACCAGTTCCTGCTGATAGATATTAGCCAGGTCTGCAGCTCTACGTGGAATGATTCTTCCTCTGACAAAAACATTATCTTCCTCTTCAGACTGCACTGAGACTTGACTTATATGATTGGTCTAGAAATCATTAGGGGACATAGGAGTAGATACAAGGACATTATCTTGAGAAACATCTATCTTGAGATTGTTTCAGTCAATGGAAGGGGGCTATCAAGATGGAGGAAGAGGGTTTGTCCTGCTGGCTCACAAGTTCAAGATTCTCGAGTGCAGCCTCCAGAGGTCTGCTGCCAGCCTCCACCCTCCAGTCCGCCCCAATCAAGGCCCAGAATTCAACATGAAAGAATTTTTAAGGAATAGGAATTTAGCCTCCTTTCAACTCTAACTCTACTACTATCAAACCTCCAGCCTGGTTTTCAACACCTTCTGCTCTTCAGCTGAAGGAGATTTGAGCCTCTTTAAATGCTGTGAAGAATCACTTCTGGCATTCACTCTGCGATCTTATTTTATAACCTATTTTCTTCCTCCAGGGTCTGTATAGTTACTAACAGTGGCTAAACAGTTTAATAATCCATATAATGATTGAGCCCGTGTATTTCTTATAAACAGCTATTATAAAACCAATTAGTATCTCTTCACTTGCACTCCAGTCCAACACAGGTGGTGAAAAGCCAGGTGCTGATAACCTCAGTGGGCCTCTGGATGGTGGAGACAATGCATACCGCACCCAGGAGCACTGCTTTCTTTACCCGTGTACTAAGGGACTCAGAAGGCTGTCGGCTTGGAATGTGGTCCAGGGTGGGCTGGCCCTTGCAGCAGTTCCAGGCTGTGGTATAAGTAATCCTGCCACTTGGCTTAAAGGGCTTAGCAAGGTCCATAGTACAGGAAGTGATTTTGGTAGATATGCACATCATATCCAATCTCTGGCAAACCGCAGAGAAAACTTGAACATAGACCTACGTATTGGAGCAAGGCCATACCGTCTTTAGGGAAGAGCTAATCACCATTTGAAAAGCAACTCTTTATATGCTTCCAGGCCCTGCTTGAGACTAAGCGACAGGACGCATGATAACTAGTGACATGATAAAAGACGCCCATCAGAAGCTGGATATTTTCATATCCACCAAATCATAAGTTAGGTCAAGCATAGTAACCACTATCATGTGATGGAAATAGTACATTTGCTATTATGCCCAACCAATTCTAAAGGCATGAATAAATTATGCAAGTGAGTGATGAAGATCTCACGTCACCCATGTTTTTTTCCCTGACACTTATGTTTTAGCTCCTATCAATAACCTTGTGGAGGATTCTGTACAATCAGTTGACAGAAGAGGAAGAAAATCTGGACCTAGTTCATGGATGGGTCACTTTAATACATTGCCGTGAGCCAAAGTAGACTGCTGTCACATCACAACTTCATTTACAGATGACCCTAAAAGATATTAATGAGTGGAAAGAGTGTCAGTGGACAGAGCTCTGAGAAATTTTTGTGCTCATGAATTTTGTGTTGAAAGAGAAGTGGCCTAACTTAATGGAATTCTGAGTAGTGCCCTTCTGTCTCACCAGTCCACTTCCCCTACCAGGGCTCCCTGAAGATAGCTTCCAAATAAATCACTGACACTCAGATCTGTGCCTCAAGGTTTACCTCTGGGGCAACCCCCACTAAGATACTTCTTCTCAGTGTTCTTCTTTCACCACCTCCTAACCAAATTAGCATTCTCGGTTGCAAACAATACAAACCAATTCTAGCAAACTTGATGGATAGAAGCTATTTGCACCAAGGCTCTCAGATGGCTCCAAAAATGAATGAAAGACTAGAAAATTGGAAACAGAAAGTGATAGAAATGAAGAGAGGTGGGTGGTTGAGAATATAGCCATAATTCTCCCTTAAAAGCTCTCTGCTTAGAACGCCCAGTCACTGGAAACTCACTATAGCATCTTGGGTTCTCAACTGCCCCCTGCCCCTGCGGATTTGTCTGCCTTTATATCATTGTGCCATTTTCTCAGCAGGGGCATCTGATGGGCAGACACAAGGTCTAACGGCCACATTTTGACAGCTAGGGATCAAGAATAGTGCACACATCCTCTCCAGGATGGGAAGTTTTCTAGAGTAGGTAACTGAGGAAAGATCAGTGTCCCCTATATTTACAGTATCCATTTGCAGTAGAGGACTTGCCATCTGATGTATCTGATTTTAGTGTCACAAAGATATTAATGTAAATGCTGGACTCCAAGGAAAAGAATTTCAATTCCCACTCATCCTGCCTGTTTATTCAAAACACTGTCACATGACCTCTGGGTAAAACAAGATTGTGCGCATACACATATACACACACAAATAGCAGGGACCGCTGGACGTAAAGATTACTTTACAGAATTTCGATTAGTGACCAGTCTCTTGTTCTTTTCACACTATGTGAAATAACCTTGAAGAAAACTAAATGTCAGGAATCATCATGTTAGATGTTGTATAGGTTCTCTACAAAAAATGTAACTGGTTCAAGTTGGTAGGATAGTTTACACCTTCCAAAATGAGCTAGCTGCGCTTGAAATTCATATGCCAAAGTAGCACTTAAAACACACACACGCGCGCACACACACACACACACACACACACATATGAGAGGGATGGAAGCAGAGATGCAGTGAATGCTGCTCAACTCACGGTTAGGTTAAATCAGGGGCAAGGCTGAAGGAAGGATGAGAGTGTCAGAGGATCTTTTCAAAACAGCTTCCTATGCCTGAAACCACCCCAAATCAAGCCCTTGATGAGAACAGTGACTTGGGGCGCCTAGGTGGCTCAGTTAAGCACCCAACTCTTCATTTCAGCTCAGGTCATGACTTCAGGGTCGTGGCCTCAGGGTCGTGAGATCATGCCCCCCACGGGCTCCAGGCTCAGCGGGGAGTCTGCCTGAGAGGCTCTCCCTCTCCCTCTGCCCTCCACCCCGCTTGCTCTCTAAATAAATAAATAAATACCTAAATACATAAATAAAATCTTAAAAAAAAAGAACAGTGACTTATGATACCTTTCAAGCATATTGTTTAAAAAGAAATAAAAGAGGGAAAAGGAGGGTGGGGAGAAAGAGAAGAGGAAAGAAAGAAAATAATATGGCCTACATTTCAAGCACAAGGAAATTCTAAACAAGCCTATTTTATTTGAAGTATGTTTATATATTTCTTCCTCCAAAAGCTCACCTGCTTTTCGGGTAGTCAATATAATTTCCTGCTTTATTACAAAGCTAATATTTTTCTTCACTTTTCCCACATCCCTCAAATAGAATGCACTAGAGCAGGGAAGGCCTCCTGTGCGATATGAAAGAATATGTAGGAGAATAGGCAGAGAGGAGATGTTAAAAGCCTTAATGGTAAGAACCATACTGTCAAATTTCCATTTTAGATGGAGTTGTGGGGAATATATTTGAGGGGGCAGGTTGGGGACAAGAGGATACAGGGTCCTGCAGCAGTTCAAATGAGAATGAACGCTACCTGAGAGAGAGAAAGGAGGCATGAAGCAGAGAATCTGCATTAAGAAATATTTGAGAGATAAAAAAAATAGTCAGGTCTTGGCTTTGGTGCAAGTGGGGATGAAAATGTTCGGGTTAGGACCAATCCTAGTTCTCCAGCTTGGCAACTCTTTGCTTAGGTGATAGGCGATGTACCGGTGGTTCCAATGGAACAGAGACAACTTTATGGGAGAATAAACATTCATCTCTTCTTTTTTAAGAGTTTTCATTTACTTGAGAGAGAGAAAGTGCGAGAAAGAGAGAGAGAGAGCGTGCGCACAAGCAGGGAAGGGGCAAAGGGAGAAGTAGACTCCCTGCAGAACAGGGAGCCCCACATGAGACTCAATCCCAGGACCCTGGGATCATGACCTGAGCCGAAGGCAGACCCTTAACCAACTGAGCCACCCAGGTGTCCTAAATATTTGTCTTTAACCCTGCTGTGTTTGATGTACACAGGCAATTGGAAGATGAAGGGAGAATTAGGGGTCCAGAGAGAGAAGCTAGGAGTCATCCTTGTGGTGGACAGGAAAGTGCCCTCTCTCTTCACATCTCCAGAACCTATGAATATATTACTTTCTATGGCAAGAGAGACTTTGCAGATATGGCAAATTTATGGATCTCAAGACAGGGAGATTATTTTAGATTATCCAAGTGACAAAATGTAATCACAAGTGTCCTTTCAGGGAAAGATAGAAACAGGAGAGTCAAAGAAGGAGCTGGAAAGAAGGAAGCGGAAGTTATGGAAAGAGAGAGTTTTGGAAATGTTACACACCTGGCCTTACATGTGGAGGAAACGGCCCCAGGAGGCAGGCTCTGGAACCCCAAGGGAGCGAGGGAACATTCCTCTAGGGCATCCAGCAGGAACACAGACAGACACACCAGCACACCTTTGAGTTTTAGGACTCCTGACTTCCAAAGCTATAACATAATAAATGTGTGTAATTTTAAGCCACTAAGTTTGTAGCAACTTCTAACATCTGCAGTAGGAAACAGACACAAACACCATATAAGAGTTAGCCAAAGCCACAAGTGTGGTTTGAGAGAGAGGGTAAATACTGAGAGAGAAATAAATGGTTGTAAAACAGAGCATTGGAGAAAATCAGTCTTTAAGGAGAAGGGTAGAGGAAGAAAAGTGAGTGTGTAGCTAACAGCTTCGCAAATAAAACAGATTTTAAACACACACACACACACACACACACACACACACACACTTGCACATATTTTAAATTTAGATCCCATAGGGAAAGAAAAGATAGAAATGAGATGAGCACAAAAGATTTAGTTACTTTTCATGGGACGTTCTCTTACATTGATTTGATGGGAAAATTTTTTTCATATAGACGTTACTTGATCTCACTCCTTTTTTCTTTTCAAAATTAAATGATGTCAGAACCAAACTAAATATCCACAAAACCAACTTAGCAAATATTCCTGGGTGCAGCTTGCTGGACACAGTTTCTAGGGATCAGAGACTGTTGCCGTGTACTTCCTCAGTTGGAAAAGTACAAGCATAGGCTACCCCGAAGAAAAATGAATGACCTCGTGCTAGGGCACTCTGTCCCTGCCCAAGAGTCTATATTTAAATAAATACTCTGTGAAGTAAAGGTCAGAAGTCTGCTGCAACATTAGCGATGGCTTGCCCTAACAAATGAATATGTGAGAGAATGTCATGTAAGAGGAAACGAAAGGCACCAAACATTTCTTAACACTTTTTTCTCACATTCCTCCGGTTGAATCCAAATATTTTACTGTCTTCTGCCAGCATAGGATTCAAACATGTAGCGTGGGCATCTGAAGAGCGAAATCTCAATGGGCCAAGAAAAACATGAGCTAATCCTGTAGGTTTCCCAGTCATTTGCAAATGTGCCTTTCAAAGTAAGAAATCGCCAGGAAGGTGAAAGGCTGGCCGAGTGGTTTCAGCAACAGCCCCAAGTGAAGACATACAGTCTTTTTTTCTTAAGATGAACATTTACTCATTGATACATTTTTTTTTCTGGCATGAAGAAGAAATTTAATTATTTTTTCCCTAAGGTCAGGTTATTGAGATTCAGTACCGTAGGCTTGTTATGAGTCCAAGGAGTCATTGGATACGAACTATTTAGGTGTGGAGGGGTAGGTAAGGCCTTTCAAAGTCTGGTCCCTGCTGGCCCCGGCCCCTCCCCCTCCTCTCCTGCTACCCCTTCATTCTAGTCAAGCCATGAGCCTTAAAACTCCTCACTCTGTTCCACTTCTCAAAGCTTTGTACATTCTCTGTCCTGGTTCAAAAGCCCCTGCCTCAGTGAGGCATCCTGAGTTTCTTAGGTATAAATAATTACTCCTTTTGTTAATCTAGACCTGCACTGTCCAATATGGCAGCCACTAGCTGTATGAGGCTATGAAGTGCTTGAACAATGGCTGGTCCAAATTGAGATGGACTGTATCAAGGTAAAGCATTTGCTAGATTTCAAAGACTTAATAGAGAAAAAGAATGTAAAATATCTCATTAATCATTTTTATATTGATTGCATAAAGAAATGAAAATACTTTCACAAATTTCACCATTTTAATGTGGCCAGTAGAAATTTTTAAATTGCATATGTGACTCACCTTTGTGGCTCGCCTTATATTTTTATTGGATAGTACTGCTCAGAACTTGTTCATCTCAGTCACTGAACTGGGCCAGTTCTATGACAATACTTAGATCTACGTCCTCTAATAGACCGATTTCCATTAATGGGAATGGTCATGTCCTATTTATCTCTCATCCTCCTTGCTGTCTATGACAACACCTAGAATTTATTAAACACTCAATACAAAATCCACAGAACAGAAATGAACTCATAAGAAAATATTTTTTCAAGGAATTACATAGCTCGAATTATATTGTGAAGACATTATTATTAAGTAAAATGGCATGGGATTATTTTTCCTCATTTTTCTCATTGGTTCTTGGTGGGTATTTGTTAACCTATTATTCAAAGTTATGAAATTCTGCCACTAAAATTATGTCATACTACCTTAACTTTAAAAAAGCTGAAGATTTGCTTATTCCATCAAGAAGCATAGGATTTTCATTGAAAATCTAAACAGTGATACCTTAGCTAACCAGTACCTACTTAACCAGAAAACATTGCATGTTTTCTCTTTTTTTTTCCTTAACCTCAAGAAGACAGTATTAAATAAAAATAAAACAACCTTATTATTGCCGGATATATATAAAGAATGTCTTTCACAATATAGCATAACATTGTAAATTATGAATTCCATTGCCAACATTACAAGTTGGAAGCCCAATGCATTGTATCTCTCCAATTATGATACTTGAAAGTGCTTTAGAAAGAAAATAGTGCAAATAAATTTAGCCTTAGAATAATACAGTCCTCAGTTCATCAAAGAAAGCTTCAGTTATACTTTCTAGCGTGTGCTTCCTAAACTAGAATAACTAATTAAAATATTTTATACATATTTTCTCCAAACAAAAAATGCTTAGTTGACAAAAATAACTTGGTTTTTAGAATATCTGATTTGATTTGTATTTTAATATGTCTTTCCCTGTGCATTTTCTGAGTGCACATTAGTGAAGGTGCAATGGAAAAGGGCCAGAAAAAAGCCAGTCAAGGAACGCTAGGCTCGAACTGGCCATGCCATGCTTAGTTTAAAGAATATCAAATATTGATTGAAAACTGTTTTTGTTGAAAAAATAAAATTATTCACTAAGATCCACTTGTGGATGGTATAAAAGTGCTTAATTAAAAAAAATGTAATTATTTTATGACAATATTACTCTCCTTCAGACTATAGCCCATGGTAGAGCCATTCATTAATTACCAGACTTTAGGGAAGCTAGTCGATTTGTAGGAGCCTCAAATCTGTCTGCAAAGTACTGACTAATCCTGGGACCTGTTTCATAAAGTTGTTATGTGCCAGCATGTTGTTACCGCAAGAGTGGTAAACTTGGATACAGAAAACCTGGCTGCATTTACTAATTTAGGTGAACCTTCTGCTTTGCTAGACTTCAATGGCTCATCCAAAAATGGGAACTTTGGATTAGATGAACTTCAAAATCAATTTCACTTTAAAATGCATCTAAGGAAAATACTGTTTGAGCAATCATATTGCTCATGTGATACTTTTTTAATATTGTTAAACTATGCTGTCTTAGACCAAGCATTAAATAGTATTTAATTTATTTAAACACATAATTTATTTAAATTTATTTATTCAAATTCTCAAGGACTATAAAAAGTAAGAATCTGTTTATATTAGAAGAAGGTTGGGCAGTTTATGATGTCTCTTCTACTACGATGAGCATCAAGTCTATGCACTCCGTAGTGAGACCACTTGCAGAGACACTGCAGAATTTAATCTCAGGTACAGATTTGTTTTTAGAGTCTCATTTTGGTGTCAGCTTCAGGACTATGTTTAGTCATTGTTTTATTCTGCACTATGATTAAAAAGAAAGATATATTTACATTTCTTGAAGACTGAGCCACTATTGAAAGTGAACCACTATTGTACATCTAGGGGCACCTAGATGACTCAGTCCGTTAGGTGTCTGACTCTTGATTTTGGCTCAGGTCATGATCTCAGGGAGAGATCGAGCCCGGAGTGGGGTTCCACCCTGGGTGTGGAGCCTGTTTAAGATTCTCTCTCTCAGGGGTGCCTGGGGGGCTCAGTCAGTTAACCATCTGACTCTGGACTTTGGCTTAGTCAGTTAAGTATCCAACTCTGGATTTTAGTTCAGGTCATGATTTCAGGGTGGTGAGATCGAGCCCTGTATGGGGCTCTGCCCTCAGCATGGAGTCAGCTTGAGGATTTTCTCTCTCCCTCTGCCCCCTCCCTGCTCTCACACTCTCTCTAACTAAAATAAATAAATTAATATTTTTAAAAAAGATTCTCTCCTTCTGCCTCTGTCCCTCCCCCACCCCTGCTTGCACGTGTACTCTCTCTATATATAAAAGCAAAAAGTGTACATCTAGATGATAATTATGGCTTATAATTGGAGAAGTTAGGACTTCAAGAGAAGTTCAAGTCCAAACTTCACTTAATCTATCTCTATATAGACTGTTCATACTTGGGTAGCTGCTCACCAAATACCTATGTGTCCTCACTTTCTTGTATTTATAATTGTGTAGCTGTTGAAACTTGTAAAATCGTTGAGGAGCTGGGTTCAAATTTAATGAGCTCTCCAAATGCCAGAGTAAATCAGTAACTACAAAAACAACCATAATCCATATGCACTGAGTTCCATTTCACAGACTGATAGACTGGAGAGTGTGATACAGACTATGACACATTTCTTTTTTAACTTCCAAATTAGGAGAAAGCCTCAAAAAAAATCTCAAAGGAAAAAAAATAATTTATTCACCTTTTAAAAAAGCATGTGCCTTATTTTATTAATTGTTCCACAAATCTTCATACATTTTCATAACATTGCTGGAGACATCTTTCTAAATCTATAGATGTTTGGATCTCCCCTCTGCTTTGAAATGTTCAATGATGACCCTGTTGCCTGCAGGACAAGTTCAAATTCCTGATCACAGTCTTATAGCCAAACCATTGCATTGCATTTTATTTTCTTTCATACACTCACACCTCTGTCTTCTTCCTTCCCTCCCTATCAGGTATTTTCCTAATAGACTGGCCCCTCTCCTACATCCTTCTCCGCTGTGGTGGAATTAAACTCACCTTTTAAGTTTATTACAATGCCGTTTTCATTGCTACATACTTTCAGACCTGCAGACTCCGTAATCTCTCCTTCTTCGATTCTTCCATAGTACTGTACAGAGTCCAGAACAAATAAAATGGTGCCTGAAATGTAGCAGGTGCTCAATTCTTATTTGCTGAATTTTGAATGAGATGGATCTGGTAACTCAACCCACACATGAACTGCCTGGTGGTCAATAGTGTGCACTGTACAGCAGATTACCTGAGGTCGAACCCCAGTAGAACAGCCACTAACTAGTTGTTTGCTACCTCATCCCTAAAATAAAGATATTTTGTGATGATTAAAGGAATTAACAAATGCATTTAGAAGAGCTCCAGCACATTGGAAGCTTTTAGCAAATATTATTATTGTTATTGTTGTTATTAGAACTGCTTTGTGTTATTAGGACTTCTTTTTTTTTTTTAACTTTATTCTTATCAAAAATTGTTATCTGGTTGGTGAAGTGGAAATGACAACAACTTTGAGAGAAGGAAAGCCTAACTCTACCAATAGGCGGAAGAAGGTGCTTTTTCTGGCAGGTTTTGTAGAATTAACAACTTGGGGGAGATCCTATGGCCAGATTGAGTAAGAAGACACAGAAAATGATGTAAGAGAACATCTCAGAAATGTGTCTTTGCTTATGTAGTTACGTATTGTTATGAAGAAGAAAAGAAACGTCACTAAATATGCAGTTGGAACAGTTTTTAAAAAGTCTGATTTTAAAATGATATCTCGGTAAAGATGTTTAAACTTTTCAAAAAAGTAAGAGAACATGTGGGTAGGAGATTTGAGTCCACATATTAGTTATTTTCACGGGCAGTAACTAATGTTAGTTGAAGTGTTTTCTGCAATTTTCCAAATATAAATAAATGACAGTCTATACATAGATTATAAAATTGAAGCATTCATAAAGTAATAATAATTTTATAAGCACTGTTATAAAAATCAAAACATTCATAAAATAATAATTCTAAAAAGCAGAATATGCACTCACTGTCTCCTATAATGAAAAGTCCTTTTTTTCAGTCACTTTGGTTGTAATCCACAAACTAGAAAATACCCAAAAGAGAGTGAACAGGATAGTGTACAGGCTTAACTAACCAGATTACAAGATACGGTGAATGATAGTAGAATGTTTTTTCTGGCGGAGATGAGACTTAAGGAAAGGACAGCTTCCTACAAATATTTGAACCACTGGCAAATGGAAGAATGATAAGACTTGTGACTTTCCTAAGGCCAGGACTGGAACAAAAGGCTGGAAATTATAGGGAGAGAGACATCAGATAGGTATAGGAAAGAATCTTCTGATGACTAGAAGTAGCCAATAAAGTCATGGGCTACCCGATGTAGATGAGCCCATTCATCGTTGGAAACATGAAAAGAGAAACCAGATAAACATTTGTAGGTGTTTATCAGACTAAGCTCAGGTTCAAAGGGTTTAGCAGCCAATGGGCATCATTCTACTAATCAGAAAGGGCAACAGCTATTTCAGCAGGNCAAGTAGATAGATTGCACAACTAGACAGACATATTCTGAATTAGACAAGTAATTAGATAAGAAAACCACTTAGATTTTGTAGTTGTATTAACTGACATTGAGCATGCATGAGCTAAAGGAACACTCTACAGGAAACTTCTCATGAATTGTGTGGTACCCTTTGACTCTGTCCGTAGTCTTCCTTACTTTCATGATGTATACCTGTTCCTTGATAATTTTCTCCTGTTCCATGATTTTCAATACCATTTAAACACTGGTACTGTGTATTTCTGGACATACATTCTCTCCCTCAATGAGTTCATAATTCAATCAGGATGGAAGCCAAAATCCTTGTAATGGCCATGGAGGACCTACATAATGCCTCACCCTATTGCTTCTCTGACTTCATCCACTGATTTTCTCTCCCTTGTCCATCTCATTCCAGACACATTGGCTTCTTGTTCTTTTTGTAGCATGCCAAGCACACTCTCAGTTTAGGACTTTACCAAAAGCTAGTCCCTCAGCCTGCAGTGATTTTCTTCTAAATATTGTCATGGGCCAGTCCATTACTCCTTGAGTAAGTCTTTGCTCATAGCTCACCTTTTCAACGAGTGCTGCACTACTTTATTGAAAATGTTGTCTTCTAACATGCATTAATGTATTTGTAATAAATTATTTTATTAGTATTTCTCTCCCACAAAAATGTAAGCACCACAACTGTAGGTATACTTTTCTCTTTTGTTCTTTGCTGTATTTTGACAGATTTCTTGATTTTTTTCTTATTCAGCAACTTTTTTTCTTTTGAAGGGTACATTTCACTGCCCCACAAATGTTGAGCTTGGCTCTATGACTTGTTCTGGTCAATGGAATGTAGGCAGAAATGACAGTGTGCCATTTTTAAACAAAAGCTTTCCTCCATGAAAAGGGCATGTCCGTGGTAGCTGCTACTTTTTCAGACATGTTCCTGGAATGGTAGCCAGGCAGAGCAGACCTGAATCCTACACATGCCTAAATCCAAACTCAACTGAGGCCTTCAGAGCCCTGCAGAACTACAGATAACCCATGGATCCATGAGAAAGAGACAAGAGGCTTATGTTATATAACATGGCCCCAGGAAAGAGCTAGATGAGGGGTTACATGTTATATAGGGGTTATATGATATATAACATAACCTCCGGGATTCGGGCTTGTATGTTACATAACATAGCCCCAGGAAAGAGCTGACTGATGCATGTCCCAAGTACCTAGCTTGGTGCATAAGAGGTGCTTAATCAATGTGATTGAGTTAATAAATCAGGAATAAGTGATTTTCTAATCCACTGTTTTGTACTATCCTAATTCTGAGTATCTGGTGCACAAACTATCCACTAGGATTAATTGATATACTTATATGATTGTTTAATCTCTTTTAAGTCACTCAGATATCATTGAATTAATTATTATTCAGGATACTTAGTACTCTTCTAATAAACTAAAAGAGTACATGTGTTTTTTTAAATAACTTTATTCAAATGATATCCATATAAAACAAACCAAGTGTTTGGTTGATTTTTAATTTTTTAGTGACTAACGTCAAGTGCTCCAAACATCAAAACTGTTTATTTTTCAAGGAAATAAAACTGATGAGGTCGTTGGTGGTCCCGTCATTTCAATGATCCTAACAGCCGGGATGAATCTACTATTCGGTAATTGAATCTGGTTTAATATGATGTTTATTACGGGGTGACTTCACTTTCAGTAACTTGCACACTGAGGAAATTTAGTTTAGAGGAAGTGATGGGTTTTTGGAAGATGCTATTCCCATAGTTTGGTAACGAACCAGATTGTCATAGCATCTATATTAGAATACAGTCCCTTAAAACATTTTGGAATTGCTCCTTTCTGTTTTGCTTTCCACTCTATTCCTGCTTTTGGGTTGACTTCCCTCCTTCACTCTTTTATTATTTTTCTCCTTACTCCTTGCTTCTTTTAAAAGGCCTTGTTAACACTCATTAACGAGTGTGGTCCCAAGCTCCAAAGCAAATATGCAGCAGAAGAAAGGGGATGAAAGCACCGAAGTCTCATTTTCCTGCCAGGTTTCAATGGATCGCAACAGCAGCGGGGGCCCAAGCCAGCTTTTGTAGGAACCGCTACAAGGCTGCCACCCTGTTCCCCTCAATACTAGCATAACCGGCATTGCAGGAACTGTCCAAACATTTAAAAGCCAACTTTTCTTAGAATCGGTTTTCCACAGCATCAAAAAATGCATTTGTATTCCCTGTAAAGGCCATTTATCTCTCTCTACACTGAGTACTTTGCCTCCCTCCCACAGGGGCCCACCCTCAAACCAGGGCTCAGCTTTAGCAAAAAGCTATAATATGAAAGTCATTAGCCAAGACATTCCTGTTTCTAGATGGTATCAAATTGACTAGGGAGAAGCCTCCGTGTGTGGTATTTATTTGATCTTGCTAATCTCACTAAAAGGTTTTTTGATTTTTAATCTCTTATTCAGGGTGATATCTTAATTCCTTTATTGTTTGCCTTGCTTAGCATAACAAATAGGCTGAATATTATGCATATATCACAAACATGAATATAATAAATTAATTTATTATTTAACAAATATTTATAGAGCTCATACACCATATCAGGGACCATCGTAGGTATTAGGGACACATCAGTAAACAAAACGGGAAATAATCCTGGCTCTCAGGGAGCATACATAGTACTAAGGAGACAAACAATAAATATGATAAATAAATATAATGTATAATGTATTGCTGTTTTATAGCTAAAAAGAAAAATAAAAGAAAGGGGAATTTAAAGTCTCTAGATTACAATTTTACATAATATACCAGGAAAACCTACATGAGGTAATACCATTAAAACAAAGACCTAAAGAATATGTGTATAAAAATATTTTTGTAATTATAAAAAGAATACATATCCACTGAAGGGGGAAAAAAGACAATTCAGAAAGTCTCCAGAGAAAACTGAAATAATTATCTCTAATTCTACCTTTCATAGTTAATCTTTATTTAAAATTTGATATACATTCATCCTAGTCTTTAGGTTTGTCTGGACTTAATATGTGTGTGTGTGAGAGAGAGAGACAGACAGACAGACAGCAGGACAGAGAGAGAGAAAGAGGAAGAATATATAGGTTATTAGGGAATTGAGAAACTACTCAATTTCACACTGTGAATCCAATTCTTACGCAGTCTCTGCAAACAATTTTTAAAAATTTTCAGGTTTTGTTGTTAAAATGATACTGTAAAGGAAATAATTGTACATACATTCTTGCATACACCTTGATAATTCTTTCTGAATGATATAACTATCACGTTAACTTTATACACATTTAAAAAATCATTTAACTTTAGAATCGTCTTCATTTGTTTTATCAATTTTTATTGGTATGATCAGTATTTCAGAGTGACCTTTTACCTACACTTTTGCCAATTTGGATACTTCAAGCAGCAAGAAAGAGAAGATCTAACTCAACCGACTTAGACAATAAGGTTATTATGTACACATAAAACATGATACTGAGTTTTTCAGAGTTGGCTGATTTAGGAGCGCAGTGATGTCGTTCCCCATTCTTCTATCCTGGTCATGATGACTTTGTCCTGAGACTTGTACCCTGTGCTGGCCATTGAGCAGTTGCCCATCGGCATCAAAGCCACGCTCTTGGACTTGGCCCGTGGGCTCGGAAGCTCAGAACCACATTTCTGCTGCGCCAAGTGGCTCCTTGGGAGAGCGGCCAGTAGGGGGCGTGAGAGGGAGCCCGCGCAGGAGGCATGAAGAGACCCTCTTTGCGCAGAGGCAGTTCCTTCCAATACCACCAGGTGACGGCAGTTTGTGGGTATTCCTGGTTTCAGAAGCAGTCCCATTTCACCCTCTTACACACCAGAACCAGCGGGTCAGGATAGAAGCTGTCGGACCCCTTCTTCCAATTTCAAAGTGTAATAATTCCAGACTCTTTCTGCTGTTCCCTCAACCATAAGAGCGGCAGGTGCTTCCTACGGTTACCACGCCATGGTATCTTAATGTTCTTTTTTCCTTTTTGAGTCCTCCAGTACCTGATTTCTTTTTCTTTTTCAAGATTTTATTTATTTATTTGAGAGAGAGACTGTGCGCGCGAGACCACCAGCAGGGGGAGGGGCAGAGGGGGAAAGAATCTTAAACAGACTCTGCACTGAGTGCAAGCCTGGCTCAATCTCATGACGCTGAGATCATGACCTGAGCTAAAACCAAGGGTCCCATGCTTAACTGAGCCTCCCAGGCACCCCTCCAATATATGATTAATAATTTTTTAGACTAAATCCTCGATAATATTAAAATAACTGATGTGTCTTCCGATTCCTTACTGGACCCTATCTAAAACTCCCCTCATGGTGACAAGATGGCTGCCTCAGGCCCATGTTCCAAATCTTTACGCAA
Source organism: Ursus maritimus (assembly GCF_017311325.1). Classification (NCBI taxonomy): domain Eukaryota; kingdom Metazoa; phylum Chordata; class Mammalia; order Carnivora; family Ursidae; genus Ursus; species Ursus maritimus. The sequence continues at coordinate 16,973,789 of NW_024426552.1, forward strand.
CAATACCCTAGAACCAGGAGCGAATTCTCTTTCTCAATACCTTTGAAAAAAGAAGAAACCTTTCCCAGAGCCACCAAGCATGTCTTCTAATGTGTCATTGGCAAGATTTATGTTACAATGACCCTTCTAAACCAATCCCAGTCAAAGGGTATACAGTTAGCATTATACAAATAAACTAAGATTGATGGTAAAAGTTAAAGGAGACCAGACTTTCCTGAAATACATGTAACCAGATCAGATTCCTGAAAAACCTAGGGGTTTCTTTTAGGAAGGAAGAAAGGAGGAAAGGAGTGTGGCAAGGCGCTATAGAGCTGATCACTAACGGCGTCCGCCATCACAACTTATTGAAAACCTATACATTTTCTCTCTCAGCTGAAAGCCTAGTTAGTAGTTTTTATTGTCATGTTTTGCTCTATGAATAGCTTCGGATGCTGTAACTATGAAAACTCTAATATTGGATATCACATTTCCATGTTACTGAAAAAACTCCACAGAAGAGGGTGTCTGAGATTTTTATTTGAACTCGAGAAAAGATCATGTTACGTATAATTGGACATAAGCTCAGATATGGGTCATTGGCCCCATTTCACAGATGAAGAGTCTGAGACCCAGAGTTATAAAGTGGGCTTTTCAAGATCTCAAAGTCAGGAAGGAACAGAGGCAGCCAGCACTCTCCCACGATAACCCTAGCTGCACAAAGGAGCCGTTTTATCAACTCCCTATTGTCATTTCTCAAAATAGAAGTGGCTTTTGAAATTGTCCTATGCAGTAGAGGGCTGCAATGTTTCTGATCTATCTTAGTGAACTGAAGTTAACTCCAAGAGTAGCAGAGAGATCTCATCTAAACAAAAAGTGGTTGGCTTTGGATAATTAACGTAAAAAAAAAAAAAAAAACTGCATGTTAAGTAATTTTTTGAAAAGATTTTATTTATTTATTTGAGAAAGACAACACAGAGGGAGAGTGAGAGGAAGAAGCAGACTCCCTACTGAGCAGAGAGTTCGATGAGGGTCTCCATCCAAGGACCCTGAGATCATGACCTAAGCCGAAGGCAGACGTTTAACAGACTGAACCACCTGGGCGACCTTGCACATAAGTCATTTTTAAAAGCAAATTTTCTTGCAACGATTTAAAAACCTCCAGTCACAATTGGCATATAATTGATATTTGATATTTATAGTAAATATATCTAAAATATCTGTATATATTTATTTTAAATATGCCTATCTGTTATTCAGATATTGGGAGCAACAAACACTCTTCCCCTCCATATTGTGCAATTTTCCACACTTTGCTCACTATGCTTCATCATATCTTATTGTATCAAATCCTTATAACCGTCCTAGTAAATATTATTATTTTCCTTCTGTACCTGGAAAAGTGAACTGCAGTGAGGCCATGTGCTTTCCCTAAAATAGCAAAGGTAATTGAAGAGCCAGATCTGAAATTCAAGCCTTGTTTTGCTCGCACAGGACGCTTGTTCAGGCTACTCATTTACATTTGGGAGGAAACAGCTGACTGCTAAAGAAACCTTCATGAAATGACTAACTGGATTTAATGACCTCAAGAATTTAGTCCAAGGCTGGGGCTCCTGGGTGGCACAGCGGTTAAGCGTCTGCCTTCGGCTCAGGGCGTGATCCCGGCATTATGGGATCGAGCCCCACATCAGGCTCCTCCGAAATGAGCCTGCTTCTTCCTCTCCCACTCCCCCTGCTTGTGTTCCCTCTCTCGCTTGCTGTCTCTATCTCTGTTGAATAAATAAATAAAATATTAAAAAAAAAAAGAGAGAATTTAGTCCAAGGCTGAAAATCTTTGGCTCCAGACCTTGAGCATAACTGAGGTCATCAAGAAAGCCTGAGAGATTTTTGCATCACGATATAGCAGAGCATATGTAATGCATCAGAGCAAAATTGGCATTCAACATGCATAAAGACAAATGAAAATTTTGACATAGCAAAGCCTTACTTACTCAGGATATTCAATCTTCTATGATGTGGATAACAATTTTACTGTACCCATATTCACATAATCATAATATACTTTTATGATGACACTATCTGGTAGGTATCTATAATTATTTATGAACTCTGGATTTGCTAAATAGAACATGGAAAGGAAAATCTATCAAAATGGTTTTATGTTTATATTTTCTCAAGAATTCTGAAGTGGATAAAGTCTTATACATAAGAGTTTCTTAAAATCAAAAGTTAGGATCCTCTGAAGCCAGTCTTCCGGCTAAAAGACATTAGGAAAACTTGATAAGCAACTTACCATCCTAACTTACTTTGGAAATAATGTAAAAAGAGTATGGTGTTTTTAAATAAACTCTTAAAGTTATTAATTCATGAATGGTCATGAAGAATTTGATAATAAAATGTAATATGCGCCTACTCAAAATATCAGATAACCTAAAAAGGAAATGACTTTGATTTAAGGAGGTATTCTGGATTCAGTAATAGGCAGGGTCTCTAAACCAACTGGAGGAGGAGGGGTGTTACATGCCCGAATGGCACAGAGAATCTGTATTTGTGACTTTATCTAGCATTTTTTTCTCAATCTGTTGGTTAATAATCAAATCCATATTTCCATTAAGTAAAAATGTTAATGTGCAGTTACTACACATCACCTTGGTTATCAGCCCCTGAGCCATTCATTGTCAAAACTCATTTGTAGATCTTTACCATAAGTCATTATCAGATGAGAATGAGTCTTGTATTTTGAGACTAGTAGGTTGAATTCAACACTGAACAATGAACATGGCTTGGCTTGGCTTATACTGGTTGTAACATAAACAGGTTTTTTGGTTTGGATTGTATTGTTGTTAAATTTATCACCAGCCTCACCAGAAAATGCATCACTTTAATGAGTAAATGCAATGAAATGAAACCAGACTAATTTACTACTCAAAGCATAACTGAATAATAACAGTAACCTATTTCTAAGAATCTAATCGAACACGGAATACTTGTCCGCTGATGGCATAGGAAATGATGTCTCATCCAAATCATGCTGTGAGCCACGTTGTTATTGTATTTTTAAAGAAGTTTTACCAAGTTTTTTTTAATGTATTTTCATTGATCAAGTATTTTATTTTCAAAAATGGCCCTAACTGTTAAAGATTCTCCGTGGCACCATCATAAGCCGAAGGAAAATTTAAGGCACTTGGCTATTTCAAAATAGTCTTTTCATGATCTTCAACTTTAAATATTATTGCTTTTTTGTTTTTTGGGGTTTTTTTTAAGATTTTATTTATTTATTTGACAAAGAGAGAGACAGCTAGAGAGGGAACACAAGCAGGGAGAGTGGGAGAGGAAGAAGCAGGCTTCCCAGTGGAGCAGGGAGCCCATTGCGGGGCTCAGTTGCAGGACCCTGGGATCACGCCCTGAGCCAAAGGCAGACGCTTAACAACTGAGCCACCCAGGTGCCCCTAAATGTCATTGTTAATAAATGACTGGCTATGTATCAGACATAAACAGTTTAATTTTGCATATTACGAGGACACCTCTATAAATTTATTTTTCTTCATGTAATAATCTATTCGTTTCTTAATAATAATACTTCAACGTTTTATTTAGACACTTTCAACATTAGCAATATTTCAATGTATTTAAATAGCAGTGAGTATGTGTCACTGCTGAAGAAAAAAACAATACTCTCATTTTCCTGGAAGACTGCAAAATTAGAAAATGAATCTTTGAAATCCTGGTCAGCAATTTGTCCATTTATCCAATTCCTTCCTACTCATGTTCTGGGAATATATATTTTAATGATTCTTCATGCCACTCACATATCCTTCCTGCTTTTATGTTGCAAGTCTATATGAAGTGAGCCGTGAGAAAGGAAAACAGGCAACGCAGAGGAGTCACAGTGGCACAGCCTCAGCATTTTACAAGAGGAGGAGGGGGATGATGAGGAAAAGCAGAAAATTATACGTTAGAAAAATACATTCATAGACTGCATAGTTTTATTAAAACACGTAATCGATGTCCATATGCAGGTTATTTTCATTTTGCAGAATAGTTGTATTAATTGCTAAGTTCTTGAGATTTCAAGAACTTATGCAAAATAGCCATAAGATAAATTTTTAGAATTCCTTTGTAGTTGCTGAAGTCTGGCATCAGCACCAATGGCGAACATGCAGTTACTTGTATGTTTAAAGTCTCTGAATTTGACTTAACTGCAGTTGATAGGTAATAATTGATGTATTTATTTTATTATTTTATTTTATTTTATTTATTTTATTTGTCTTCTAAGGTGACTGGAGAAAGGATAGCTTTAGCTAAGTTACAGAGTAAGGACAGCTGCTGGCCTTGAAAACGGCTCTTACACAGCTGCTCTGAAGGCTCCCACTAATTGGTGTTTGAAGAGTATTTGCAACAACTTAAGGGAAGATGAGGTTCAGTTGCCAAAACAAATATAAAACATTATTCCACAACAGCTCAACCCTAATGTTGTATTAAAAAAATAATAATAAACATCTTATATATAAGACAGAAACTAGCCATTGGGTGTCTCAGATAACACCTAGAGATAATTCTCATTTTTTAAGTTGGATGCAGTCAGGAGTGGGGGGCGGGAGGGAGGGTAAACTTTCTTTAAAATTTGTTTTAATTATTTTAAAATTAAAATGCTTATTTTCTGTGTTGGGATGCCCTAGTGCCTCAGTCTGTTAAGCATCTGCTTTTGGCTCAGGTCATGAACTTGGCGTCCTGGGATCCAGCCATGTCTGGTTCCTTGCTCAGCAGGGAGCCTGCTTCTCCCTCTGCCTGCTGCTCCCCCTGCTTGTGCTCTCTCTCTCTGTCAAATAAATAAATAAAATCTTAAAAAAATAGTATTTTCTCTTTTTACTGAAGTAGAATATACCACAGAAAAATATACATAGTGTAAGTATAAGGCTCAATATGTATTTATAAACTGACCACATCCCTACAACCAGCACCAAATCAAAAACCTGCCTCTTTGAGATAATCATTCTAACGTCTAACATAGATAGGTTTTGTCTATTTTACAGAAATAAAATCACGCAGCATATACCCTTTCATGTCTGGCTTCTGTTGCTCAAATTTGTTTCTGAGATTCATTTGCATTATTGCTTAAGTTCTAGGCGGTTCGTTCCCTTGCTCCGTAGCATTCCATTGTGGGAATTGACCACTGCTTACTTGTCCATTCTACTGTCGATGATCATTGGCGTAGCTTCCACTTTAGGACTATTTCAAATAGTGCTGATTTTAAGATTCTAATGCGTGCCTTTTGACAACTAATGTGTTTCTGAAATTGTAGGTCATTGGGTGTGCCTCTGCCCAGCTTTAGTAGACACCCTCAAATCGTTTTCCAAAGTGGTTGTATGCTTTACATTCCCACCAGCCTGTGAGATTTCTGGTTGTTCCATTTTATTTTCAATACCTGTTGGTGCCTGTATTTTGCTTTTTGAAACATGGTAGTTTCTCAACTACTGTGTTCACAGGCTTCCTAAACACATAAGCACCAAACTATTTTTATAATTGCATCCATTTTAACTGGTGGGTTTAACATCACAAAGTTTTAGATCTTTCCTGCTTCCTATTCAAATACCGTTCAGATGATTTTCCTTTCTCCACTTTTTTTTGTTTTCTTTTGCTTGTTGGTGAACATATTAACAAAATACATAAATTAAAAAAGCATCAAAGGGAAAGTATTCCCATTCAACAAATAATGCCCTTTCAACATTAATAATATGTCCATTTATTCATTTCTAAGTTTGAAATTGCAGATAAAATTCTTCATAATAAACAGAAGATTTTTCCATCTCCATTTCTCTCTAAAATTTATTTCAATCACATGAAAATAATACCTGATTTCAGGCCCCCTTTCATTGTGGACTCAAAAGATGAGTCCGTCAACATACTTCAAGGCTATATTTATTCCTCGGGTCTTTTCATTAGTATTATTTATTCCATAAAAAAAAAAAAATCTTGTGAGATAGTATTTTGGGTTTCTTACAAATAGGTTTTCAGAAAACCTGTGACTCATTTCATATCCGCTAAATGGAAAAGGTAGATTCAGAACCCAGGTCTGCTAATTCCGCATTTTCCCACTTACTTGGCCAAAGAAACCTCTCTTCAAAGAATACTTGTAAACATCTTGCGGAACCTGTTTCCTGAAGACAACAGCTTGAAAAGCATTAGTCTACTTTCAAATCCAATCAACTTTCCAGTACACCGAAGATGTCTTTAACAAGCTCTGATGAAACTACGTTTAAAACAGTACAGAAATTCAGGCTATCTATCAAAATTAAATTAGTCTCAACATTCCATTCTGTTACTTCAGGTGAAGGACAGAGTTAACAGGATTACCCCAGAAATGTTCATATTTAAACATCTTTAGTTATTTTTATTCCAAACACATTAACTTGCATAATCTGATTCAGAAGTCCCTAGTTCTTATATGTCGAATTTGTGAAGACATTAAAAACAACAACAACAACAACAACAACAACAACAACAACACCTCCTCAAAATTACATCTCTGTTTCCTTAACCATTCAAGTCAGATGCTGTGGCTGTCAGCCAAGTCCGATAGGCATCTTTACAAATGTACACAGATGGGAAGGAGATGATAGTCCATACTGCAATCTTAGAATTAAAGTGTCAGAAAACAAGTTCATGGGGAACATACAAGGGAAATTTGTCTAACTTCCATGCATACTTTCCATAATAATGACAACTAATACTTATGTAGAGTTGACTAAAAGTCACATAGTGTTTTAAGTGCTTTTCATTTAATATTGTATTTAGCATCTCCAAGCAAAAGGTAGGTTTTATTATTACTGATTTTTAAGAGGTGGAGATACGAAGGTACAGGATACTAAGTAATTTGATTCAGGCTCCACTCTTAGCAAGCAGCAGAGTCTGGTTTGAATAGAGACCATCTGAAGCCAGGCTTTGCTCTCAGCCACGACACTGAATCACCAGTGTTTCAGGAAATATGTTCGATCCTTTCCAGCATCTAGCATTAATCTCTCCCCTTTCAGAATTCAAATAGTATCTCTCTCTCTCTCTCTTTCAACTGTAAACATCGTTTTAGGGAGAAGATGCATGAATTTATTTTGGTGTATTTAACTTTGACATTACCTTTCACATAATCTGTTATGAATGAATGAGAAAACAGTCAGAACTAGAAAACACCCCCTCTTTCTCTCTTCTGTGTTTAAAGGAGTAGAATTTTGCATGAGCTCAATGAGGCAGCAAAGCTGACAAATGCAAACAAAAGGGACTCCTGTAAGGTTCTTCAGTTTTCAGAAGCACTTCCTGTGTTGCATGGACAAAAGCAACGATCATCCAAATCCATTACACTGATAAGTTAAGACAAAACCCCTCATTTTGTTCACTGAACATGCCTTTGCACTCTTGAAGACAAACTTCTCATTTGTAGTCTAAGGATTCATTTTTGCATTGGGGGTATCCATCACTAAATACTCAAGATCTAGAAACAAAAACAGAAAAGAATAAAATTATTGTATGCAAGCCTGATGTGTCAACATTTCGATGTTATTTCTTTGTTTTATGAGGACGCCAGCATAGCAAGACCCTTGGTCACATCCTCCCATACTGTGAAGAGGGAGGTACCTTCCAGTGATCTTTGAAATCAGACCCGCAAGCAGCCATCTTGGTATCCTCCTCCAAGTGCATTTCCAGACGCATCTCCCCAGGGGCATGGAGCTTCACACTAGGACTTTTTAGAGCAACAGATATTGTCTCTCCTTACGTTGATGCTTTCCCATTTCTATAGAGCATTTTAACAAATCTGCTAGGGCAGATATTTTCAAAGACACTAGCTTGTCCCTAATTCCCTGGAAATAGAGGACCCTTCATTTTAAATGCTGAGAAGAAAAGTTGTTCATCTTTATCCAAAGGATGTCTAGGGATGGATCCCCCTGGCATTCTGACAAAGGACACTCTGCAGATGAATATTTAATCATCATAAATGCTGATGAGAAATCCCTGATGCTTTAGATTTCCTAGTAAGTGCCAAAATCAAAAGGTTCTGTATGAAATCTATTGCTTCAGTAGGAAGAAAGAAAACCACACACATATTATATGTAATCATAGATTCAGTGTGGGCATGTGTCAAGGCTCAGCATAACCGTACTTAAAAAAAATCCATTCTTTTGTTTCTCAGCACAATACCATGGCAGATAACATTGCTGTGTTGTTTCTGTTTGTTTCTTTGTTTTTACTGAGTCCCTTAATGGCGCAGGGCACCTTACCTGGATTTCTCACGTAATGCCCCCAGAAGTGCTCTGAGGTAGGCATCAATGCCATCAGACCTATGACAGATGAGGTACAACCTTTTAAGAGGCTAAATAACTTGTCCAAATGTGTATAACTGGTACTGAACCTATTCGAGTTCAGAATCCTTTATTTTAACCACTTTTGTAACCATCATGTTACGCTGCTTTCAAAGACCCTCTTTGTGTTGGGACCTAAATGGGTCATCCTTTCTCTCCCCAGATACTTCCTGAAATCTCAAGGTCTCCCTTTGCTCATGCTGCTGACAACTCCTCACTGATGCTGCAGGTCAACCTTGTTACTTCCACATGCTAACTACAGCTGTTGCCTCCCCAGCAACCCTTACTGCCAGAGCTCCAGAGTGGAAAGAACGTTCTCCCTTGAGCAATTTTGGGTCTATACTTAAGGCTGCCCACACTCCCCACATGTCTGTCCAAGCAATATGTTTTCTTCAATTTCACAATTGCCATTCTCTCTCTCTCTCTCTCTCTCTCTCTCTCTCTCTCACACACACACACACACACACACACACACACACACACACATACACACACACTGACCAGCTTCTCAGGGCAAAAAATCATAATATTATCGAGTGACTACCATGTGAATTTTGTTTCATCTTCTCAGCAACCCTGTAAGTTATTTTACAGACTAGACCCAGAGGTAAAAAATACAGCAAAGTAGAATATTATCTTTATTTTATACTCAACAGGAGCACCTCTCCATTGACTGAAGTCTGGTATTTCCCGTTGGGAGTACATATTTCAGCTGCTGTCTCTCTCAAGGGGAGGGCCTACTTTCCCAGGGCCCTTGTCCCCTTTAGACGCTGACACACTTTGTTTTCTTCGGGCGTGTAACTCTTGATGTTTTAAGAGCTTCTCTGGATGCTCCTACACAATGATCCTATAAAGACTATCCCTTGGTAATAGAGGGAAGTCTTATCTATCATAAAAAAAGAAGAATTATATCTACAATTCTATCTCTATCTAGCCATAGTGAACTGTAATAAGACAACTTTGTTCCAAAGAGGATTCCTGACTTTTCCAGAAATGGTTATCAAAACTAGCCCAATCCCTTCACTGTTGGGTCTATGCTTACCAGTCAACTTTCCCATTTCCAATTTGACTTCACAAAAACCTCACTCAACCAGGAGGGAAGTATGCAAATGGTAAATGGAAGCATTTCAATTCCTGAAAAGATCTAATCTCACTGGAATTCTATTTCAGGATTTCCAAAACATTAGTTGACTTCATATTACTGTTATGCATTTTGTCAAATCTGTATATGACATGTTTCATTATATATTTAACATTTCATTTAGAGTCACTCTCACATTTTTAACTTACGTAATTTAGGGGAAAAAAACAAAACTTTGGGCAACTACCTGAATCATGGTTTTAATGTGCTAGTTACATTTTCAAGTTCATATTTAATGCCTAAATAAAAATGTTTTAAATGTTTATTTAAATGTTTATTAACATACCATCTGAATCCCAGAACTACCAGTAAGCTACAAAGTACATGCAGCAAAACACAGTTAAGGCCTTTCATTTAGTCATTAGTCCCTCGTGCACTGAATTAGTATCAATATACAATGATCATTTGGTAAATTAGAATGACCAAAAAATCTAACAAAACCTCGATTTCTTAGTTAAATGTAGTTTACGTTCCTGCTAAGTTTAGATGCAGACTTTTAGCATGGACAAGCCCAGAATGAACACTCATCCTTCCATGATGTTTTTATCTCTTTTTTCTCAATTTCATTGTCTTATTTTCTTACTTGGGCTCCGAAAATATTCTTCGATGTATATACGCAGGGAAGAACCATGCAATCTACTTTCCTTCTTCTAGCTCAGTCTAATCTATCAATGTTTTAAAAATTTTCTCTCATAATGGCCAATTGATTTGTTATTAAATTAAATCCCACATTTTCTCTAATTTCCCTGCAGTTCTTATCTTGTGTCAATCTTTATTTTCAAAACCAATATTTTTATGCTTTTACGCATAATTGAATGGAACACAAGTACATAGCTTATGCTTTGACAAATGAGACCTAAACCTAATATAGAGCAAATTTATGTTTCCTTAGCATTTGTGAGAAGTATGTTCTCTCTATTAAGGCTATGAGAAGTGATACAAATCTATTGTACTCAACAGCTTTTCTTCTAATTTGAAGCATGGGTTTGTAAGTTAATACTAATACCATCCCTATTAATTTCCTTTTTTTTTTTTTAAAGATTTTATTTATTTATTTGACAGAGATAGAGACAGCCAGCGAGAGAGGGAACACAAGCAAGGGGAGTGGGCGAGGAAGAAGCAGGCTCCCAGCAGAGGAGCCTGATGTGGGGCTCGATCCCATATCGCCGGGATCACGCCCTGAGCCAAAGGCAGACGCCTAACCGCTGTGCCACCCAGGCGCCCCTCCCTATTAATTTCCTATTTTAAAACATTTGTAATTAAATTTTCATCCTCTAGATGTCTTTAATTTTTTTTAATAATTGTAAAAATCAACAGTAAGTAAACATGTGAATTCTCAGAAGCTTATATATATATATGTGTGTGTGTGTGTGTGTGTGTGTATATATTCACCTAAGTTTCAGAATTGAAAGCTAGAGTTCACAGCATTCTCTTTTGATTTCCCATTATAATTTGAGGTGATCTAATAATTACTAAAAGCTTTTGATTGTCATCATAATTCAATCAACAAGCATTCTTGGAGCACTTAGTCTAAGAGCGGCCCCTGTGCAAGCCAGCATTGGCATGCTACCGGGCAACAACCCAGCTAGATAGAGTTTGGAGAAGCAGAGCAAAGCAGGGTAAAAAAGAGCAAGATCATCATTTTGCATGCGGCAAGGATGTGAGTCTTTCCTGCTGAGTCACTAAGGCAGGTTAATTGGAGCCAGAGTACATCTGAGGTCACAAACCCATGTCAAACTATCAATTCCTGGGGAAAACGAGGACTGCCATGCTGGCGTCAGAAACTCTGAAATCATGATCTGGTGTGAAGTAGGTGCAATAAGCAGGAATTAAAAGCTGAAACACAGGAGATACAAATCAGATCACCACATTAAAGTCAATATGGGAGTTTCACAATATTTGATAGGTCCTTTGGCTACTACTTCTTCATTAAGTATATTTTGAAATTGGTCAGAGGACTCTCCCCACTACCCTCTGCCATCCCCAAGTAGAGTGGACTGAGCTGTGTAATTCAGATGTGTTTGCTGGCGCCGGAGGAAATGCCAATGAATATAACAGGCCCGGACTTGTTTCTTGTCTTCTGACCAACTCCACAACTGAGACCAGTCATCACTGGAAGGCCTATTTTGCTAAGTGTCTCACCCACCGTAGAACAGGGAAATTCAAATAGTTCTACTTTTAGGACTTAGAGACCGGCACAATTTCCCTCAAGTATCTCTGTCCTTCAGACAAAGGTAACTTTGCTCTTTTCCATGTGCCACCCAGGGACCTAGATCCTTCTTGTTCAGGCCTTCTTGTTGGCTTTCTTTTCCTGCTTGAACAGACATCCCGGAATCCTGGCCTCATGCATACTGAGTGAACTCCTGGATATAATGACCTTCCCACTGAGCTGGTTGACTTACCCTGTTCTGACTTCTCCTGGAATTAAATCCAAAACCTTTGTACCCCCTCTTAAAATGGCTCCACACATCAATCTTCTCCTCTCCCAAACAACACTCTCTGGCCAGATCAAGTCTACCGACCCTCACCACTCATTCCAGCATTTTGAAAATTGTATTTTATCCACAAGCGAAGGATCTAGTTTATGTTTGGTGCCGAAAAGAAAGAAACACACACACACACACACACACACACACACACACACAGACACAGTTTTTTAAGATTGTATTTCTAGCAAGTTGTCATAGCCTTAAAGTCTCAACTAATCATTTTCCACAAGAAATTCCATATTTGCTCATTAGAATAAAAATAGCTATTTATATAAATTATAATTATATAATTTATTTTTTACATTATATTATACAATTTCTTATAGATCGTATTTATAGTTAATAAATATATGTATATATTGTATACATATATAATAAATATATGTATATAAGTTATTCACATAAATTATTTTAATGGATCAAATTATCACTTTAAGAGTGGAAACAAATTGTATTAATCTCATCTGAAGGTTACTCTGAAAGTAGATCCAAGGTCACAGCTTGTGGAGGATTCTGCATCACCAGATACGGCTTCCTTTGAAATCCTTCTGGATTCTTCCCAAGAACTGGCAGAGCAAATCTCAGTTCAGCACCAGAAACTGGGTGATTTTGGCTATTATTAGAATCTTCTCCAGAGCTTCTCAACAAGCACTGACCCGAGAAATAAAAATATAAATAATACTCTTTCATTCCTACTTTCTATAGATGCTTTAAGTGAAAAGAGAGCACATTTCTACATCTACAAGGAGAATAAAGAGAGATTTTTAAAGCAGTTACTACTTGGTAATTTAAAATACAAGACCATCATGTATATGATATAAGTAATAAAATATGTTGTATATTACTTTGTTTTATGTACTGTAGCAGGGGTCAGCAAACTTTTTCTGTAAAGGGATAGATGGTAAATATTTTAGGTTTTGTGGGTCATAAGGTATTACTTGCCACTAATCACCTATGTCATTGGAGAATGAAAGCAGCCATGGACAGTATGTAAGCAAATGCACATGACAGTGTTCCAATAAAACTTTATTCACAAAAAAGAAGTGGTCAGCTCATGGGACATATTTATAAAATACTTGATTATATTAAGAATTACATAACTTATGATGTAATATATATTTTTACTAGAAAACATCATTTAAAATGAATACATTGAATTATATATAATTACCTACGAAGGAATGGGAATTATTCCATTCCAGAAAACATTCTGACTAACCATAGTATTATGCATTTTTCTAAGTTGCTATTATTTTCTACCTAGCTGGTAGAGTCAATTAAATTCAAAGTACTTCCTTTAAAAATAAATAAGTAAACTATTTTATGGAAGATCAGTAAACAATTTGTTACTTTTTTAAACATTTAAATCAACCATGTGATCTAATTAGCAAATTAGATAACAAAGGCATTTTTCAAGTTTTAGTTTTTAGTGGTCTATTTAACATTTTCATTTGCTTTTCTTCTTTTTAAACAGAGGATAAATTAATTAAACAGCTCAATGGACTGAATATTAACAAGAAACACATCTGTGATCTTCACACAATGCAATCTGATTACTAATACAACTTACAATTTCACATTCCTTGCTCCATGGTTCTCAGTTTTCATGGTACATTTATTCCAGTGTTTGTCTTTTATTAGGACATGTCTCTCAGACAACCCAAGATCAGAATTTATATGCATTCAGTATTAACTCTCAAAGTATTAAATGAAAGTAATTGACCCCTTCTTGAGAATATACAGGCATATAGCTCATGGATCGTGGAAACATAAGTTTTGCAGAATATCAGACAGGTGTGATATGTATGTCAGTTTTTCAGGCAAGCCCAGAATCCTCCTAGAGTATTCCAATCCTCTCTGACAACTTCAAATACCATATTAAGGGGGCAGAGATAGTTCTCATCGTTGGGGCATAAGAAAAATTATCATAATGAATTTCTTTTTTAAAAAATATTAACTGGGGGTCCCTGGGTGGCTCAGTCAGTTAAGCGTCTACCGTCTGCTCAGGTCATGATCTCAGGGTCCTGGGATCGAGCCTCACATCGGGTTCCCTGCTCAGCAGGAGCCTGCTTCTCCCTCTCTCCCCCACTCATGCTCTCTTTCTCACTATCTCTGTCACTATTTTTTTTTCTCTCTCTCTCAAATAAATTTTTAAAAATCTTTAAAAAAATAAAATAAAATATAAACTGATATTCTTACTAGATCTTCTGTAGGGGGAAGGGAAATCACCTTGAGTATCCTTCCTGGTCCCAAACTGTTATCATATCATTTGCCATCTTCCTTGGATCAAAAGATGTTCATATCACCTAGTCTAGACTTCCTTGGGTGAAAAAGTTGAAAATCAGTTGAAAACTGTCGCAGAATTATCTGTTCTGCTTTGGAGAGAAGTTTTACAGAAAGAGAATGGAGTTTAATATCATGGATAATGGGTTTAGTGTTTATCACTACTTTTTCTTTCCATAAATTATTTCCAATGATTTCTATTTCTCTTAAAACATTACACTTTCAAAAAAAAATGCTATCTCATATCTCTTCACTAAAGCTTCAAATATCATGTACATATAGGAATTCTTTTTTTTTTTTCCTTTCTGAGATATGAAGAGGGAGAGATTCAAACATCCCCACTTCTAATTCTCCGCATTATTTTCTCTTTGGAAATTACCAGTTAGTGATGATCACCTCTATGCCCCTTATGTCATCCAAACTCAGGACTTGTGGGCTCTGAGAGTATCTAGCTCCTATTGGATATTTCTGGTCAACAGGTCACTTTGTGTCCCATGGTTGTATGTTCTGTCTCTATCAGAGCTCAGTCGTGTTTCAAAAGCTGCTTTACTGATGATGTGTACTTCATGTCTGCACATGGCATGGCCTTGCCTTGTGACACTAGAAATTTTCATCACAAGGCTCTTTTTAGAGTTTGCCAGAGACTCCACATGAGTTCTTTTTTGCTTTGTTATAAACCACAGATACATCTCGAATCATGGAGTCTACAGGATCACTTGACATTATGGGCAAGACTGCTTATAGTGGCCACAAAGTCATATCTTTCTCTGTACCCCACTTACAACTAGAGACCTCCCACATCACTTGATAAATGGGGTGCAATGTATAGGTGGACTTGAAGAAGTCTACCAGGTTTCTGCTTCTGTTTTGGTGAAAGAAGATGTAAAGTTCAATAACTTTGGAAGGGATATCCCACGTTGCCCCAGACAACTGGAGCCCTTAAAATAACACTGATTTGGTGGGCTTATGAATGTTTTAGTTTATTTTCCATTCTCTGGAGTACATTTCTTACCAAAGCATCTGGAAATGGCATTGTTTGCTTATCAGTTCCAGTCAACCTGATGTCATCAAATTGTGGACCAATGAGGGGTCTACAGAATATCCAGATGGACCAAGGCCCATTGGACTATATATTGTGACCAAGAGCAGACTTAACATGCCTCTGGGGCAAAACAATGGATAAACACCATTAACTGTTAAGTGTGAACTATTATTTTCTAATCCTACTTTCTAATGACTGAAAAATAATGCATTCACTGGGTCAATAGCCACACCAGAGTTTCTTCACCTGCTTTAGTAAAGATGCCCCACATGACACAGAAGCTTTCATTTGGGCTACTATTAAATTAAGTTTGTGGTAGTAGTTATTATTCTGGTTGTGAGGAACACGGGCTAGGAGCTGGTAAGGACGTAGGGAGTTGATGCAGCCCCTGAGGAGGGCAACATTATCCTACCACATCTGAGGGCTCCTGAATGGAAAGGAAAGTAGAGGGAGGTTTTGTAAAGGGGACATTTGTTCAGGCTCAGTGGGTTCAAAGAAATCTGTAAGTGCCAGGTTCTTAAGAGCATCTCCCCGCTAAGATTCAGGACACCACTCTTTCCTTATCAGAGCGTTTATTTTGGCATTGATTTGATGAGCTGATTATTCAACCACCTCTGAAGTTCTATTACTTTTATCATTCTAAGCCTAGGCTTTAAATCGGTCATTTCTCAGGCTAGAGGGAACGAGGGCTTTTAAAACTCTACCATTGAGATCGTCTGACATGTTTTTCTGAATTTATGTTTGACCTCCTAGAGCCTGTCATTTTCACCTTTGAAATCAGGAGCTCTAGTCATCCAGTATCAGAGTTGTTCTAATAACTGTCTCCTATACCTCTCAAACAGCAGACACCTGGCACAGGCCAGTTCTTCATGCCCTCCTGCATCCTATTATGCTTCACTAGGAATGAAAAATTGTCATTTTATTGCTGCAGCATTCCAAGGAATGGTGACACTCATGGCGACACGCAATGGTGACACTCTCTTCAGTGATGTGGTCCTCATTGTCACACAACCACTGGGAGATTCAACTCCAAAATCTCATCCTCAGGGACTGCTTCCTAGGGTAACTTCTTGAGCCAACTCTCTTAGATTTTCTAGAAGGAGAGACTAAAACAGAAATTTGAGTGCCTATGCTATATGGATGGATTAGTCTTTAGGAAATAAGCTTGTAAGAGAGAGAGAGAGAAGAAAATATAAAGGAAAAGAAAGGGCTGAGTAAGGCTGTATCTCAGGTAAAGTCCACCCTTGACCTGATCCATTGGGTGCTCTCGAGAAAAATCACACCACTGAGTTGTCCTGCCTTAAGGCAAGAGGATCAGGATCAGGGTTTGTGCCTTTGTATTAGTAAGTCGTCACCATGGGCTGTCCCTGACGGTGATGGTGGAATATAACCTTCTCTGCAGGCAGCTGTCCTGGGGGAAGGCCAATAAGTAGTGGGGAAGGTGCAGTCAACCCTTCTATTAGCTGGGAGTTGTGTGTACCGGCTCGTGAAAGAGATCCAGGTGGGACACCAAATGTACCTACTCTGCTTTTACAAAAAAAAAAAAAAAAAAGGGAAAAAAGAAAATGAGGGTACAAAGTACCCTCATTGTTTGCAGTTATTCTGATTCTAACAGAATTTTTCCAATCAATGCATATAAAGTGTTTCTAACATTATGCATCTATTTATTTCCTGATAGAAGAGGTCAAATATAACAGCATTTATTCCTTGATTTAATAAATATTTGGTAAGCACCTGCTTGTGCCAGAATTACATACCGATTCTGTCCTATTACACTGGGCTCTATTATATGTAGTCATATAGCAGGAATAGTAGATATCTTTCGTCCCGAAGTTATTATGTGTCACCAAAATATTTTCCAAAATGTAGTAAGCTTGCAGCTACAATGACCTACACTGAAAATATTCTATGAAGTGATAGATATGTGATACACATACATGAGGTCATATCTCCATAATACAGAAAATGAAAACACTCAGTCAAGTCATCAACACAGTGTACTTTGCAGATTATATATGTGACAGAATACAAACACGCTTAAATAAAATTAGTGTTCTATTATGCCTCACAGACTGGCTCCAGGAAAAAGCAATTCAAATTCAGACTTGCTGAAAATGATCAACAGGTATGTTTGCAAGGCAGTCAACACTTAGGGTTATTATACTATACTTTAGAAAACCATATGTCAAAAGAAATATAAATGTGCTGAATGTTGAAAGAGAGAATGGAATGCGATTAGTGAAGAACAGAAATTTAACTACATTAGCAAATTTTAGACCAGGGATTTAAACTAAGAAACAAAGTTGACATAGCATAGTTTCTCTGTGTGTGTAAAAAAGTATTTTATCAGTCAGTATTACACTGTAGAGTGCATTATTCTAAAAATCTTAGAGGCTTAAACAACAGAGGATTAACTCTCAGGAGCCCAAAATGGTGAATGGGGATCAGTGGGAGTGGCTGTGCTCTCTGGTCACTCTGACTGAGGAAGGATTCATCATGTCATTATGATGTTGACTAAACACAAGATTTCTATTTCTAGTGATGGAATAGAGCAAGGAAAATCACACACTGGCTTTTAAGTGCTCTCTTTGGAAAGTGACAACTGTGACCTTCAGTAACATCCCTATTACAGTAATATCCCTATTACCTCATCCCTCAACTCCGTGACCCCAAGTTAATAGTAAAGCACACAGAAAAGCATATTCTGGGAACAGTAGGAAAAACATAAAAATAAGCATTCATTAGTATGTTCACAATAAATATCCCTCAGGGATGTACTAGCATCCCTACTGTGGTCTCTTATCAATATTTCCCATTAAACAAAATCAGAGTGTTTTTGGAAAGTAACTGATTGACGTACTAGATGGGAAATGCATGAGAGGGGCCTAGAACATCTGGTCTTACCTGAAAGCAAGGAGGCTATCAGAGTGTTCTAGGTTTTAAAAGGACGAAAGAAATGATTGAAGGCTCCACTGCTGAATTGAGTTTCAATATAATAAAAGCTGCAGTGGATTCAAATTCATCAAGTATGTTAAAATCCATGAATACCTAATGGTATTTAAGAGAAAAAGTAGTTTATTTATTACATTTGGAGGATGCTCAGTGACCAGCTCTATTTTGTGCTGATTAATAAAGGGAAAAATATGTATTTAATGTGTCTTTCCTGTATAAGTTGTACCTCGGAGTGAACAAATAGTTTTGGGAAAACTTCTTTATAAAAATAGTCCAAATCAATAAAAACAGAAAGAATGATTGAATTAGAAAGTCACCATTTTGGGGCGCCTGGGTGGCACAGCGGTTAAGCGTCTGCCTTCGGCTCAAGGCGTGATCCCGGCATTACGGGATCGAGCCCCACATCAGGCTCCTCCGCTATGAGCCTGCTTCTTCCTCTCCCACTCCCCCTGCTTGTGTTCCCTCTCTCGCTGGTTGTCTCTATCTCTGTCGAATAAATAAATAAAAACTTTAAAAAAAAAAAAAAAGAAAGTCACCATTTTGTTAAATTCTAATAAAATAATGTAAGTGGGCGATGATTATCATTGGCTCCTAATGTCCCAAAAGGAGAGATAATCAAACACTATGTCTCACCCGATAGAAGTCACATGACCGCCCGTGGAAAGAAGGATTCTTGTCACAAAATTGGAACCTGAATCTGATCAGATATCTACATCTAACTACTTACAGAAAGAAAGAGAAACAGATTAATGACTTCACAAGCTGCAATCAGCAAAACCGAAGACATAGGAAAACTGTATACATCAAACAACCTTGTTTATTCACAAGTAATTTGCAAGGATAAGAGAATGGAAGAGGAAGCCCATAAATAAAAATGACTCAAGAGACTCTCCACCAGACGCTAAGCATGGACTATTTTTTGGAACTTGTCTCAAACAAGTCATCTAGAGAGAGAGAGAGAGAGAGAGAGAGAGAGAGAAAGAAAGAAAGAAAGAAAGAAAGAAAGAAAGAAAGAAAGAAAGAAAGAAAGAGAGAGAGGGAGGGAGGGAGGGAGGGAGGAAAGAAAGAAAGAAAGAAAGAAAGAAAGAAAGAAAGAAAGAAAGAAAGAAAGAAAGAAAGAAAGAAAGGAGTAATTTATAGAATGAAAAGCTACATTAAAAATTTAAGCAGTCTCATTTGATCCAATTCATTAGGTAAGTTGATTAACAAATTGATCAGAATGTCTCTGTTTTCTAAGTGAGCTCAGGCTAGATTTTAAAACATACTCCATATTCTGTAGTTTATCCTTGTCAGCTTTGATTTTAAAAGATCCCTTGCTCTACATAAATATCATACTTTCAAAATTTTGTTGCTAATTATTTTTAAAAGAAGTAAATTTTTTTTAGTAATTTCCTGAATGGTATCATGTAATTTTATCCATGTCTGTAGGAGATATCCTTTTGACTGTGTACTTCGTTAGGTTAACAACAATGGTTTACTTACCTTCTAATCACAAAAAAGTGCTGATAGCAGGCAGTCAATATATATAATTCATACTGTGTAGTGTCATATGACTGATGAATGAATGATAAAAAAAATGAATGAACAAAGTGTGTTCTCAGAACATCCTCAGGTACCTGCTTGCCATGAAACATGACTCCTTAATAATTGGATTAAATTGATTTTAAGGGGCGCCTGAGTGGCTCAGTCATTAAGCGTCTGCCTTCAGCTCAGGGAGTGATCCTAGTGTTATGGGATCAAGCCCCGCATCAGGCTCCTCCTCTGGGAGCCTGCTTCTTCCTCTCCCACTCCCCCTGCTTGTGTTCCCTCTCTCGCTGGCTGTCTCTCTCTCTCTCTGTCAAATAAATAAATAAATAAAATCTTTAAAAATAAAAATAAATAAATTTATTTTAAGTCTTCTCTCCCCACACCTTTACTCCACTCCATTGATACTCTCTACTTAAGGAAGTCAAAAACCTAACTCAAAAATCACTGCAGGAAAGGCAACTGATTTATAGTAAATAGAGTCAGAAATGTTGAAGAACAACAAAATTCTTCAGTATTGCCATATGCATTTAAGAATTAATAAAGAATTGTTCTGTCAAATTTAAAAATGATTTTTTTAAGAATAAACATTGTACTATGGTATGAAAAAATTGTGAAATAAATTGTGAGATATCAGAAAGTTGCCAAACCTTAAATGACCTTCCTCAAACATATTTCAGTGCCAAACACATGAGATGGAAAAGGCATTTCTTTTTTTTTTTTAAGGAATAAGTTTCAGACATGTATTATAATATTATAAAACTGCCTATAGGACAAATTTTGCAGAACCCCTGATGCTCTCATGATCACGACCAAGCTCTCATGTCTATGATATTTAACCACAAGTGACTAAATCATCAAACTAGGATAAAACAAAAGCCAATGATTCTTTTTTCCTCACTCTATCTTCATCAGTTAACTATTCAAGACTATCTCTAAACAAATAACATGAGCATCAGGAGTGAAAAATAGAACCATGTGGAGTTCTATTGTTTAATGTTAAAATATTGTTTCAGATATGAAGAAATATAAGTCCAAATACCTAACTGATGTCTTAAAACCAGATACTCTATTTCCTCTCTTTTATCCAAATTAATGAAGTAAAAGCCAGACATTTTCTTCAGAAATTATGTAATATCCACCTAGTCTTATAATATTCAAATGTATGAAATGTTTATTTCATAATTCAATTGTCATGCTTTTCTTTGCTCGATCAGGGAATTCTAATCCCAATAACTCAAAAGATACTGTTTTGATTACATAGTTTGCAATGACAGGTGGCCCTACACACAAAAACATAAGTTGTTGACTTGGCACAATTTTTCTTCTCTCTTTCTGCAGTAGAAAGAAATTGCTGGGATTTTCTCTCATAGGCCAATTATTTAAATGACCTGGTGACCGCAGTTGCATCTGAAAAGATACATTTAAGAGAAGAAAATGACTTACTTGACACCCTTAACAGGGACTTAAATAGGATTAACACATTGAAAGCTTCACATCTTCTAAAGAAGGAAATCGGGTTGGAATGGTGAAATGAAATGGGAATGTTCAAAGGAGTATTTCACTTCGCCCTTAATGGCAGAAATTAAACATGTATGGAAATGTTTTCCAATGCTAGTATTTTTCACTGTAAAAGCAGTGAAACATTGAAGCTATTTTAAAAACATAGCTTTTCACTATTGTTTTTGGAGTTTTATGTCTGAAGTTATATTAATACTCAAAAATAAACTTAAACATTTTCCGTGAAAAATAGAAAAAAAGGGAAGAAATATTAGGTAAGAAAGTATAAGCTGTGAATGTGTGTTGAAACAAAATCCAGTATCAGATAAAGAAACATACACAAAGGCAGGATATGACTTATTAAAGTAACTAAAACAAATATAGAAATGATATATAATAAATATGGAAATGCAATTGAAAAGTAAGGAGAATCATTGATTTTGGTCATTAATGCACATATATTTCTTTGAATAAGGAAACTTAAAATTATAGCAATTTAGATAATTTTGCTTGGTTAATAATGTTATTTCGTTAATGTTATTTTTCAAATTTACATCATTACCATCTACAAGAACAGATATCCTTAGGAAAGGAATGCAATAGAAAGAAGCTAAAAAAAAATGGGGGTCAACTCCCTTTCATTTCAAACTGCAACAAATTTTATTATACTATACATACAACCTCTTACTTTTAGTTTTCTAGAGAAAGGCATACATTAATTTATACCTATATGTACAATTTATAACGTGTACCTTTAGGTTAAGTATATGTCAACTGTGTTTGACAAATTTTATATGCTCTTCTAATTCCCTGGTACACAGCAGAGTATAGCATTATGGTAAGTCAGTCTTGGATACACTTAAAATTAGGTCCAAAATTTTAATAAGAAATTGAATTTAAATGTGCCCCTTAACTAGATAGGAAAGATTAGCCTTGAGGAAGATGATTTGTATTATTCTCCAATGGGTAAAAACTCTATGAACCAGGGCATTATAGTTAATGTTAAGACTAAACCGTGAGAACTTGGTGCAAGGCTGAAGTCTGGAATGAGCATTTGCACATGGATAACACTGAGAAAACCAATCTTATTTGAAAGTGTTTCCCAGTAAAAAGGTCCTCACAAGAACGCGCTGACTGTAAATGTCTGGCTTTTGCTGGGAACAGTGTTCAAAGAGGCCATAAAGAACTAATGAAAGCATGAAGTTAAGTGAGTTCTACAAATAAAAATAGTGACTAAGATGGTCAGTTCAGAATTACTGCCCTTGGAAATATTAAAGTCAGAGCGATGAGGGCAGACACTTTTTTTTTTAGAATTTATTTATTTGAGAGGGAGAGCAAGAAAGAGCACAAGGGGGTGGGAGAGGTAAAAGCAGGCTCCCCGCTGAGCAGGGAACCTGACTCAGGCTCTACCCCAGGACTCTGGAATCATGACCTGAGCAGAAGGCAGACTGAGCCACCCAGGTGCCCTGAGGGCAGACACTTTCTACAATCCAGCTGAGAACTAATAAAACCTAAACAAGTGAACTAACAGAATAAGGAGAAAAGACACTACTCACTAGATATTACACAGGAAGTAGAACTACCTACCTGAATTCTAAGCCCCTCATAAATCCACTTCAAATGACTCTTCCTACAGAATAACTTTGCTTTTTGGTTTATCTCAGAGAGTGCTTGTATTGGTTGAGTTTCTTTTGGTCCCTGTTCACAAGCAATAGAATTCTAAGCCTGACCAAAAACTGAATACATGGACAAGGCTTGGAATAACTCACAGGATCATGCAAGTGGTAAACCATGCTTTCTGACATTACTTTACAGTTACTGATAATGACATCATTTTTTCCCCCCGGAAGTAGACTTTAGTATGGAAGGAAAATAAGGGATGAGTCCACAATTCATGAATGGAGGACGCCATAAAACCTTTGCGAAAGCTCCTAAGGGAGGGAAGATGATCAACAGGGAGAATGATGGCCTATTGGTCAAAGTAACATATTTCAAAAGATTGAAAAGTTCAAGATCATCAAATGTGCCAAAGTGATCTTGCAAATTGGCATGACTTCATTTGTCCACTTCATAGAGCTGTGCTTGACTTGACAGCATCACATTTATCTGACTCTTGATGATTTTTAGTTACGTTTTTGTCTAGGTTTCCAATGTGTTACTTTGATCAGGGTCATTTTACAGAAGAGGAGCTAGTCTAGACATACCTTGAAGATACTACAGGTTTGGTTCCAGACCACTGCAATAAAGCAAATATTGCGATAAAATGAGTCAAGTGAATTTTTGGTATCCCAGTACATATTTATAAAAAATTTTGTTTACACTCTACTGTAATCCATTAAGTATGAAATAGCATTATGGCTAAACTATGTACATACTTTAATTAAAAATTACTTAACTGCTAAAGAATGCTAACCATCATCTGAGCTTTCAGCGAGTTACAATCACTAATCACAGATCACCATAACACATATAATAATGAAAAAGCTTGAAATATTGCAAGAATTACCAAAATGTGACACACAGATACAATGTGAGCAAATACTGTTGGAAAAATGGCGCCAATAGACTTGCTTGATGAGGGGTGGACCCGAACCTTCAATTTGTAAAAAATGCAGCATCTGCAAAATGCAATAAAGTGACACACAATAAAATGAAGTATTCCTGTATCTACTCCATGAATATATTAGGACTTTCAGATTCAAGTGCTGAACTATTCATTCTGAATTCAATAGTTTTCCTGTGATAAGCAGTGGCCTTTTACTTATAATGTTTCATAAATTTGCCTTTAATTATCTTAAACATGGAGATCATGCAAGTCTTAATTAAGAATGCATACTTCCAAGACATTTAGCAACGTATTAGGTCTTACAAGTTTTCTGGAAGGCATAAAGGAAGCAGTATGTACTCTTAAAAGACTTCACTTTGGGAGAGAATTTATCCCTCTTATAAAAGAATTATAATGTCCAAGATAGAAAAATGCACAAATATAGATAGAAAGATGTTAGAGAAAAAGAGTCATAAAACCTGTGAGGAGTACAGCAGTATCAAATAATCTGTCATTGGTATTTTTCAAAGGTTGCAGTCCAGAGTTTCTCAGAAGTCTCACTGTGATTGTAAACGTTCCTGGGAGATAGGAGAATTCTTTATATATACCAAAGCTCCCTGTGTAACCTGTAAGGAGTGTCTTCGCTGGATTCTGAACTCCAGGAAATTAAAAAAAAAAAAAAATCGAAATGAGCTTCTTTGCACTCAGAGAATTTACTAGCTCACACAGAGATAAGCATATTCCAACTGAAATTATGAGACACAAAAAGGCAAATAGCAGCAAAATCAAAATGTCTGTGTTTTATTCATCAGAGAGTGATCAGCATGAGTTGGAAGGGGTGGGAAGGGGATACTGGGAAGGGTTGTTTAAATTGGATGTTGATAACAGGGTAGCTGTTTCATAGATATTTCATAAGGAGAGCAAAGGAAATGAACTTTAGAAAAATGTACTTTACAATCTTTGACGATGGAAGAGTAATGTAATTGCTCTGAGTCTCCATTTCCTGTCCCATAGACAAAAAGTTTAAAGCATGGTTTGGCCCAGGTTCCAAAGCACAGAGTCTAATGTGACGCTTACACACTAAGGCTTTGGGGTGTGAGGTGAGGGATGGGAGGTGCAATGTCAGGGCAAGGGTGAGGACAAAGGAAGGCAAGGCAGGAAAGGAAGGACACAAGTAAAAGGTGGGGAATTGTTGAACTGGCCACAGCCTTAAAAGAAAAACACATGGTTAGACATGAAGAAATGTCTCCAGGGAGATCAGACCTCCAGCCTTCAGAACAGCCTATCTGGTAGAGGAAAGAAGGAGAGCAATATGCTGGTTACTTCCAATTTCTGGTCTCTCCTAGTGAAAGGTTGTCCCAAGGGGTGCCAATGTCTCCCACACTTCCAGGTTCTCAATCCCAGTGCCTCTGGGCTGCCACTGGGGAAGCCACATCTCACACTCGATGGATTCTTCTCAGCCCAGAAACAGATGGGAAAAGCCCAGCCAATGTGGGTGTAGGGGGATCAGACTGGGGTCCCAGCAGCAGGACAGTTCCCGCATCACCAGACACAGCGCAGACCATGGTGAAGGCCAGCCTTGCACCCAGGGAGGCAGAGACAGGCCCAGAATTAAAAGACTAGTAGTGATAACCTGTTGTCTTGCCCATGACAAGGGAAGGGGCAGGGCCTAGAGAAGCTGGGACGAGGCTGAAACTGGGTCTAATACAGATGAGATTGATGTCAAAGGCTTTCACCAATTTTAAGATTCTGCAACCACATGGGTCTCTTCACATGAAATCCCAGAGTGTGCAATACTTCATCAATTGAGATGATTCAATAATTACAGAAAAGCCCATCAATTTTCCATTGGCAGCATTCCAGTGAATAACAAGAGTTCATTATACTCCCCCCCAACCCCCGGTCCGGTAGTAATTTCTGAGTTCCATAAAATCAAGTCGAGAAGTGAAGTATGGAATTGTGTGCTAAAAAAAGATGTGCTACTGAGACAAATCTGACCTTCGTCCTGAATTACATAGACAGCCCCTTATTGCTACCAGCTGTGCTGCTTCGGGCTCACCGTGCAGCCCCACATTCTCCTCCATGTGAGGTACCAGAAGTGGCTACTGCACGGAGATGACTTCCTTATAGCTGCTAGGTATATTTGCAGAGAAACGTGAGCAATCGTGCTCCTTCAAAAAAACAAAACAAAACAACAAACAAACAAAAACACCTGTATTTAGATGAAGAAGATTTTTGACGTTTTTAGTTTTATACTCCTGTCCTAAACAGTCTATGGCTTCATGTAAATCCTGAATTCTAGGGCATAGTCCATTTAAAGATTAAGTGGTAAAAACAGAAACTAAATCCATAAAATATGGCAGATGGCCTCCTTGTTCTCTAAGTTGCTTTTGGAAATGCACACAAATCATTTATGTAAGAGGCCACGCCTCTTCATGTCATGAAAGGGAAGGGGTAGCATGGCTACCAAAGACTCTCACACCTGTTTGCTTAATTCACTTACTCATTTGTGGATGAAAAGAAGTGGAAGAAATAATCAGCACTGTTGTGGATCTGTGTGAATTGCACCCCTGAGTTGTGCAGTGCCCAACGTGGGCAGCCTTTAGGGCAACCTTGGGAAGAGAGTTCACAGATCCCAGGGAGCAGCATTACTTCTATGTGAGAGATTACTTGGTTTGCAGGTGAAGTGACTGGTATCCAGAAACAGCCGAATGATCTGTCCAAGAAGAAGTGAGAGAGTAGAAAATAGCCCAGATCTTCTGACTCATCTGGCAGCATTATCTTGTGAATAAACCCTCAGAGAAAAGGAAATTTAATGAAGTATCACATATCAGAATGACATGCAGTAGGTATTTAATCTGACTGAAATATGACTTTGAACAAAAAATGATTCTCTGTCAAGCGGTACTGAACGCTCGGTCCAGGCGCCACCAGGAATCAATGCCTCCTTCCTCACCTCAGAGCGGAAACTTTTGAGAAGAGAGAATGTTCCATGTTTATTTTTCAACTCTGCTTTTGCTCTATCACAACTTTATATCCCTGACCCTTGAGGCTGTAGTGCCCGCATTAGAGTGTTTTGTTAAGGTCAGGATTGAACATCAATGCAAATGCCAGGAACATGAAACTATTGGACAGAAGAAGAGAGACGGTAACTCAGTCCAATTTGCTCAGTAAAATGGCCCTCTCATTAAAGCATTTACCACAAGAGAGTTTGAAACTATTAATACAAGTAATAATCAGAAAAGCAGTAAGAGTAGCTATTAATAACTTAAAGCCAACATAGATCGAACGTGTATTTATTACCTGGCATGGAGCTAAAGGCTTTGTATAAATTATTTTATTAGTCTTTTTGAGAAACTGGTGAGGTAGAAACCATTAAGTGAGAAGCTAAAACAAAAAGGGGTGTGTGTGTCTGTGTGTGTGTGTGTGTGTGTGTGTGTTGGGTGGGGATGGGAGGGGTCACCTCGATTCAATCTATCTTTATCGAATATTGGCTACAATACACAGCAACTTTATGTTCACTGTCTGCGGAACGAAGATAAACGAGACAGGGTTCCCAGCTCGAGTGATTTGCAGTCTGGAGGATTAGAGAGGCATTCGCATAATTGTGGGACTGCATTTAATTTATTCACATTCTCACAATCTCCCATTATTACAGAAAATGGATGATCTGAATATAAAAACCAAATGAACTGTAGTTATGCCTGATGGTAATTAAAGAAATAAGTAAAATTAATGAGGCCGTTAAAGGCAAGTTTTAAAGAAAATTCCAACAGTGCTTCAAATAAAAGCATAATAATAATTACCCTTTACTCCCCACACAAAAAAGAAAGAAATGACAAAAAGGTAAAATTCAGATGCTAATTTCTTTTAAAGTCGTCTTCCATTCCACTATCCAAGCAAAGTTATTAAACAAATGGAAAGCAGACATAAAGAGGGACTTTAGAACTCATTCGCTTTAGAAAAACCAGGGTAGTCACCGCACAGCCGTATCACATATCCTCTAAAAGGTGTGCGTCTGGGAAGCCGATAGTTGATTAAGATCACGGAGCAACGTTGTTTGAATGACTTGACACTGAATCTCAAAGAGGTGACCGCAGAGAGCAATGACTCCAGAGTGAACTGCGTATTCTGTTGGAACGCTTGGAGCCCCACGGCTGCCAGCTTAGAGTCGTGTGTAAGTGAAGGATATTGCAGAGTTCTTAAATATCTAGAAAAACCTTGGCATGGTGGGCTCAGGGCACTTACAACTCCTCGACAGTCAGATAAGAGCCCGTCCAATGTGAATCGATCATCCGCAGTCCCAACAATCTTGTTCCATGACCTCATGGCTCTTGATATTTATGAGGGTGACAAAACTCTACTTCATTTTAAATCAGATCATTTAAATTCTTTTACCATTTTGGGAAAAAGCAAAGCATGTTGGTAGACAAAATGGAGAACTCTAAAATGAGTTGTGATATGATCGGTGAATAGCGGGTTAGTTTTCCTTTTAGGAGAGAAAACATTTTGCGGATTGACTAATTGCTTCGGTTAATATATGCTATCACAGCTACATTTTGTATTCGATTAGCTTGACTAATTAAAATATTTATGCTTTCAGGGGTGCCTGAGTGGCTCAGTTCATTAAGCACCTGCCTTGGGCTCAGGTCAGGATTCCAGGGTCCTGGGATCCAGCCCCCAATCTGGCTTCCTGCTCAGCGGGGAGTCTGCTTCTCCCTCTCCCTCTGCCCTTCCCCCTGTCCATGCTCTCTCTCTCTCTTTCTCTCTCTAATAAATAAATAAATAAATAAATAAATAAATAATCTTTAAAAAATAAATAGATATCCTTTCTTTACTTAATCTTATTCATAAGATTCATATTCAGTAGGTGATGTTTATTACAGTTAATGGCAGGTAGCAGGAATGGCAGTCACTGTTTCAGACCAGTGGTTCTCCAAGTGTGCTTCCTAGACCAGTGGCACTGGCATCCCTTGGGAATTTTTTAGAAATTACCAGGTCCTACCCCAGACCTACTGTATCAGAAACTCTGGGGATGGGGTTAGCGAACTTTCTAAGACGCCCAAGAGGTGATTTAGTTGTGTGCTAAAGTTTGGGAACCACTGTTCACGCTCTCCGAGACCAGAAGGTGTAAACCAATTCATATAACTAACTGGCTTCTACAGGACAATCAAATGGTTATGCCATTGGCTTCCTGGAACTTCAGGCCCCAGTTAAAAGCATTCACATTCCCATTTCTAAATCTCTATGCTGGCCAAACATAATTATAGTCTTAATTTGACCCACTGGCCTTTAGTTTGCAACTTCGCTTTTAAAGGCATAGGTATTTAGCAACACAAATTTAGAAAACATTTACAATTTTAAGACAGGTTTGCCACAATTTACAGGAAAGAAAATATTTTACTTGTATCTCATCACCCTGGCACACACCTTGGAAGCTTATCTCATACCTCAAAACTTTCAAAATTGTTGATGCCCAACTGGTAATTAAACTGGTTACATGGTCCGATGACCATAAAGAAATAGAGGAAATTACGGCTCCCACAGGTCAATGGCCATAGGCATGCGTGTGATGGGTCCATTCAGGACAGGTTATGTAGTTTTTAGAGGTCAGTGGAAAATGAAAAAAAAAAAATTATAAAAAAAAATTGCATGCTCCATTGCCCAGTCAAATTTCGCTTATAAAACACAAGGTCAAGGAAAATCTTATTAAGAATTTCAGGATGTTAGCAGAGTGGTGCCTTTCTGAGCACGGAGTGTTGTGTGACAGTTCAGATTACACACCTATGAAGCCAGCCCTGGGTCCAGGGATCTCTGTTTTGCCTCCTGTGGATACTACTTGCCTATACTGCCTGAAAGTGAACAGGTAAAATCTAGGAAAAGATTTGTAGGAAGAGCAACTAAACCACAACAATTTTACACTATAGGATATATGATGTAATTGGTTGAAACTTGAAAACGATTCCAAAAATAATAATGAGCATTAAACATATATAATCCATCTTGACATTTACTTCCAATAAGACTTTGCTCTTAATTATATCTAACGTAGACCACCTTAGGTCGAAAATTTCCTGAGGACAAGAACTTTGCTATTCTTAATCATTTCTGTGACATGATTGATACTAACCTATAATGCGTCATACTGAGAATGGCATTTATTAACCAAATTTTCCAAATGAGGAAATTAAAATTCTTGGAAGCTTATAGAAATATTTTCAGGTCACACGGATGCCAAAAACATTACTGATAGAATCAATGCATCTTCCAGATTTTCTAAATTACTCCCAAAATATTGCTCCTGGGACAAATTAAAAATGTCAAGGGACATTTTTAGGCAAAATAGGCACTTACCTACTGAGCAAGATTTAGGACACTTTCAAAAGTCTTCCTTTTACCTCAACATGACCTATAGCTCATGTTGCCTGAAATTTCTTTCAGTGTAGAACCATTGACTTGATCAAGGCATCATCACACTGTCAACAAACACATGCTCTTGACTTCAACTGTGTCAGGGCAAAACACTATTTCAGAATTGAGCAAGCTACTGATTTCACAATAGCATCTCGTGGCTTTTAGAACGAAATCCAAAACATCTCATGATGGATTAAGTACATTTTTCAAAGTAGGGCCCTCCCTACCTTTCTATTCCATTTCACATCATGCTACCACTTGTGGACTATTCTCTGGACACACTGTCCTGGAACAGGTACAGTTGTGTTTTTCCCCTGACTCTACCCAACTGGCTTTTATTTGACCTTCAAGTCTAAGCAGAAAAATATCTCACAGAGGCTTTCTCTAACTTTCCTGTCTAATATCCTATCTCCATCACCCACTCCCTGCCACATACACCAACCTGAATCACTCTTCCTTGTCGCCATGGTTACCTCCTTCTTGGCAATCACTGCAACCAGCAATCCTCTCTCATTTTTATTTGGTTACTTATTTATTTAGGTGTCTTCCCTCTAGAATATAAATCCTTTAAGGCAGTGACCTACTTTCCTGTATATCTCCATATCCTTAATAACTCTAATAATGTCTGGCCCAGAGTAGACAGTGAATATATAGTGACAGGTGGTGAGTAAAGTATAGAAAAAAAGAATATTTGAGTGGCTCTTTGAAAGGGCAGTTAGTGAAAGGACATAGTTGTAGGAGGAGTCATGGGGAAAAAAGCTGGAGGGAAGAAGACTATGTCCAATCTGAGATGATGTTGCCAAAGGAGGAATGATCTAGACAAGGACCCTCCATAAGAAGGTCTTGGCATGGCAAACAGGCAGATAGATGCCGGGACCTTAGGAGAGAAGAAACATCAGAAAGGAAAATTGAGCGGGAACTAAAATGCCTCCTCACAATATTTTCATGGGTGTAGTTTTATTTAAATCTGACAATATTTATGAGAAAGCATCCATAAAATACTTTCTCATTCTAAGAATGCTAATTGGCTTTCTCATGAATGCATGCAGATCAAGCAACACCTAGTTTGAAGACTGGAAAACTAAAAGTCTCACGTGTTGACTGAGGGTAGTAAGTCAACAACAAAACCAGGTTATAATTGAGGCTCACCGATCTAGAAAGCGCGACATTGGGATTTTAGGCTTGTGGTTATTTTCAGAAAATACTTCATCAAGGTTAAATTTCAAAGCCGAAAGCTACCTCCGTCTACCTCTTTTGTGCTCAATTGCGACTTTTTTTAAAATGCTTTTCAGAAGTTTTCCTTGTTTAGTCACAACTTGAAGGAATTTTATTTTTAGTTTTGACCTAAATCAAATAATGTCGAACCATAGCTTTTTTGTAAGTGGGAGGGGGGTAAAGAGCAATAATTTTCCCTATTTTAAGCAACTTGAACTCTATCTGCACTCAGAAAAACAACACTCTCAAGAACCTGAACATGCAAACTTCAAAACTTGGCAGTGTGAGACCGTCTGATGGAGGAAAAAAGCAACCAAAGCCAAATCCAATGAAAAACTGTCTTGTACTTTAGAAGTCACCCAGATTTAAATAGCATGTCTTGACATGAGATGAAGCACAATTTCCTCTATTTTAAAAAAAAATGTTATCTCCACGTATAATGGTCCAATGAGAGGTAATGCAGCTAGAAAGTTTGGTTTAGGGTAACATAACTATGACCATACAAATCAGAATGCAAGATTTAGGATGCCTGGTAGTACTCCCCAAGAAACAGTCTCTAATTACCTTCCCTGTCACCCTCTGCCATGAGCAATGGGTGACAAACCAGGTATCATCTTGGTGTTGATTTTGAATTCTAAAGTCTGACCTCAACTATCAGAATCCTTAAAATTATTACATTGATTGGCAATTGGAAAAAGCTACCCAAAATATTATGAACCTTATTATCTCAGGGTTGGGACTTGTTCCAGGAATCAGTGGCTGAGTTTTTTACTCCTCTTGGTTTTTATAGCAGTTTATAAATTAATACTCTGCATAGACAATTGGAAGCAGCACAAGAGTGAAGATGACTTATGTTACACACCATGAGAGTTTTCTCCTCAGTAGCTGAGAATTAATAAGGTACTGCAATTTGTTGAACTGAATCGGAGACTGTTTAAAAAATATCTTACAATCAACATGAGAGAATATTCCCTCACTAATCAATTGTAGACTTAGTTGTGACTCTATAAATTCATCCTAGGCCATTAGGATTGTAAGATGATTATGAGGTCAGATTAGCATTATGCAACAATTTGCTATGTGGATTCAGGTAGATTAGAAGCCTAGTTTTTTTTGTTTGTTTGTTTGGTTTTGGTTTTTGGCTGCTGTTGTTGTTGTTTTTTGTTTTTTGTTTTTTTTAGGAAAGCTCTATGCCCAACGTGGGGCTTGAACCCATGACCCTGAGATCAAGAGTCACATGTTCTACCAACTGAGCCAGCCAGGCACCCCTAGAAGCCTAGATTTCTTGATCTGAAAATTGAAATGATAAAAATCCCTATATCCTAGAATTCAAAAAAATAATGAAAGAATCAATGTTATAAAGTACTTAACATAGGTCCTAGCACTCCACAGAATACTTGCACGCTAGTGATGATAAAGTAAAAGTGATTGAAATAATATAGGTGGTGGAAAAGGTAATGTTAGTAATAGCAAAGCATTTCATACCCTTAATGATAATATATCATATAATTACAGAATAACCTGGAATTTCTTCAGAGATGAGCTGTATCAAAAATCTCTCTTATTATTGAATGTTTCAGGGATGTCATTTGACTCAAGTAAATTCATACAATGAAAAGACATTTTAGGTGTTTTGCTTTATTCTGGTGTGTGGATCATATCTCACTATAGGATTGCTGCTTATGTGATTCATAGGGGAGAATTTCATGAGATATTATGTTAGCAAAACAGTTTCTAGAAAAAAAGGATAAGAAAGAGGTAAAAGATGCATCATCTCCTGTAAGAGATGTAAAGATGACTAAAACATTCCCTGTCATCAAGAAACATTCAATTTGTAGGGTATAGGGTGAAAAAGAAATAGGAAAAAAGTGCAGATCAACATGTGTCTTAAAAAAGAAACATGAACTGAGGGCTGCTGGAGGGGAGGTGGTTGGGGGATGGGGTAATTGGGTGATAGGCATTAAGGAGGCACATGATGGAATGAGCACCGAGTGTTGTACGCAACTGATGGATTCTTGAGCACTACATCTGAGACTAATGATGCACTACATGTTGGTTAATTGAATTTAAATTTTTGAAAAAGAACACAATATACAGTAGGGTTAAAAGGAGGAAAATGTACTTAATTGGTGGGGTTAAGAAAGAATTCATGAAGGAGTAGAATGTGAGGTGGATTTTGAAAGACTGAGCAAGGAAACAGAACTAGCACGGCACGATGGGATACAGTCCTCCACAGGCCTCTGACATTTCTGCAGGTCTTGTGGGCACTGGCTGCTTTGTTCCAGATCATTTTATATGGCAGCTGAGTATGCAAATAGCTTTGGGAGGCACAGTCTCTCTCTCTGGAGCGGAAGGCAGGTTTGTTGGCTTTGCAGTAAAATAAAAGTAATGTCTCCATCTGGGGCCCAGGTCAAGCAGGTATGCTTGCAGCCTGTTCTCAATGATCTGGGTGTCCTAAACTTGGAGTTCTTCAAGTTGATGCAAACCCACTGTGTGCACACTATCCACGTGGGTCTCTCCAGGTCACCTCAATGGGTACAAAGGAGAACCAATCTGAACACATTGCACCATGAGTAAGAAAGCCCTTTGTCATACTTTCCGCCCCTGGAATCGTATTCCTAGAAGCTAGAGACTGCCTAAGAACTAAGTCAGCACCTTACATTTTAAGGTGTATTTTTTTTTAATGGTATCATACTAATTCTAGTACCAATATCCGAATTAATTAGGACAAGATAAATTACTCAACAATAGAAAACACTACACAAGCTAACTCTATATTTGAATGTTTATATCTTGTTCATAGAAAGCTGTCAAAAAACAAACTCTGCACACTGAATAAAACAAAACAGAAAGATGAGTTTGTTACAAGGGTTTGTACTTGCAAGCCAGACAGCTCAAGGCCATGGGAGCAATGAACGAATTCTGAGTTGCTTCCAGTCGAAAGGATTTTTATGGGGTAAATGCAGGAGCTTTTTGGCTTCTTATCTGATTGGTTGCCCACTGGTGTTCTTTCTCACTTGGATTAGGACAGCTGAGTCAAGGGAACAAGGAAGTCCAGAGATGGTGTGAACAGATTTGGCATTTGGGGATTGGCTGCCATCTTCTGCTGATCTCTGGGAAGAGTGTAAATCCCTGTCAGGTGAGGTTAAGTTTCTTTCTACTTCACGCACCTGCGTTGAGTATTTCCATGTTGTCCTTGTCTAAGTGATTCAATTTTGGTTTAGTTCTCTGAGGCTAACTGTGGGTCACAGCAATTATCCAAGACAACTCATTCCTATTTGGTGAGCCAGAAATCAAGGTTGCTTCAGTCTCGTGGCACCTCCATTGCAACCGGACCCTTCACAATTCCCTGGAGAATGCTGGGGTCTCACGTGAGCAAGCAAATGTCTCTTCCTTGAACTCACACAAACATATATAAACATACAAGAGTATATCTGATATAAGAATAAATGATTATTTATTAATTCATAGTATAAGCTTTAGGTTGCATTCTTTCTATATTCTACGTGTATAGTCCTAAACAATATTTAATAACAGTGACAGATAATTCAAATGTACTTTGAAGATATCACTTAATACTGTTATTTAAAATCCTTTTTCAAGTCACATTTACTAAAAGAACAAATTTATAAAGTAGTATTGTGTGTAGCAAAACAGATGATTTTTGGGTAAAACAAAAACAAATCCAGAAATTATCTATCTATCATATTCTGCTCAAACACTAATTTAACCATAGGAAACATTTTAAAGCTGTTCTGAATATAAAATCAAAGTTCTCTAGAACTAATAGAAATGGATGACAGACATTTCAACGTAATAAGTGGAAGGGGGCCTCGTAGCATTCTGACAAAGGAGGTAGGGGTACGGGAATGCATGGAATGAAAGGGGAGGCAGTCTTTGACTGTCTTCTCCACCAGACCGAGCAGTTGCCTGGGCAGTTAGTAGAGGAGCCTGTCAGACACATTACATCTCTTTCTTTGCAAGAGATTAGAAAATCTTAACAAAGACATAACTGCCAGCAGCTGCCGAAGTCTTCATTTCTGGAGATATCTTAATCAGACTCTCTTTCATGATTGGTGCTCTTTATTATCAGTTTTTCTTAAGCCATATTGATTCAGCATGACTCTGAGACTCTGTGCCCGCGGTGTGTTGGGAGAAACTTGAGGGAAATGCAAATGTTCTTTCTGCATTGATTGGGAAACCATTCAGCCAACAGTCACAAAATACATAAAATGACTACCACTGTCCACATCTGTGGTCTCCAATACCTTCAGTGAATGATCTTTTCATTTTCCACTCTTTAAAACTAATATCATGGTGATATTGCCCACCACTATACAAATACATGTATGGCCCATTGCCATAAATGAGGATAATCAGTTTAGAGTGTAAAGATGTCTGTGAAAGTCACTAGCCATATTGATGTTGGTAATTACCTTGAAAAGCCATGGCAATATGGTTGCATCATAAACCATGAGATTCACTTTTAAGGTAAATGGGTTACTCATACAGGAGTGATGGGGGGGGGAACTCTGACACAAATCAAGAGAAATTTGGGAGTTATACAACTTATTTTTTTCTTTTTGCTTCTTTTGGTGCTCTGTTAGAGACTGGGCGAGACTGGGATTATAATCCCTATATTATAGATAGTATTATATCATTTATCATTATTTTATAGGTTTTAATTTCAATGTTAATGAACATTGAAATATTTATGTTCTTTTAAGTATCATGCCATCCGAGAAGGGAAAACGGAGATATGCTTTAAGGTGAGGGTTACCTGAGTAACCAAATCTAATGTTAACAAAAATCTTCATTCATTTCTATATTCAATTATACATTACTTAAAGAAAAGTAAGTTTAAAACAGGCTAATCTACATATCTACCATGATTAGGGCAAAACACAATTTTTGTTTATTTTAGGTGATTTTAATATGCCCTTCCTTCTACCAGAAATGTTCTCCCTTGATGACACTGTGTATCAACTATACTAAAAAAAAGTAATACCAATTCTAAAAAGATTATATTATTCATAATATTAACCAACTAAAAAACATTAAAAAACAAACAAAAACAACACACGAATGAATATATAATTTAAGCAAGATTTAGAGAGATAAAATTGTAGGATACCCATTTGGGGGGATATTTACTCAGCACTTTATTCTTTCCAGAAATTTCTCCTTTTCTTCATGTCCCACCTAACTCTTTGCACCCATACAGACGAGCTCTGATACGTTCTGTCAGTTCCCTATCCCTATCCCTTGACCATAAATAGATTTGTCTAGTGATCCTTACCTAACCCAAGATGGACAGTCTCCTCCAAGATTCCACACCTGGATACAGTTGATAGATCAAGGGTGAAAGTCAGTCTTAAGTGAGAG
This sequence comes from Ursus maritimus, assembly GCF_017311325.1. Lineage (NCBI taxonomy): Eukaryota > Metazoa > Chordata > Mammalia > Carnivora > Ursidae > Ursus > Ursus maritimus. Next base: position 17,010,603 of record NW_024426552.1, read on the forward strand.
TATTTAGGAGCTGTAGCAAATAGATTCCATCTCTTCTTGTGTGGTTAAAGTTTCGATAGTTAAGGCTCCAGTGCTGTTGACCGGCTTGTTTAATGCAGAAAGATGGTCAGCTGTGAGAAAACACAATGAAGCAAAAGACCTAGAAAAAATGGTGGAATCTTGAGTCAAAATCCAGATTCCTGACTTCCTCAGGAGTACCTCAAGCAACAAACATAGTTTTCAACAAATTCAGGGAAGAAATAAATTAACACTTGATTCTTGATCCAAAAAAATATTAAAACTTGACTTCATTTTTAATAATGCATCCAGTATTTGTTTCTGTGGAGGTAAGAGCAATGTATCTATTTTAACATGAGTGTGATTTTTCTACTACTTTGCCATTAGTTATAGTTCTAGGTCAAAAGAATTAGGTCTATTCTCAGTGGGAATATCAAGACTGAGTATTTTATTGTTATTGAGAGAAGTTTGAAACCGCACCTGATATAACCAATGCAATGCTAAACACAGTGAGGCAGATTTCATTTCATATTAATAAAGTTATTCATGGAATTCTATTTAACGATACCCCGACTTAACAGTGAAAAGAAATGGAGAAAAATGATCATTATCCTCATTTGTTAAAATAATAATAGTAATAATAGTAATAATAGTGATTGTTCTAAAACCTAGTACTTAGTAACCAAGCCCTGGAAAGATAAGACTGTAACACATTTTTTATTTTTTTAAAGATTTTGTTTATTTATTCGACAGAGATAGAGACAGCCAGCGAGAGAGGGAACACAAGCAGGGGGAGTGGGAGAGGAAGAAGCAGGCTCATAGCGGAGGAGCCTGATGTGGGGCTCGATCCCATAATGCCGGGATCACGCCCTGAGCCGAAGGCAGACGCCCAACTACTGTGCCACCCAGGCGCCCCTGTAACCCATTTTTAATCAGAGAATTTATAAATCAAAATGGGCAGTAGAATTCTAAAAAAAAAAAAAATCATTTTCTAATGCAACACGGAAAGATGTCTTAATGCAAAAATTTTCTGCTCCATAAATTTGTCATAATCCATTATGCTACAGAGACTGTCAGTCTTGTCCTATGGTCATTTTCATCATTTTATCTTCTTCATAACAGTCAATCTATGTGAACAGGAGTCAATCACCTCCAACAATACATGCATTTGCAAAGTTTAGTCTCTCCTTATCCAATTCTTGTATGGATGGTCCTGTGGGTTGAACTGTGTCTCCCAGAGTATGGCCTTTCTAGATGTTAAAGATGTTATTCACAGATTCCAGTAGTATCTGTTGTAAAGTGTGCAGTTGTTTTCATATTTTATTCATTTGAAGGTAATGTATCTTTTATCTGAAGATACTTTCAAGGTTTATTCTATCATTGTTTTTAGTAATTTGATAAAAAGGTTGGATGGTTTTTCCTTTCCTCCTTCCTGATTTCCTTTGCTTGCTTGCTTGCTTCCTTTCTTCTTTTCTGTGTGCAAAGCACATATATGCATATATGCATACAGAAGAAGTCTTCAGGCTTGTATATTAATATCTTCTTTTTTTTTCTAAGTGCATGTATGTTCTCCTGCCTGTTTGTTGAGATTCTTGGAAATGTAAGTTGATAGAGTGTTCATCAAATTTAGAAAAGTTTTGGTCATTATTTCTTCGAATATTTTTCTGGCTCCCTTCCCTTCTAGAGACTTCCATTACACAGATGTTAAACCACTTAATACTGTCCCAGAAGTGGATGAGGCTTGATTTATTTTTATTAGACTTTTCTCTCTGTATTTCATCTGGATAGAATTTTTTTAACTATTTCCATTTTTAAATATCTGCTTCTCTCTTCTCCTTCCCTCTCCTCTCATTATGTTTATGTTCTCCTTTAAAAACTGGAGTATTTGAATTTGGTTATAAAAGTTATTCTGACATGCTTGACTGCTAATTACATCATCTCTAACATAGTTTTAAAATGTGGGTTTTATTATTAAGCAGGTATGGCAAGCCCAACAGACCAGAAGATGATTGCCATGGGGAGGAAAGTGTTATATTCACAATCTCAAGAGGAGGGACACACCACTGCCTGAGGGGCCACAGAGGGTCCATCTGAAGGCAGAGGCAGTAAGAGGAAATGTGGGCTAAAGTCTTTATTGTGGCTCCCATGGACAAAAATGGGACAAGTAGAGTGAGCAGGTTTGAGATTGACTAATTTGAGTAATTTCAGCAGGCTCTCAGGCATAGAAGTTGACTCTAGTTTTCTGGTCCCTGGACCTTAGGTGATTAGGACAGGGGAAGAGTGGCTCTGAGTGAGAAAGCCTGATAAAGGAGGTGGCTGAGGTGTGGGCTCTGGGTTTAGCTTTCATGTGAAAGGCAGGCTGGTAGAAGAGTCCTTTACCATCTCTAGGAATTGGCTGACGCTGACAGGGGCCCAAAGTTGCCAAAGCATCAAATACAGAAACTAGAAAGCATGGTTGTTGTTACATATATCTCAGCATCTGTTTCTATTGGTTGATTTATCTCCTTGTTGTGGGTAACGTTTCCTTGCTTCTTAGAATGTTTCATAGTTTTTGATTGCATGTGGAATATTGTGAATTTAGGTTGCTGAGTGTCCAGATTCTGTTGTGTTTCTTTAAAGACCGTGGACTTTGTTTTGGTAGGAAGTTAGGTTACTTGCATATTATAATTATCCTTTTTGATATGTGTTTTTAAGCTTTGCTAGAATGAGTCTAAATAGCTTTCACTCCAAGGAGATTTAAGCCCTACTTCCAAGGCAGAAATCTACTTTTCTTTATGGGATCATTTTTTTTCTCTTTATTAATGAAAATCATAAATGCTATGCTATAAAGAACTATCCCAGAACTGCACACTAATATATGAAAAAGGGGAGAACCACACAATTTTCTCACAACACTGTTCAGTGGAGTTAGGCATGTAAACAAAATGCTTGACCAACAATGGCACATGAAAATTGAAATACAGTACAATGTTTTGACCAACAATAAAATATGGAAGTAGGAGATTTGAATTACAATGGATTTAGAACAGTAGCACCTAGAATAGTTAGTAGGGCTTTACAAAGGTGTACATGCTTTAGAATTTGAACATCTATTATATTCTGCTAGCCTAGTATTATACCAAGTTATAGAAATACGAAAACAAAGGAGGGGCACCTGGGTGACTCGGGAGGTTAAGCGACCAATTCTTGGTTTCAACCCAGGTCATGATCTCAGGGTAGTGTGACTGAGCCCCACATCAGGCTCCACATTCAGTGTGGAGTCTGTTTGAGATTCTCTCATCTTCTCCCTCTGCCCGTCCCCCCACTTGCTCTCACTCTCTCTCTCAAATAAATAAAAAAATCTTTTTTAAAAAAGATAAAGGAAACAGCCCTGGCTACAAGGAACTTATCATCTTTTGAGGTACAAAGGCAAGTAAATAATGCTGTTAGAAAAATAAATCTTTTGTGCTGTGACAATTGTAGATATGTAAGTCAGTCATTAAGCATCAGGGAAACTTCCCAAGAGGAAGATGTATAAGCTGAGACCAGATGATTATTAAAATTCAGTCAGATAAAGATGCAAGAGGATTGGGAGAGGGGTTAGAGTAATTTATAGCAGAGAAAACAGCAGGTGTAAAAACTGAGAGGCAGCAGTGAAATTAATAGTCTATTAGGATACACAGTATAGGAGTTTGGTACTGCTAGAACATGGTGGTCGGAAAGAATATTATGTGACACAGAACAAGACTAACTAGATAGGCAGGGGCCAGATGATGGAGCACTTGCAATGTAATAAAAATGAGTTTGTATCTTAACCTAAGAGTAATGGAATTCCTCAAATACTTTTTAAAAGTGCCTTGCTGTGGAGATGGGAGGAAGCATGGTGAGCTCTACAGACATGAAGTTCAGGACAGCCATCTAAGATGGTGGCCCATGCCGATACTTGAAGGATAAATAGAAGATTCATTGCATGTATTAGTTTTCAAGGGCTGCTCACAGTTTTGACACCAGTCTTTTTATAGCATATTTCAAACCATGGCCAAGTGAGTCACTTACAGTTAACATTAAGTAAAGGCATTCCTTTATATTTTTACTTTTGTCATCCTGTGGCAGGCTGATGTCACATAGAGGAGTAAGACAATCCCCACTCTTGGGTTGTCTTAACCCTGGCCAGTGCCTCAGTTGGGAATGAGTCAAGTATGAGAACAATGCAGAGAGAAAATGGGGTTAAACCTTCATGAGAGGCTGAAATTGAGGACAGAAACATAGATGGTCCAAGAAGAATAACTAGAATTTTGTTGAAAATTAGATATCTGGTCCAGACTCAGTGTAGAAGTTGGCAAGCAGGGGAGGGGGCCACCTAGTTCTGACCTACAGGCAATCCCTATGGAATGAATGCTGTAACAGGACCCAGGATGACAGGGTTCAGAAAGTAGAAGATTGTCAACTTAGAATCTAATACCCAGTCTTCCACACTCAGAAGTCAGGCCTCTAAACACTTCCATAGAGGTCAAAGGCCAGGGATCCTGGTAAATACAACCTAAAAAAAGCAGAGTGAGAAAGAGAACAAATTTGAGAACAAATAGGCCACTAACTTTCAAACAATGATTTTAGATCATATTTCCTAAAAGTTTTGTATCATCATGATAACTGACACAAGAAAAGGGTGTATCCCTTTTAATATATTTGCTGGTCTTTACACTATCAACAAAGAGGCCAAAGCATCAACTTTGTTCTGTGCTTGAAGATCCCAATTTATCACTGTTTTGTATGTCATCAGTTTTTTGCTAGAAAGAAGCCAAGACGTCATAAATCAACTAGCTGGAAAATCAAATGACACAAAATTCAGTAAAGACATCAGGCGAATGTTTGGTATTCTAAGCCAAATCACTTCAACCAAAGATCAAATTACAATTTTTGTCTTAGCAAAAGTATAGTGTGGATTGAAAAGTTACTACATATTTTATTTCTCTCAAAATTATTCTTAAAAGAAAGCCTACATATTATTTACATTAGATATCTGTCACAGCACGCCTCTGCAAACGCGAAAAAAGTATTTTGTTCAATCCTGAACAGGGTTAAAACAAAGACACCTGATTCAGGCTGCTTGGATTCTTTTTCTGCTCCATCATGCATAGTTCCATGACCTTCACTTCTTTTTCTAATTTTTCTAATATGTAAAATATGAATAATAACAATATATACTTTATACCTTTTTTCATGTATTATACAATTTTTTGAAGTTAAAACTCATTGAAGCATTTCATATGCTGTGGTTAGCCTATTGTAAGTACACCATTGTCATTACATATTACCATTATTTCTGCAGTTGATACTCCTCTGTAACTACTACTATTACTACCACTGTTACTATTGCTAAGCGTGAAATTCACTCTCTTCCTTTTTGGAATGCTGGAAAATATTTGCTTTTCTCCAGTTTTCCATAATCTTCTCGATCTCCACATTTTGGTTCCAATCTTGATCAAAACACATACAATTTATTCTAAACACAAGACTATTTATAATTTAAAACATCTTAGATGTTTGCTTATCCAGTGCTCATTTATCTTGAGTTTAAATTATGTTCATTCCTATCACTCTCCTTCTGTAGATCATTCAGGCCAGATAATTTACAAGAAAGAACAAGGGTTTATTTGTTTTTCTTTTTATCCATCAGTGTTGCATTACTGAACACAGAGAGTTTATCTTTCTCGTTTATCATATTGTGGGAATGGGGGGGGAAATACTGTTTGTATGATTCTGCTCAGTTGGGGATATTTTCCCCCTTTTAACTATCTCAATGTATATGATTTAATAACATTCTTTGTCATCCATATTCTATAACTTTTTCTTTAAAATAGTATCCAGAATTTATATTTTGTGCTACATACCAAATGCTAGTAAGTTTGGAAATTCTTTTACATGTAATTAATTTAATTGTCACAAAAACCTAAAATGTACATAAAATTATGTCCTCTACTTCTTAGATTGGAAACTGAAGCATTGAGAGTTTGAGTAACTTGATGGTATTCCCTCAGCGGGTCACTACAATAGTTGGGATACAAACTCAGGTAGTCTGGCTCCAAAGCCTAAACTCTTCACTATTATATTGGTTTCTTTCCATAACTTAATTGTAGAGATACCATTTTAAAATCTTCATCTCCTTTTATTCAGTCTTGATAAGATCTGTGATTACAGGTAGTATTATATTATTTTTAAGTTTATCTCTTCTCTTAAAATATATCATTTTTCATTATTTCAAACTATGGAATTACTTCATCTGAACATTTTAAAACCTGTCTTCTGAAAGATGGCAGCTCGCATTGCACCACTCCTTTCTTCCAGTGCTTTACTGTTACAAACCAAAAAAATGGTATAGTCTCTTCTCCTCAAGCTTCTACCATCCTCTTCTGTTTAGGAACCAATCAATTACTCCCTATTGATGATGAGAATTACATAAACTGATATCTCTAATCCTTTCTTCTGCCGTCTTTCAAACAGGATTGGAAAAAGTCGAGACATTTTCAATCCTTTTGTATTCAGGTGAAGCAGATTTTGTGCAAACAAACTGTTAGTTGAAAATCCTCCCTCAGAAGACTAATTCATTTTTTCACTAGATTATTATTTGTGTCAGGAATACATCACTCATTTCTTTTAGCTGGCAGAAAACCCAATAGGAAGTTTTATATCAGTTTTCTTTCTCTCTCCTTTTCACCTGAATATACTACATTCTGTCTTTCCTCACCCTCCATGTTCTGTGCAGTTCTATACTTGAGGGATTGGCAAAGCCCATGCCTCTTCAGTAAACGGGACTTAAACGAAATCCATTTAGACCCTAGATCATCTCCAGCTTGTAGCTTTCAATAAAATGCAATCTCTCTGGGTATCAGAGTCAATAGATATTTATCTCCTATAATGATTCAAAAGCTTGATCAAAGGGACCAGATACCAGAATGGAATTCTTTAGTGAACCTGGTGACTTGGGACCTGTCTTTGGGAGCATACACCAGCCAAAGAATGCAGGCAGTATAGAAAAATATATGGCTTGAGTTAATGGGGAAGTAACTAATCTCACCAGCAAGGAAAAACAGTGGCTAAAAGGGAGTGAGAACAGGAAAAGAAAACAGAAAATGGTCGGGTAGAGTGAAATGAATTCTAAGAAAAGAAACTGCAAGGGAGAAAAGGAATTTGAATGGATTTTCAAAGTGTGTGGGAAAGGTCAGTAAAACTCATAATAACTAAGCAATCATTAAACAAGGGGCATTTGATCAAGACAGCAGAAGTGACACATAAAATAATTGTGAGGCTGGGTTTTCTCTCCTAATTGGATTTTCTCCCATGAGAGAACAATTGGTGGTGCAACCTAGCTCCACATTGTTGTAGAATACCCATTATTAAATGTTTATATACAACAAAGGACTAGACTGCCTTATGATTTCTGCCAAGCCATTATATTTTTCCTCTTTTTCTTTCTTTCATATTTTCATTTATTGACAATTCTATTATCTGTGGACCAAATGACTGGGGAGGTCAGGATAAGAGATTAAAAATATGTTTTTGACTACAGAGAGCAAACTGATGGTTATCAGAGGGGAGAAGGGTGGGAGGATGGGCGAAATAGGTGATGGAGATTAAAGAGGGCACTTGGCTTTTTTTATATTGTTGTTGTTTAATTTATTTATTTATTTTAGAGAGAGAGAGAGAGGGTGCTCATGGGTGCACGTGAGTGGAGGAAGGGGCAGCGGGAAAGGGGAAGACGGAATCCTCAAGCAGACTCCCCACTGAGTGTGGAGCCCAACATAGGAGTCGGTCCCAGGACCCTGAGATCAGGACCTGAGCTGAAATCAAGAGTGAGACACTTAACCAACTGGGGTCACCGAAGTGCCCAAAGGAGGGCACTTGTGATGAGCATTGGGTGACCCATAGAATTCTTGAATCACTGTATTGTACAGGTAATGTAACACTAATATAACATAATACTACACTGTATAACTAATATAACTAACTGGAATTAAAATAAAAACTTAAAAATAAGCAAATAATAAAAATAAATTTAAAAATAAAAATATGCTTTTAAAAATTACATTTGTTCAATAGTTATCAATATGCAAAATTCAACTTACTGCAGTGCTGAAAGATTCTCCCAAATGTCTACCTACGCCATTCCATGATTCCAATAAGTAAAGTAACACATTGAGCACGATTGATGTTCCCTGTTTCCCCCTCAGGTGATGGTTAAAGAATACTAAATTGTGATCCTTAAAAATAAAAGATAAATTATTTGCACACAGTATTTTCTTATTGTCCTGTCCTATTATCAATCAAACTATATGTTAAAGGGTCAGAGTTTTCAAAAAGGATCAAAACCTTCTGCGAGGAAAGTCCAGAAGGTTCTCATGCATTTTTAAAGCTCTGCTCACAAGTAGAAGGCCAGTGCAAAGTCATATACATAAAAGGTGATGAAGCCTATAAACAGAGACCTCCTACAAAGGAAGTCCGGTAGTTTTCCACTCAAACTTGAATCCTGGTAGAGGTAAATAGGAAACAAACAAAAAAAGGGCAAAGAGGAAAGACATAAACTTTTGAGGAATGATACCTGAACTTCAAAGAAAACAGATTTTAAAAGCCTAACATTCAAGAAAATGATTAAGAAAAAAAATGGAATGTACTCATAAAACACAATATTATTTTAAAAATGTAATATACAAAGAGACTTTGAAAATCATTTATAGCTTTCGAATCACCCCAAAATCACATGATGTTTATAATAAAAAGGTAGGAATTATGGTTGTTTTCTAAGAAAAATTATGCAATTGCACTGTCCAGTCTTATGCAATTTCTCTTCCTGTTTTACCACTTCCCATAAATCCACAGGTAATCCAGTGCACATGCTTTTTAAATGTGACTCTGTTTTGAAATCATAGGTGGTCTTGCCAGTTAGGATAGCAAGAAAGGAAAAAATAGGTATTAACTCTGAAAATCTAATACAGGCATCAGTATTCTAAACTCTAATATGGTACATATTATAAAGTGAACTCAGTTTGCCAGTTGACAAAATTATTTATCCAAGCTGACAGAGTGCTAGTAAATAGAAAAGTAGAAAGACATCAGTATATGTATTTGTTAAATCATCATCATCATCATCAGTCTGGAAGGAACGTGGAAAACAGACCTCTTCATCAACTTTCCTTATTCATGACAGACCAGAGTGGAAAGGTCAAGGTTTGGTTTCCTGAGGTTATAAGCGGTTGTCCAATGGACTTTCTGAAGTCCATTTCTAATAACTAATAATCAGGTTTACTGATAGCCAGATACAAGCAAGATTTCAAAAATAGAGTTATTCTACAAAAGTATTGAGGGGAAAAAACATATATATACAAACATATTCTAGCCACTGATTTCAAATAAAGTTGAATACTGAAATCACAGGGTGGAATTTTTAAGAATTCCTATGTCCAGATCCCAATCCTAGAGAATTTACTTAAGTAGGTGTTGAGTGAAGATTTCCCTGGGTGGTTATATTGAAATAGTAGCATTTGGAGAGTTGGAAATTCAAATTTCCCGGCACCATGCCAGATCTACGAAACCAGAATCTCCTGTCGTGGGCTTCAGTAACTTGTAGTTTAAAAAGCCTTCCAGGTGATCCCTATACATGCTGAAGTTTGAGGACCAGCACCCTACCTTATCTCATAGAGCTACCTGAACTTGAAAAGATGAAATAAAAAAAAAAAACAAAGGAAATACCAATACAAACTATTTTCTATCATTTTTGACTTTAGTTAGCCAAGTCTTTGATTTTATTTATTACAGACGGTTTACATAAGTACCTGTGTTTTAGCAGCTGTGGGGTAATCTCCTGGATACAAAGAAATGCCCAATTAGCTAAAAATTATTTTTCAGAAACTGATTATTTGTTTGGTAGTTTGCAGTGATGTGCTAGATAATAATAATTTGTCTTCTTACATTGTTATCTGGGTTACTGAAATGCCTCATTTAAAAGGTCTCCATGGGGGCACCTGGGTGGCTCAGTCGGTTATGCATCCAACTCTTGATTTTGGCTCAGGTCATGATATCAGGGTCCTGGGATTGAGCTCTGCATCTCCTTGAGAATCTGTCCCTTTCCCTCTGCACCACCACCCCACCCAACTCACAGATGGTCTCCCTCTCAAGTAAATAAATAAATAAATAAAATCTTAAAAAAAAAAAAAAAAAAAAGTAAGCCTCTATGGCCATACCTAGCCATCAGGCTATCCCAATGCACCCCAGTAGTACCCAGTTTGTTTGCCTGTTGTCTATGACTGCTGTTGAGTGACAAAGTTGAGTAGTGTGACAGAGACCATATGGCCCACAAAGCTAATATATTTATTATCTGGCTCTTTTGAGAGAAAGTATGCTGACCCCACCAAATCTAACGTATCCAAGAACAAGCTGTATAATTATATTTTCATATTTTTCTTCTTAGGAAGAAAACAAAAGTACATTCCTAGCCTAGAGTAAATTGGTACAAGGTTTGGATTCCAGGAGAATGAGATTAAATTCCCCATGTAAGATCCTGGCTATTTATAACAAACCTGGGTGGATTCTATTGACCATGCCCTGTTCTATTTTAATGACATGAGTCATTTAGGCACCGATGGTTGGTGGTCAGATCCTTTTCATTCCTAAGGGGACTGTTGTTTTGATAAAAAGCAGACATTTCCCTCTGAAGAAACTACCCTGCCTCTCCAAAACCCAGTTTCCAGCGTCACCAAACCGTGTCGAGCCTACTATTGAAGAATACCCTCATTTCACAAATAGGCAGCGTGTATTTGATACATATCTGGTTCCCCATCCGCCTAAGACCTCACAAATATGTCAACAAAGTATTTCCCTCCCAAAACAAAAGTCATACACCCACAAAAATACAAAGAAGGAGGGAGGTTTAAACAACAACAAAATGTGATTACGTTGGAAAACTTACGGGCAAACGCTAACTGAATTAGCAGACATGGAAAGTGGACCCCTAAACTGGCAGTGTGAGATCCCTCCGCAGGCGGGGCTTTGGAAAGCCCCAGAAATTGAAGGCTCTGGCCAGCTGGAAAAGATCAGGAAGTACTTCCCAGCTGGGATTTTATTTCTATTTCGATTTACCTACCATTTTAGGAACGTAGTGTTTATTATTTGTTTTTGTTTTGTTTTTAAATATTTTATTTATGTATTTGACAGAGAGAGAAATAGAGCAGAAGCAGGGGGACCAGCAGAGGGAGAGGGAGAAGCAGACTTTCTGCTGAGCAAGATGCCCGAAGGTGGGGATCTTGGGATCATGGCCTGAGCTGAAGGCAGATGCCTAAGCAACTGAGCCCACACAGGCACCCGTATTTGTTTTGAAATACATGAGTTATATAAAACTGAGCCTCATTTATTACCTCGACAAATCTTTGTGTGGATTATAGATGTATCTACTCGTATTTCTGATAGTTATTTCTAGATCTATCTCTTTGTAACTTTTGCAGATAACGAAATAAATATTTCTAATACCAAACCAGAAAAATCACACTCATTTGAAATTCTGGGACCACACAATGTGATCATTTGACTATGTTATGCATTTTTTTAAATAAACCCATAACCATAAATAAACAAAACACGACCTTTCAATGGCTTAATGTAATAGAAATGTACTACGTTTCACATAGTATACCCTTGCATGTGTTCCTGGGATTGTAGATATCTGCCCTATCTTCTTATTAGGTAGCCAGATGATTTCTATTCTACATTTCTACTTGTTGGCTGCCCAGGTTATCTCATGAGTGAAAACCAGGTGATGGAGTAAAGAAGAAAATGCGAACCTTTACGCCAGAAGTGACCCACACTTATTTCTGCTCACATTCCATTGATGAGAATTAGGCACGTGACCCTACCAAAATGCAATGGAGCCTGAAAGGAAATCCAATCCCAAGTAAGAAGCTGCCTCCTACTAACAGCTCAATCTCCAGGGTGGGAAACTACATTCTTGGGCCAAAGCCAGCCTGCTGCCTATCTTTATGTGGCTTACAAGCTAAGAATGCATTTTACATTTTAAAATAGTTGTTAAATATGTAGCTATAGTATATCCTTAGTTTTACCTGTTGGCCTACAAAGCATCAAACATTTGCCATTTGGAACATGACCCAACAATTTGCTGACTCTTGCCTACCTTATGGGGAAAACACTGACTTGGGTTTTTCTGTCCTTGTAATCTACAAAGTCTTACATGTAGACTTTTTCCCACATGGAGAAGACATATTTTTCTGTGAGAGAACCACTGTCCAGTGAGGGCATTTGGCTCCAAGTCTAGGATCTCTCCCCTCCTGTGCAGACATGGCTTCTCATGATCCAGGAAACCCTAAAGTACAAGTTATCATCCCACCTCCACTCGCATCCCCATAGTCAATATAAAATGAGGAATCAGGAATGACACAACACTCATCATCTTCCAGGACAACAAGAGATTCGAGAGCAACATACACAGAAATAATGGGAAACCACCTATAGGTATGAATGGCCTAGCACTGGAAGCTTTTCCTTGAGTAAAGTCTGAGGAATGCCTTTGTCCATTGTTCTCTGCTGCCCTTGGCTCTGACTTCTGGAAGCTTCCTCCTTAACATTATTCTCCATGGCTACATCTGAAGTAGGTATTTGGTAGTAAGCCTTCCTAGTGGGCTTCTCAGATTTCCTAGCTCACTTCCTCTTCTTGCAATTTTTGGAGCCCAAGTGATGTTTAAAAGCTCCACAACTCAAAGATGTCTTTCATTTGAGCTCATGGGTTCTTTGTAATATAGATCCCTTCAAAGGACGGAAGGCATCTGATTTAAGGTCACTAGATGAAATGGGGAATGCCCAGTTAAATTTGAATATCAGATAAACAAGAAATAATATTTTAGCATAAGTATGCCACCTGTAATATTTTCTATAAGTATAATATACAGTACCTGAGACATTCTTAAACTAAAATATCTGTTGTTTATCTGAAATTCAAATTTAACCGGGTATTGTGCATTTTTATTTCTTAAATCTGGCAATCCTATCCTGAATTCTTTGTGTCCATGTTTCAATAATAATATCCAAAGCTTTTTCTAGATTTTATCATCAAACCTGATTCATGCCTTGGTTTCTTGGGTCCAAGCACTCTTCTTTTCAAGTCTGTGGTGGCTACGCTGCTATTGTACCAATAGGTTGGAGATGAAGATCTACCATTAATATGATCTTTGAGTCTTAATGGATCCTTGAAACTGAAAACTTTTTAGGCCTTATCTCTTTCCATTTGGGTAATGGAGGCTTTTCTAATCCTGAGAGGCCCAAATTCCTGCCTGATTTTTATTATCTTCTATGTATGCTCTCAATCAAACCAATTATTACCTGAGCTCATCTATTTCTTTATAATAACTTCCTAAGCTCAGCAAATGATAACCAATATAAACAATTCATATCTGACTTGTTCCCACCCTTTTCCCCTACAGGCTTAGTAAACAAGTAGTTGGTGTTCCCACATATTACAGGCAATATCTAAGCTGATGTTTTCTCACTACAGAATGTGATTATTTCTATGACATAAGTTTTCTCTTTAATTCCTGCCTGGCTAACTCCTCAAAAAAACAAACAAATAAACAAACAAAAAACAGACCATAATGTAAGTGTCTCTTACTTTCAGGAGCAAAAATAATATTAAACAGTGTAAACATATAAAATTTTCTCAGGAAACAAACTTTGACTTGTCCACATTGAAAAAAATACAATTAAATAATACATTAAAATTATTCCATTTAACAGGATTGATTTCATACTTTTCAGTTTGTACTATATGCAAAGATTAAACCTAAAATTTTATCAGAAATGTGTGACTATCTGATGCATAGAACATCTCTTCATATTAAAAATTTCCAATATTGAAGAGCCCGAGAGATTCCAGATTTTGTAAACGTTCTCCCTGGTCTTGAGTTTCAGGATGTGTACAAAATATGGTGAATACAACAATATCATGAAAATCACTTTTTAAAATTCAAATGGACTTACAAAGTCCACACAACCAATATGTAAACATAAAAACAACGCTGCTGGCTTTCTTGCATAAATGGACTGTGACTGTCTCACAGTAATTAAGGCATTCATCTCATGCTTCTTTCCAGTCTTGTTAATGAGCCTATCCACTTCCCATCATCTGTTTCCCGTTTACATCCCTAGCCATCACATCCATATATCTGACCTGACCCTTAGCTGTACGTGTTGGATCTGTGGTCATAAAATTCTTTCCCCGTGGCTTCAGCCATCCTGCCTTCATAAGGAAGAAACCCACAGTTTGGGTCCATGTAAAATCATCCCTAGTGTGCAAGGCTATTTGGCTCAATATCTCTGTAATCCACAAGAACAAATTAACAAAAACAACAGAGCAAGCCGTTGACAAGGCCCTCTTTACATGCTACAGATTTTATTCCAAAAATTTTTAAGAAAACACTACGTTGTGCAGGGCATTGTTTTAGCCAGTGAATGTAACAGAGTGAGATGTTTTCTCTGAGCTAAGAGGAAACTGACCCAGAAGTGAACTACAGCAAGAAGCTTGATTTGGCACTTAGGAAACAAACTCCTGACCACTCAGCCAGAATCCATCTTTTCACTGCTGGATTTAAAAAATAAGGATCATAAGAGTTACACAGGTGCTGCTGGTGGGCTAATTATAGGTGCCAAGTCAAATGAGTCTTTTCTGGCATCAAGTCAGTTCAACTTTATGATACTTTGACTCCGTTATAAAAGCACATCCATCCATTAGCCAGAATGTTATGCAAAATGTGCAACTTCGTAGCGTATGCAACTTCATTTGTCTGAAGTTGACCAGTTAACTTAGCACCTTCCCAGATTAGGTAGCAATAATATTGTCCAGAGATCCACAGATAAATCTGCCTTTAATAAAACTGCCACCAAACTAAATGAGGATTTCTCAACCTCAGCGCCACTGACATTTATAGACCAGATCGTTCTTTGCTGTGAGGGGCTCTAGTGTGGATTATGGGATGTTTAGCAACATCCCTGGGCTCTACTCAGTAGATGCTAGTAGCAGGCCCCCAGTTAAGCAATCAAAAATGACTCCAGATATTACCAAGTGTCCCTGGGGGGTGGCATCACCATGGCTGACAACGACTCATGTAACACAGGCGTGCTACATAGGATGTCTGCAAAATGTCTGGGGCCCCCTGCAAAATAACTATGTGGGCCACTTGTACAAAAATATTAAGAATCCCAAACAAAGCATGGGTCTTTCTAAGCCTGCAGTTCCTTGTGACTACACAGGTCATAAGTTCACGGTGTTGGCCCTGGTGCTACAAGAGTCCACCCCGTTCTTCAACATCACAATGCTAACAACACACACTGGTATCATTTATAGCTCACATCTGTTGACACCCCGCATGCTTCCCCCGCACGTGTATTAGGTAGCCGCTTTCACCGCCACTTCCGTTCCAAACCATTTATCCACATTCTATCTTGTTTACCATCTTCCCAGGTACTCATGCTAGCTCATTTCTTCACTTACGTGGTCACTGGAACAGAACAAGAGCCTCTTACTTACTGGCTACTTCTTCTTTAAGCAAGACTCTGCCGCAAACACTCCACCCATTACCAAACAAACAGTTGGGCTGTCTTGGGCAACTTCTTATCCCCACTTCCTGTCCCCGCTCACCTCCCACAAAAGGCTTTTGTGCATCCCTATATCTCTACCACAGCCTTGCCTCTGAAGACTCCAATACAACTCATCCCAAGTAGCCTAGTGAACACAATACCACTAAGATGGCTTGTTCATTTTAACCAAAAGCTGCCATTTACTGAGCTTTTTCTACTGTGGTAGACTTCAGGGCTTGAAGTAATATTGCATCAGCATTTTGCAGATAAAGAATTCAAGGCTCTTAAAGATTTAAAATAAAATCTAGAACTTGCCCTAAATGACACAGTAAAACTTAGGGTTTGAAGCCATGTCTATTTAACTCTAAAATCTTTGATTTTAACCATTATCTCTCCTTCCTCCTAACTTTTATGCCTATCATGGAGTAATTTTTATTATGATTCCCTCCCATTGCATCCATTAGCCATGAAGATGCATTTCAGAAGCAAAGGAACACCATTAGAACATTCTTAGCATGCTATTTGTGAATGAGTATTCAACAGGAAATATTGTGCCAGGCAAGTCTGATATCGATGCTCTGATATTTTATCATTTCTCAAAATAGAAAGCACAGCAAACAAAAAAGGAATCTCAAGACTGACTTTTTTGAAGATAGGAGCTTTCTTTAACACAAAAAATGTATTTGCTTTCATTCCATGATCGATCAGCATTAATAACTGGTTTCCAAGTATGTTATAATGAACTCACCCAGGAATATAAAAGTAACTTTAGAAATAAAAGATATTGGATTACATGAGTAATCAAAACTCCTAAGATATGATTTCCCATTTATTGGATTTAAAATATCTTCTTCTATATTTTCACTCTCAAATCTTGAACTGTTCTTAGTAACTTTTACCTCAAAAATCTTTTACGTTGTCCAATGAGACATTGTCCCTTTTGAGATATATACATATTAACTTTCAGCTAAAATTTATGATTCCCTGTTTCTATGTGAATGGTGTTTTAGAAGTCCATTCAGCTGAAATAAATTTCTATATGCCAAGCTCCTTGCCACCAGTCATTTGTGGTAAATGCCGACCACTAAATTTAGCCATTGTAAAACAATCCCACAAGAAGAGAAGGGAAAATGTAGAATAATGTAATAATGAACATCTTTGTATTTTTTCCATGTATTGAATCTGCCACAACCATCTGTAGGTCACAGGCCCTGCACGGGAAAAACACTACATGGTCCAAGAATGTGTGAGAAAGTAAAGCCATTCAGCAGCCAACGTCAGAAGAATCATTTGTTTCCTGCACATGGCCATTCCAAAGTCCTGAGCACTTGGAGAAAATCTAAGAAGGATAGAAATTCTTTTGTCAATTGAAACTGCTAAAAAGTGAGAAGTCTATGAGCATTTGATGGAAAGAAGTCAGGTCATAGATCTCTTCACTAGAACAAAATTCATAGTGATATGTACAGAAATTAAATTTGGGAGACATCTGATGACATAGTATAAGATGATTTTTGGGTAAATGATTATAAGTAATGAAAATGCAGTCACATGTATATCATCATTCATATGGTTAAGAATCATAAAAAAAGAAAAAAAAGAAAAAAAGAAAGGGACCAAAAGCTACTTATTATCTTTTTAAGTACTCAAAGAGTTTGAATACAGAGGAAAAATTCCATATCACTTTCGTGATAGGTGTGTTAAGCCAGTCAGTCACTTTTCCTCTGAATTTTACCCACTTCTACTTTCCAGAAATTGTTAGCCAACTTTCCATTTCTTCAGCATATTAACTTCATTTTAGATGGTGTAACTCTGCTTCTAAAAAAGTCATAAAAAGAAAAGGCTTTTCTCTTACCTTCCCTCTTTCTATGGTGAAATTTCTACAAAGAGTACTTGGATTATCATTTTTTTAATAAAACTTCCATTTTCTCCTTAACCAACTGAAATCTGGCTTTGGATCCATTTCTTATGTATCAAATTCCTTTCCGGTTTGTAACTTTTTTATTGAACCTTTACATTTCTCATCAATGATCATTCACAAAAGCTTTAGCAGCAGTCTCCTCGAGTTAAAACCCTGGCTCTGATACCTACTTTCTGTGTGATCTTAGATGACTACTTAACTTCGTGGAGCCTCAACTAAGAGGTGGTAATAGTGAACTACGAGGGTGTTACGAAGATTCAGTGAGACGGTGTGAGCAAGATAAAATTGCAATAATTACCGATGGTATTGTTAATATTATTACAATTAACAGATTACTAATAACCATGACTATTGAGATACCCTTGCTCCTCAGTTCCTAGGAGAATAAACCTTCATGTTTTGTTTCCTACTTCTCTGGTTGTTTCTTCAGTGTCTCCTTTGTCACTTCCTCTTGAAGTATTGGGGTGTGCCAGGACTCTGACTTGGAGCATTTTCTTTCTTCCATGTCCACATTTTCCCTGGCCTCCTGTACCTCCTAAATGCCTCAGCCACCTCCTAAATGCTCTTGGCTCTCACGATATGCCAGCCCCAGTCTTTCTTCTGAGGTCTGGATCTACCTATTGCACAAAGGAAGATGATCTCCACCTCAGTGTCCATAGGCTCCTTGAACTCAACACAGACAGGACTGAGCGTATCCTCTGACACCCACCCAAGAGAAGAGTGTGTGTTGTCCTCAGTCACTATTACAGAAAATGGCAGCCTCATTTCTCCAGTCCAGTCACCCCAAATAGAAATATGGTCTGGAAGAGGAACAGTCCTCCAGGACTCCTTTCTCTCCTGAAAGCCCTAAACCAATATACTTATCCATGCCACTCATTTCCCCTTTTGACACATCTCATCCCTCCTCCTAGTCCTGCTGCTTTAGGTCAGCCTTCCATCAGCTTTGCCCAGATGACTGTTAGTCCCCTTGCCTGTCTCCTTGTCTCTGGTCCAGTTCCCATCCAATCTTCCTCCCTGTTACTGCCAGAGTTACTTTTCTAAAACCCAAATGAGATCACATAATTTACATTTTAAAAAGGTTTAGATGTCTTCTCATCCACACAAAATGGTGTAACAATGAAAACCATTTCTGTCTTGGGCACTCTTAGTCTATCCTCCCTTATTTCTTCTCATCTTCCCAGCTGAAAGACGATCTTATCTGTGAAATTGACTAATCTTTCTAGGCTCCAAACTGGTCCTATGTCCCATATCTTTCAGATAACATTAAAGTGGCTAAGAGACTTCAGAATTTTGGCTGTAAGACTTAACAGATATTTGGCCTTAAATGTTACTTAATCTCTCTGTATCTTATTTCTCCTTTTAAAAATTGATATAATAACAACATCTATCTATACATAGGTTCTAGTACCAATTCCAGTGTGTATGGTGCGGGGCGGGGGGGGAGTTATCACACCAAAAAGTGATTCTTGAGTTATCAGCTGGCTATACTATAGTTCAACTCCATTCTGACACTGTACCTGGGAATAGCATCTGATCTCACAAGTTAAGGGTTCATTCCTACAGAACTGTCCTCCTTTCACTTCAGATACCAGTCACAAGCCCAGTGCTTCTGACCAACTAGCTATAAATCAGAGGTTCCCAGGACCCCTTTTTCAGGTTTAATTAGTTTGTTAGAGCGCCTTACAGAACTCAGAGAAACATTTTACTAACCACTTTCCCAGTTTATTATGAAAGGATATAACTCAGGAATAGCCAGATGGAAGAGATACATAAGACAAGGTGTGGGGAAGGGGTACGAAGCTTCCATGCTCTCTTCAGGCACAACACTCTCCTTGGATCTCCATGTGTTCACCAATCCATAACCTCTCTGAACCCTGTCCTTCTGGGTATGTAGGGAGGCTTCATTATTTAGGCATGATTGATTAAATCATTGGTCATTGGCTATTGATTCGACCTCTAACTCCTTTCTCCTCTGCAGAGATGGAGGGAGACTGAACATTCCAACCCTCTAATCACATGGTTGGTTCTTTCTTCAACCAGCCCCCATCCTTAGGTGCTTCCCAAAAATCACCTCATTAACATAAAAAAAGACACCTTTATTGCTTTCATCATTTAAGACATTCCAAGGGTTTTGGGAGCTCTGTGCCAAAACCTGCATTGAAGGCCAAATATATATTTCTTATTTTAAGTTACAATATTGCAATCTCATAAAGTCCTTCCTAGGTATAAACAATGTAATTTATGTAAAAATAATTAGAATAGTGTGTAGCACTTAATAAGAATTTGTCAAATAAATGTTAATTGTGATGATTATCATAATGGTTTGCATATTCATCTTCCCACTGGAAAATTATTTATGTATCCTTTGCAGGTAGCACATTGGCACATATTAGTGACTCAGATGTTACTGAGTATATGACTGAGTGAATGGATATATAAATCAATACGTGAATCAACAAATTCTAGATTGACAAGTAGATATCAAATATTTGATAGGTGTCTAATTGGTCTTTCATAGACTTCATTGACTGTTTTTTTTTTTTTTAAGATTTTATTTATTTATTTGACAGAGTGAGAGACAGCCAGCGAGAGAGGGAACACAAGCAGAGGAGTGGGAGAGGACGAAGCAGGCTCCCTGATGCAGGCTCCCAGCAGAGCAGGGAACCCGATGCGGGGCTTGATCCCAGGACCCTGGAATCAGGCCCTGAGCCGAAGGCAGACGCTTAATGACTGAGCTACCCAGGCCCCCCATTCATCATTGACTGTTAAGACTTATTTGAGTTCTAGTGTTCATCCAGTTGTCCTGCCTCTCTGACATAAAAAAAAAGAACATAAAAATGAATAATGAAAAAAAGGTGACCACCATCTTTCTCTCACCTAGGAATGTGGTGATAGAAGGAGGATCTAATGAAGACCCACCAAATGTCAAGAATCTTACTTTGAAAATCTGTGTTAGTCAAGGTTCTCCAAAGAAAAAGCTCTCTGTATATTTATTTACATACAATTATTTGTTGATTTATTTTAACAAATTTATTTCTTAATGGTTTAAGTAATTGGTTCATGACATTATGGAGGTTGGTAAGTCCAAAATCTGCATGGTAGGCTGGCAGGCTTGAGATCCAAGGAAAAAATCATTTCATAATTGAAGCCTGAAGGCGGTCTCCTGTCAGGCACTCAGAAGAACTGTGTTAGGAGGACTTTATTGCCCCCTTGTTACAGATTAGAACATTCAAATGGAGGGCAATCACAAAGCTACTTAGCAGCTGAGCTGGAATTCAGTCCCTCATATCCCTGATTATCAAACACAGTCACTGTCCATTAAACCACATAGCAATTCTCCAGTGCTTTCCAAAGTCTCCTGAAAAGAAAAATATAAGCAAACAGCTTTACAAAAGTAAAGAGACTGTGAGCTTTATTCTTTCCTTGTTGTTGTTTTTGTTGTTCCTAAAGGAATGACTATAAAGCACAAGCTATTTCTGGCATGTTAACTCCTTTGTGGGACTTTAGAAAACAAAGACAAGCGAAGGGAATTGTATTTTCTCTGAAAGCAAAGAGAAGACATGAAACAAATGTCTCTGTGGTTTTGACTTACAAGGTATAAAAAATAAAATAAAATAGAATTCTGACCAAGAACCTCCTCAGTTTTGTTCATATGTCTCCTGAGGCATCTTTTAGCTTAAGATCCTGAAGAAATCTATTCTTGATCTCCAAAAGATGTTTAGGAGAAATAACATATTAAACCTTTGGGACCATGAAAATTTTAGTAGCTCAGTTACAGATCATGGTCCCTTGGTGATAGATGACAGAGATGAGGCAAACCCACTGGCAGAAGAAGTTGAGGAGAAGTACAAGAATAAAGGACTTTGCTTGAACATTTTGCCCAACGCTAACCTTGCTTGTATTTTCCAATCTTTAACAAATTATGCAGCTTATTTGCACCAACCTTCAATAACAACTTTAAACCACATTGGGCAAAGCAGTTTAATCCTATTCCCTAAATGCCTTTTTTTTTTTTAATTTTCAAATCACCCGCCTTTAATATTATCGCCGGATCCTTGTATACTATTTTATTTATTTTTTTTAATGATTTTTTATTATATTGTGTTAGTCACCATACAGTACATCCCCAGTTTCCGATGTAAGGCTCGATGCTTCATTAGTTGCGTATAACACCCAGTGCACCATGCAATACGTGCCCTCCTTACTACCCATCACTGGTCTATCCAAATCCCCCACCCCCTCCCCTCTGAGGCCCTCAGTTTGTTTCTCATAGTCCATAGTCTCTCATGTGTCATTCCCCCTTCTGATTACCCCCCCTTTATCCCTTTCTTCCCCTACCGATCTTCCTAGTTCTTATGTTCCATAGATGAGAGAAATCATATGATAATTGTCTTTCTCTGCTTGACTTATTTCACTTAGCATTATCTCCTCCAGTGCCATCCATGTTGCTGCAAATGTTGAAAATTCGTTCTTTCTGATAGCTGAGTAATATTCCATTGTATATATGGACCACAGCTTCTTAATCCATTCATCTGTTGAAGGGCATCTCGGCTCCTTCCACGATTTAGCTATTGTGAACAATGCTGCTATGAACATTGGGGTGCATATGGCCCTTCTCTTCACTACATCTGTATCTTTGGGGTAAACACCCAGTAGTGCAATGGCTGGATCATAGGGTAGCTCAATTTTTAACTTTTTAAGGGACCTCCACACTGTTTTCCAGAGTGGCTGTACCAACTTGCATTCCCACCAACAATGTAGGAGGGATCCCCTTTCTCCACATCCTCTCCAACAATTGTTGTTTCTTGCCTTGTCTATTTTTGCCATTCTAACTGGCATAAGGTGGTATCTCAGTGTGGTTTTGATTTGAATTTCCCTGATGGCTAATGATTTTGAACATTTTTTCATGTGTCTGTTAGCCATTTGTATGTCTTCATTGGAAAAGTGTCTGTTCATATCTTCTGCCCATTTTTTGATTTGTTTATTTGTTTCTCGTGTATTGAGTTTGAGAAGTTCTTTATTTCTGTCACTATCAGCGCTTCTATATGATCTGGATGTGTAGATATAGCAGAACGTTGTGACTTATCTTTTACATAGAATTATTCGCCTATACTTAAGACATTCTTGTATCTTTTTTTTAAAATTCAAGTATAATTAATATACACTGTTATATTAGTTTCAGGTGTACAATATAATGATTCAACAATTCTGTGCATTACTCAGTGCTCATCATGATAAGTGCATTCTTAATCCCCTTCACCTATTTCACCCATCTTCCCACCCACCACCCCTCTGGCAACTCACCAGTTTGCTCTCTATATGTAAGAGTCTGCTATTTTGTTTTTTCTCTTATTTTCTTTGTTTGTTTGTTTCTTAAATTTCCCCCATATAGGTAAAATCATATGGCATTTGTCTTTCTCTGACTGACTTATTTCACTTAGCATTATACCCTCTAGGTCTATCCATGTTGTTACAAATGGATGTTCTTTTCTATTTCTTTATATATTTTGTATCCCTGTTAGTTGAGAGTATAAAGGTTTATTCTTCCAGTCAGGTGATGTTCTTTCAAAGGTCACTCACATCTTCGTTGACTAGGAGGAGGGATTGTGTAAGGTTTAATCAGTGAGGTGTACAGTAGAATTCAGGCTACTGAAGCTAATGGAGAACCAGAAATAACTGCCTAGATTAAATGATTAGTCTTTCTATTGAAGGGGAGCCAATATGTGACCCCAAAATATGCCACTTTGGCATGTCGGTTATTTTGAGTTAAAGGCAATCAAGATTCAGCAGACTCAAGAAAAACTTACCACTCCCTTAACTACCTAAAAGAATTTAGATAGGGAGCCTGGCTCAAAGAGAGAACTATTACCAGAGATAACTTTTATCTGAATGGCTTATTTATATGGCAGACAAATGTCTAATTACCAAACATCTGCTCTTCTTATTGTCTTGTGAATTACCCTCCTCCCCTTTGAAGCCCCAGGCTCCTATCCCATTCCTAAGTTCAGGATGGCTTATAAACCTCAATTAGGGCTTGTCCTTGGGTCTCATATTCTTATGGGACTCCCATACACACATAATTAAATTTGTTATTCTGCTGTTTATCTGTCTTATATCAATTTACCAGCCAAAGAATCTAGAAAAGTAAAGAAAAAAACTTTCCTCCCCTACACTAGCAAAATCTTCTTTCTTGGTATTAATGAGTTTTGCAGTTAGGGTTGCTTGTCAGCCGCTCAGCATCTGATGAAGACTAGAGATTGCAAAATAGCTGAAACAATCATGAAGGAGCAGAAGAGAATAGTAAAAACACACAGCAAGCACGTAGCTGCACTTACTAACTTTCAGCCACAATTTAGAAATTTGTGCTGGAAGTGGAAAACTGGAAGGATATTAACCTAAACTCCTTTCTTATTTAGAGAAACCTAAAAGAACACATATTTACATTGTAGCTGCCAGGAGGAAAACCGAGAAAGGAAGGGCCACTCAGGAGATGAATAGACTGGTTCTGTATTACTATTGAAATAATGAGTTAAACATTTCATCTGAGTGAAGTTTTTTATTTGGTTAACCAGCTTTGGGTGCCGGTCACAGTGAATAAGATGCACATGCCACCTCCTCATCATAGTGTCACAGCAATAGCGCTGGTAGCCTGTCACCAAACTGCATGATGAAATAGCAAAATCACAAAGGAAGCAATTTCTAGGAAGTAACTAACTTCTTGGAGGTATCTTGCCTCTTTTCTCAACAGTTGTACTTAAAGAACTAGCTAGTTCTCAATCAAACAAATAAAATGATTATTGGTTTTGAATAATAGTGATTTTAGGGTTTAACTGGTTTATTCAGTTTTGTTCCTTAAAGTAATCATGTCATAGAACAAGTTCAATAAAACAATACTTATGTGATCTGTAGGCACTCTATGGGTCAGGAGACTAAACTCCGAAAACAAAGATGATTAAGAATTTCAAAAATAAGATTCTACTTCAGGATGTGGCAATGTAGCAGCTATTTCTCTTTAAAGGGATTGGGAACTATAAACAGAGAGGCCCAGATTCTGGGAAATGCCCTCTGGGATGCAGCTTCCCTCCTTTTTAGGTATGTTTCCTACTGAAGGAGTGACAACAATCCATTTCAAAATATTTTAGCATATTTTCAGTTTAAAAATAGAGAACAATTTTTATGCCTGTCATCATGGATCTCTTCACAGAAACAAGGATCCATTGATCAATGCTGTGCTACTACATAAATGCTTGGTGCAAAGTAATGCAAGACAAAGTAAAGGCGACCAGGTCTCGTTCCCTAGAAGACTGGGCAGAAAAGGTGTATCCTTCAAAAGTAGACCCTAGGGCAAGATCTTGGTAAGTGTGATGACGTGTTTACTCCTAAACGCATGCTCCTCAGTTTCCCTTTAGGAGTATTGAATAAATGTGGATGGATGGATGGATGGGTGCATGGATGGATGGACAGATAGATATTCAAATGTATATTGTCATTCAAAACATTACCACATGAAATTGCATACATTTTTATAACAGTGTCTGCTCACCACACACTTGGAATTCTTTTTGGGGAACTGCCCCCCAAGCAAATGTATTAGCCACAAATCAGACATTCTATTCATAAGTATAGTTTTTGACAAAATAAATAAATAAATAACATCCAAATTAATTATCAACTTAGCTTATCAAGCAACAGTTCAGCTGAATATTAAAGGAAATGAAAATTATTTCTTGAAAAACAAAATATCTGCTTATTTAGACAATTCACTAGTGATGTGAAAGGTGATACTGAAATGGAATTTCATTAGTATTTTAGCAATGACCAAAGTATCAATTAAATACACATAACACCTCTCAAAATAATTATTCTGAAAAAAATCATCACTTGTTTAGAGCCGTCATTATAGTGCTACGATTAAAAGTACGTGTAGAACCTTGGGCACATTATTTTATATCTTGTGGCTTAATTTCTTCATCAATGAAGTGAAAATAATTATACTTATATCTTTTCTTATCCCATGAGACTCTTGAATGAGGAAATACATGTTAGTGGGTTATGACAATGCCTCACACCTAGAAAGTATCCAGGAATGCTCCCTATTATTTGGAGATAGGTGCCTTATAGTAGTCTTACTTCGCATAAACCATGCACCAAAATTTGTACAAATTACAAACTCTGTGAAAGTTCCTTTAGAAGACATTCAGTTTTTGAAAATGTATAAACAAAATTGGTTGCCATCAGCCAAAGTTTGGGAGCTGAACCATGGGTCTCTCTAAAATCTGAGGAAGAAGCTTCCTATCACCACCTTGGGACTGTTTGATCTTGCATGCACTGGCACTTGCTAGGAATTGAACTTTGTCTTTAGATTTTGACTGACATAATTGTGTCTGTATGCTCTGTGCAGTTTCCTCGCACATATGCACACACATGTTATTAATTAATCATATTTATTTATGCACATTGTCATTCTTTAAAATTCTAAGTGTTCTGCAAGACTAATTGTGAGACATAAATTAAATGCTTGATATTTTCCAGAGGCATGCATATTAAACTCCTTCAATGGATAATTTTTATATTTACATCCATGATGGTTAATTTTATGTGCCAACTTGACTAGGTCATGGGGTGCTAGAATGTTTGGTTTAACATTATTTCTGAGTGTGTCTGTGAGGCTGTTTCTGGATGAGATTAGCATTTAAATCAGTAGACTGGGTAAAACGAATTGCTCTCCCTGATGTGGGTAGAGTAATCATCCAATACTTTGAAAGCCTGAATTGAACAAGAAGGTGGAGGAGGGAAAATTCATTTCTGCCTGAGTGGCTGAGCTGGGATATCAGTCTTCTCCTGCCCTCAAACTGGGACATACACCATCAGGGCTCCTGGGACTCAATACAGACTTGGACTAGAACTATACCACGGGCTTTCCTCAATTTCCAGCTTGCAGATGGCAGATTGTGGAACTTCTCAGCCTCCATAATTATGTGAACCAATTCCTTATTGTGTGTGTGTATATATATATATATCTTTTATAAATCTCATATTATATTATATTTTATTTATTATATATTAAATCCCATAAATATAAGGCTTATAAGATTTCTCCGGGGAACCCTGATTATTACAAGCTTCTATGTCCCTGGAGAACATGTTTAAATGCTAAGCTTTAGACATTTTCAATTGACTTTCTTTCTGTGAAAAAGGAAGATTGAGCTGGTCCACCACTCCTCCACCCCATAAACCCAACAGGCACATACACACAAACTTTACTCTGTCCATCAATCCATGAGAGTTATACTGTAATTTTGTTTAGAATAATGATCCTTGTTATCGATACTAAGCTGAGCAATGTGGACAATAATCATTTTTTTCCTTCCTGCAAAACATTTGTCTTTCCCTGAAGTTTATATTTGCTTTGCTTTGTTTTTGTTTAGTTTACTATCCTCTTATCTGTGATTTATTCCCAGATGCTGCGCCAAGCACATAAATCTCCTCTTTGTATGGTACATTTAAACACATTAAATATCCAAAAAAATTAATCTTAAAAAAAATATATTTCTCAGCTCATTCTGACTTGCTCCAAAAAAGAAAGCAGCTGATCTAGGCCCACTGCAAAGCCATAGTCTTGGGACTTTTTTCTCACTTTTCTGGGAATTCCTGTTGCCTCCTTCCTCTGCTGGATCCTACGGCTTCTGGTTTCTTGGTTTCCTCCCTGAATTCAGCAGAACCACCCCTTGAAAACGTTGCACTGTTACGGAAGATAATATTTTTTTGAGTTCTTACATATGTTAAATTATCTTATTCCTAACCTCACACTGGATATTTGTCTTAGGTAATGTATGTTTGGCTGTAGATCATTTCTGTAAAAAGTTTTGGAAGTATTTCTTTGGTGTCTTCTGGTTTTCAACATTCTACTTAGAAATTGATGACATTCTGATATTTCAACCCTTATATAAAGCTTTCTTTCTGGAAGCCTGTAGATTTTCTTTGCTGCAACTGCTCTAAAATTTCATGATTATCTTCTTGGTCTGGGCCTATTTTCACTCACTGGGTAGAACAATTAGTGAGCTCTTTTAATTAGGAAACCCCAATTCTTTAGAGCTAAAATTAGTTTAAATATATCTATATTTAAACTATATCTATAGTTTTTAATAATTTCCTTTTCCCTATTTTTTCTATTTTCTTATTCTGAAACTCCTATTATTGGGATGTTGAAAGTCTTAAATTGATCATCTAATTTTTTAATCTTTTTTATCCTATTTCATATCTGTCTTTTTGCTCTGATTCCTAGGTTTCTTCAATGTCATCTTCAAGTTTTCAACTGAGTTTTTCATTTCTGTCAACATATTTTTAACTTCCAAGGGTTCTTTTATATTTTCTGAAATGTTTCATAGTATACAGCTTTTTGGTCTATGCTTTAATCATCCCTCTTAGAAGACCAGATTTTCTTCTACTTACATATTACTCATTTTTATTTTTCTCCTCTTTTTTTTAAATTTGTATTGCTATCATCTTCTATCCCTTTCTATTTGTCTTTGTGGGTTTATTGTTTTTCAAATAATGTATTTGCCTGCCATTTATTTCTTTAAATGTTTGAAGGGAACTCTAGGTCAATTTTTGCATTCAACCCTCCATATTTAACCAATGCATATACACTAGTCTCAAAAGTCCTTCTCCAGCTCTCATGTTTTGGAAATCAAATTCAGGTTTATCTCCAACACAAATAAACTTAAAGCAACACATGGACCTCTCGTTCCTCCTTGGGCAACTCAGTCCCCACTACCTAGCTGAGTGCGTGATCCATTTTTCTTTATCTTTTCTCCTTTGGTTTCTATCCCTGATCTCAATCAAATATCTAGACTTATTATAGAATGTTTTTTCAATAGCAGGCCTCCTTTTGCAAATATCTTAAAACAAACAAATAAAAAAAAGTTGTATTTGCTTATTTGAGAGAGAGTGAGTGAGGGGAGGGGTAGAGGGAGAGGGAAAGGGAGAGAATTAGACTCCACTGAGCAGGGAGCCCTACATGATCCTGAATCATGACCTGAGCAAAAATCAAGGGTCAGACACTAAACCGACTGAGCTGCCAAAGCACCCCTGCAAATGTTTCTTGATTACCTGTATGTTCTATGCCAGTTCTGTCTAATAGATGCTTACAGTGAACCGCAAATGCAAACCACATACCTAATCAAATCTTCTGGAAGCCACATTAAAAGAAAGTAAAAAGATCACATGCAGTTAATTTTAGCAATAAATTTTATTTAATTCAATGTACCCAAAATATTATTTGAACATGTAATCAATATAAAAATGATTATTGAGACATTTTACATTTTTTTCATACTGAATCTTTAGAATTTCATGTGTATTTTACATTTTTAGTGCCTTTCGACATGGACTAACCACATTTCAAGTTTTCAATAAACATGTGACTAGTGGGTATCATATTGGACACCACAGATCTAGGCACTTGCAACACAAAATCTTGTAAGTATGGCACCAGCTCCCAAATAGCTCATGGACAAATAAGTCAGACACACAAGTGTGGAGAAAGAGAGAAAGAAAGAAAGAAAGAAAGAAAGAAAGAAAGAAAGAAAGAAAGAAAGAAAGAAAGAAAGAGAAAGAAAAGAAAAGAAAAGAAAAGAAAAGAAAAGAAAAGAAAAGAAAGGAGAGCACTCTTTGATAACTGCAGTGATAGAAGTTTGTCCATTAAAAAAAAAATGCTTCTAAATAAGACTGCAGTTCCAGGACAGCATTCTTGAAGAAGGGCTGCTTACTCGGTGTACTAAAAGTAAGTTCATATTATCAAAGAGTGACATGCAGGGCATAGTGCTGGAGAGTTAATCAGTGACAGATTTTGTCAGCATTGCAGGCTAGCCTAAAGGAAATTTAACTTGAAATTATAGGGGAAAAAATAAATACTTCTAACTTGGAAATGTTGTGATCAGATTTATGTTTGTGAAAATATTCAAGTTGTATGGTAGATACTAGATGGGAAAAGAGCCAGATTGGAAGCAAAGAGATGAGATAAGAATCTTGGGCTGTTAGCCAGGCACAAGATGGCGCTAGACTGAGCCAACAGCAGTGGTTGTTGGAGGAGAGGAAGGTGGAACAGACTGGAAACAGTGGAACAAGGTAGACTCACAGCTTCATGGCTGTTTAAGCGGAATCAGGGAAGAGAAGCGAGGGAAAGTGAGTGGGACACATTATTATGACCCTTCATTTCTGACGTTGGGAGTGGGGAAGATGGTTTCATACATCAAAATATAAATGACAGGAGCAAGAGCAATGCTTTTTATGCCGCTTTTGGGGTATGCTTTTCTGTTGGAAAACCCAGTAGAAACATCCATTCAGTAGCTACATGTGGGCCTGGAGCTCAGCAGACATATGGAAAGATAGGTATGACAGTATATACACACACCAGAATTTTCAGTGACCTAAAATAAGCTAAGATCTCAGACACCATGTGGATGTTTTTAAAAGAATGAAAAGTGGAATGAAGTGAAAGGACACTATATGAGAGTCTTTTTAATGCAAACACTAAACATATATGTGCAACAAGATAGAAATGAAACACTTTACCAAAGACTTGCGTGTATATTTTACTTGGCAAGACGTTAAATTTTCCATGCTGACAATATAGTAGATAAGTTTCTTAAATAAACTCAGGAGACAGCCAAAGCACTATTATTAAATTTTCTCAAAAGATGATTTAAAAGCTATTTGTACAGTTCACCAACATGGGTTCCAAGTGAGACCCCATAGCTGAATGAGGGGAAGGTTTGTTTGCACCAGTCACCTCATGTGAAGTTTGTGTCCCTCTGTGCTGTGTTTAATTTTTTTTTAAGATTTATTTGTTTATTTGAGAGAGAGAGAGAACAAGCGGGGGTGGGGAGCACCAGAGGGAGAAAGAGAAGCAGGCTCCCTGCTCAGCAGGGAGCGCGATATACGGCACTCGATCCCAGGACCCTGAGATCATGAACTGAGATGAAGGCAGTTGCTTAACCAACTGAGCCACCCAGGCGCCCCTGTGCTGTGTTTACTTTTAACAATTTGACACTAAATGAAAACGTTTCTTCCTCCTGCAAACAAATCCATGGTGTCTTTTCCAGCACCATTCTCTAACTCTCTGACACTAACCACCTAGAGTTAGCCTCAGACCCCGAAGATCTAAGGGTTCAGTCCCACAAGACTGCCCCCCACTTCAGCAGCCCAATTGCAAGGCCCATGACTGCCATGCTTCAGACTGACCTGCTATAATCCGAGGGTTCTCACGATGCCTTCTCCGGTTCAACAGTGCTATCAGAGCTCGCAGAGCTCAGGAAAGCACTTTATTGACCATTATAATAGTCTGCCCCTTAACCACAGTTTTGATTTTCACAGTTTCAGTTACCTGAGGTCAACAGCATTCCAGAAGCAGCTGGTCCGTCTCCTGATTTATGGTCAGAAGGTCAATAGTAGCCTAACGAGCTATGTCACAAGGCCTGTGTCATTCACCTCACTTTATCTCACATGTAGCCATGTTATCTCACATCGAGAGGGTGAGTATAGTACAATAAGATATTTTGAGAGACAGTGACCCCATTCTCGTACCTTTTGTTGCAGTACATTGTTATAATTGTTCTACTTTATTTTATTATCAGTTAGTGTTACTAATCTCTTACTGTGCCTAATTTATAAATTAAACTTTATCATATGAATATATGTATAATAAGAAAAATATATAGGGCTTAGTACTATTTGTGATTTCAGGCATCCACTGGGCATTCGGGAATGTATACCCAGTGAATGAAGAGGTCACTACTCTACTGATTAATTATAAAGGATACAACTCAGGGATAGCCAGATGGAAGAGATTAGCATAGGGCAAGGTATGGGTAAAAGGGCTTGGAGCTCCAGTGTCCTCTCCCAGCACACCACCCTCCCAGCATCCTGATATGTTCACTAACTTAGAAGATCTCCAAACTCTACTTTCTGGGGTATTCTGGGAGTTTCATTACATAGATATGATTATTTAAATCACTGGCCATTTGTGACCTCAATATCTAGCCCCTCTCCCCTCCCTGGAAGTTGTGTGGTAGGGTTAAAATATTTAACCCTCTTGGGGCGCCTGGGTGGCACAATCGTTAAGTGTCTGCCTTCAGCTCAGGGCATGATCCCAGCGTTCTGGAATCGAGCCCCACATCAGGCTTCTCCGCTGGGAGCCTGCTTCTTACTCTCCCACTCCCCCTGCTTGTCTTCCCTCTCTCCCTGGCTGTCTCTCTCTCTCTGTCAAATAAATAAAAATAAGTCTTTAAAAAAATATATTTAACCCTCTAATCACATGGTTGGTTCCTTGGGCAATGATCCTGAAGCTATCTAGGGACCCACCAAGGGTCATCTCATTATGTAAACTCAGGTATGGCTGAAAGGGTCTTATTAAGAATAACAGAAAGTTGCTCCTCTCACCATTATCACTCAGGAAATTCCTAGTGTTTTAGAAGCTCTGTATGAGGAACCAAAGACCAAATAAATATTTCTTATCACAGTTCCTCTAATTGAGTTCTCTCCAGAGCATTCTTCAGCATTTTGTTACCTTACAAAGTTAACACCTTGATGATCTCCCTTCAGAGGAAACAATAATAGATTTGAAAGCTTTTAGATAGTTTGCAATCCTAGATTATGTGAGACATTAAAGCATCACTTTCATTACTTTAATTATGTAATTGAAGTTAAAGCGATAGCAACAGTAACAAACATCAACTGAACACGTACCGTGTGTGCGGGGCATGAAGGTGTCATGTAAGTGCCTCACACGGTTAAATTGTTTAATCCCCACAAACAAGCCAATCACGTAGGGGCTGTTTTTATGCCCGTGTGCAGTTCTTTGCTGCTTGCTCTCAGACCCTTTCTTCCCCCTCTTGCTCTTCTCTGTTGGTCAGGAGAGCGGCATTTCCCAGACACTGTTGCATTGGTTTCTGGCTGCGTTCAACCAGTGGGAGGCACTGTGAGATCAAAGGAATGAAGGAAAGCAAAGCCAAGATTCTTCTCCCTGGAGTCTTAGGCTGCAGCAAACTCCTTTCAAAAAGCAGCTCTTTATCCCTTTCTTCCCCTACCGATCTTCCTAGTTCTTATGTTCCATAGATGAGAGAAATCATATGATAATTGTCTTTCTCTGCTTGACTTATTTCACTTAGCATTATCTCCTCCAGTGCCGTTCATGTTGCAGCAAATGTTGAGAATTCGTTCTTTCTGATGGCTGTGTAATATTCCATTGTATATATGGACCACAACTTCTTAATCCAGTCGTCTATTGAAGGGCATCTCGGTTCCTTCCACGCTTTGGCTATTGTGCACAATGCTGCTATGAACATTGGGGTGCATATGTCCCTTCTCTGCACTACGTCTGTATCTTTGGGGTAAATACCCAGTAGTGCAATGGCTGGATCATAGGGTAGCTCAATTTTTAACTTTTTAAGGGACCTCCACACTGTTTTCCAGAGTGGCTGTACCAACTTGCATTCCCACCAACAATGTAGGAGGGATCCCCTTTCTCCACATCCTCTCCAACAATTGTTGTTTCTTGCCTTGTCTATTTTTGCCATTCTAACTGGCGTAAGGTGGTATCTCAATGTGGTTTTGATTTGAATTTCCCTGATGGCTAATGATTTTGAACATTTTTTCATGTGTCTGTTAGCCATTTGTATGTCTTCATTGGAAAAGTGTCTGTTCATATCTTCTGCCCATTTTTTGATTTGTTTATTTGTTTCTCGTGTATTGAGTTTGAGAAGTTCTTTGTAGATCTTGGATACCAGTCTTTTATCTGTAGTGTCATTTGCAAATATATTCTCCCATTCCGTGGGCTGCCTCTTAGTTTTTTTGACTGTTTCCTTGGCTGTGCAGAAGTTTTTTATCTTGATGAAGATCGGTAGGGGAAGAAAGGGGTAAAGAAAGGGTGGGTAATCAGAAGGGGGAACGAAACATGAGAGACTATGGACTATGAGAAACAAACTGAGGGCCTCAGAGGGGAGGGGGATGGGAGAATGGGATAGACCGGTGATGGGTAGTAAGGAGGGCACGTATTGCATGGTGCACTGGGTGTTATACGCAACTAATGAATCATCGAACTTTACATCGGAAACCGGGGATGTACTGTATGGTGACTAACATAATATAATAAAAAAACATTAAAAAAAATAACAAAAAGCAGCTCTTGCTGGATACAACCAGCAGCACCTTCCATGGAATTGGTCCCCATCTGCCAGGATCTGAGGCAACCCAGAGATTAGCACAGCCGAAAGCCACCAACCCTCCAGGGATAGAAGGGCAATAGGAGGAGGTGGCAGTGAGAGTGTGAAAGAGGACCCAATTGTAGCCTGAACTATCTTCATTTTGACTTTAGTCTGTTTCTTCGAACTGATTAAATTCTTTGTTCCAGCTTATCTCTTAACTCAGGCAAAAGCCCCTGTGGGCAAAGTGTTTTTTGAAGGCAGCCCAGACTACCCCCTCAAGCAACAACTGCCCTGACCCCAGTGAGATCCCTTGTGACTGACCCAAGACAAAGACCCTCCCAACCTCTACTGCCCAGATGCACGTACCCACCTACCTTTGTTTCAGTTTCCTTAAATTAACCTAGAAGTATTTTCAACACTTTTGAGATGAATTTCGGGACAGTAGTCCACTGTGTTCCCGGTGTTGGCTTCACTGAAATAAATTCCTTCCCTGTTTTGCCGCCAGTCATCTCTCTGTCTTTGGGTTTTGCCAGGGGTGAGTAGCTGAACCTGGTGTTTGGGACCCCTGTAGGAGGTGCTCTTAGACCCTTTGGGCTCCAGTTACAAGTATTTCTGCTTTCCTAACCGAACAATGATGTATATGGAATATATGACTTATATGATTACTTAATATTCAAGAGAAGGGGGGATAATGCTTAGGGAATTTGAGAGCCTAAAACTAATGAGCGCCCATGGCTAGAAAATGATTGAACTAGGGTTTGATCTCACGTAAACAGATTCTACGCTCTTATACTGAAGTGAACTGAGCTACTCTAAACTATACCGTGGATAAGGACAAATAATTTTCCCTCTATCCTTCTACCCCTATAATAAAAAGACAGATTAACAGGAGAAAAACAAATGGAAGTTGAATAACAGTATCCCTCCTGTATACATGGGAGATTTGCAGGAAAGCTGAGTAACTCCTTGAAATGGCCCAAGCCACCACCTTAAATATCATCTTCAGCTTAAGACAAAAGAAGAGGTTGGGGAGAGGGTAGAACCCAGTTATGGGAGGTTACCAGTAAAAGCACAGTACACAAAGCTAGAGTTCTTATGAAGATATAAGTCATTGCCTTCTCCACTGATAAGAGTTTCTAGAAATTTAGAGCCATCTTTCTTTTCCCAATACAAAGAGGGAGACACCCCTCCACATGGAGATTTTCCTTATAAATGTAAATGTCGTTTACAAAAGGGTGATTTCGACTCTGTTTTCAGGGCTTCCTCTATGTCTGCAGTTTCTTAAAAGTAACCAGCTCAGAATAATCTTTATGCCAAAGAGGCATATTTTGGGGTAGCATATTTCGCTCCTACACAATACTAATTGAAATTAAGTGGTATAACAGAATACACTAGACGACACCAGACTAAACTCTGAAGTGATAATCACACCTCACATTCATGTGTCACTTCTTATGCATTAGACATTGTTCCAAGTACTTTAGACGTATAGATTTACTTAATCCTCATTACAGCCTTATGAGGTCAGTACTATCATTAACCTCTTTTTACTATTTTTATTTTTTTTTTACAGTTGAGCATGGACACCACATTTCAAGTTCAAAAAGTACTTTCATGCATATTTTCTCTCTCTTTTGACGGGTTATAACCTCACATGAAGCATTAATCACACGGGGCTATATTAGTTTTCCATCGCTGCTGTAACAAATGACCAGAAGTTTAGCGGCTTGAAACAACACACATTTATTGTCCTCCAGTTCTCTAAGTCAGATATCTGATGCGGGCCTCCCGGGGCTAAAGTCAAGCTGGTGGCAAGACTGCATTCCTCCTGGAAGGCGCTTGCATAGAATCCATTTCCTTGTCTTTTCCAGCATCTGAAGTAGGAGGTTCATGGCCCCTTTCCTCCATCTTCAAAGCCAGCAACAGCGGGTCAAAATCCTCTCACTCTGCTTCACTTTGACTCCTCTTCTGCCTCCCTTTTTCACTTCTAGGGGTCTTTGTGATGACATTGGTCCCTTCTGGAAAAGCCAGGATAATCTCCCTATTTTAAGGTCAGCTGATTACATCCTTAATTCCATCTGCAATCTTAATTTTCCTTGGCCAATAATATAACGTATTCACGGGTCTCCAAGATTTTGACTCGGACATTTGGGAGGGGAGGAGGCATTATTCTGCCTCCCTCAGGTGTCTTATCTTTTTATGATAAGCTGATTATTTCCCTGCAAGATTCTGAGCTCTTCACAAGCACATCTTATATCTCTCTGCTTTCTTTATAGTCCTTGCACAAAATAGACTTTTATTGATGCTGTTCCGCCAAGAACTTGTTCTATCTCCAACACAATACATAAAAAACTTGGGGTAAATTATGCTTCTTTCATTTGTTCTATACAGATCAATCATAATTGTATGTAGACTATAAACCGATGAGTACCTTGAGCTCTTGCTGAAGTGCATCAGCAAGAACGTTAGTATCAGCCCATGAAATGAGAAAGAAATGAAGAAAAGAACCCATAAGGGATGCCAAGCTGTATATGACAATGCAAAATGGCAGCAGCTTCCGCGTGACCTGAGTTGCACCACAGTCCGGATGAATTTTAGTAACATATTTTCTGAGATGCTTTCTCATCTCTCAGGCCCATGGTTGAGATGTTGAACAATCTGATTTAGCTCTTTCAGGTACAAGCAAGTTTGTGAACGATTTTTGGCCAAGAGTTCATCTGAGGTATGATGCGATAGTTTGTAGCTGAGGAAGCTGTATTTCCAAATGTCTCGTATGCAGTATAATGCATGCAATAGGCTTGTCATTCTGAGGAAGAATTAGAAAATTGAATTTGATAGCAGAGGATTATCTAAACCGTGTGGGGAGGAAAGAGAAAGGAAGTGAAAGAAACAAAGGTAGCTGGACTTTGGATTCACAAAGTCAATCTGCAAACCAAAGGCCTGCTGGGAAACCTTCAGAAGTTTCATGCTGAAGTTATAAGAGCATGAAATTAGCTTAGAAATGGCAACGTGTGAGGTAAGAGGGAATAAACGGGGTGAAAACTAGCTACCTCCTTTCTGCCCCCAAAGCTCTGGTGTATGCCAGGCTGAAGAGGAGAGTTCACTGTGCTTGGCTTCCTTGTTGCCTCATGGGATGTGAACCCAGGGAAAGCCTGAGAGCATCCATCGTCTTGACATCATATGCTAGTGAAATTGGAAAGACTTTAGCCACCTGGTCCAAAGCCTCCACATTACAGATGAGAAGTTCTGGAGAGCTTATGTTCTTGCTAACATTTACGTAGCCTGTCCGTGACAGAGGCAGGCAAAATACCAAGTGTCCTTAATCTTAACGCTCCTTTGGCTACTTTCTATTCTGAAATCGGTTTTAGGTATGCCAACTTTATTTATAAACTGGTCTCTAGAAGTACCACTCCAAGTTTTAAACATGTACATGGTGAAAGGGAAATGGTCAAAATACAAGATCCTCTGGGATAAGAGGAACATGAATACAATACCAGAACAAAGTGTTGCCTTAAATGCAAAGAACACACTTGCTTTAGCTAGTGATTATCCCTCCTTGCTAGAGTGTTTATAGATCTGGTTTTGCCTTATGGGCTGATCTCTCCTCTTTTGGTTCTAAACTTAAGAGCAAAAGAATCACTGCCTTCATGTGGTTTTTAAACAAATAGGAACAAAAAGAGGAAAATCAATCATTACAAAAGACGGTCTGTTTTCTTATTGGCAAATGTGTTCTGTAACTTTTGCCACCATATCTCTGGCACTTTATTCCATCCCAGGCTCCATGGACCTTGATTGCTGCTAAGTTGCCCCAAGAATAGAATTTCCTTCATGTTAATCCAACTGTACTTGGCTCCTGTTCCTGGCATTGGTTCCTGGAATGCAATGAAATTGGACCTCCCTCAAGGTATCTGAGGTTGAGAATAGAATCTGACACCTTTGGGTTAGCATTTATCCAAACTGTTGGGTCCCAAGAGGGTAAATGACATCAGTTTCCTACTCCTGAAGAAGATTTGACAACTGGTCACTGGTATAGGAGGGTGGAGGTGAAGATTTCTGTTTCCTACGTGCATCTCAGAACTGGCACCAATAAAGCATTGTATTTAATTGAGCTTTGGTTGGTCTTGGACAGTACATGGCCCAGCAAAATGAGACCATTTGTCTGGTTAAGGTGAAAATCTTAGGCATAAATTTATAATTTTGACTTCTGGGAAATATATTAACCATTTTCCCTTAAGTCACCTAGTTGCTGCCACCAATATAAGTAATAGTACAATAATCAGTGATCCACTTCCACTAGAAAAATAAACCTTCTGAGGTTGGCAGAATGGAAGGCTATAAGGAGCTGTGGTCCTTGGTGATATAGTTGAACTTTCAAAACAATCGTAGGCCCATACCTCTCGACTTATTTTTAGGTGGGTAATAATTACCCTTCTACTTTTATCCACTGCCATTATTGGTTTTACCTACAGCTGAAAATCTTCTTCATCAATATAGAGTATAAGTAATAAATGAATGTAATATAATTTTTAGATCTTATATTTATAAATAATTATTTTGTATTTAAAACTTGACATATATTATTCTTATTTTCTGGCATAGATATATTTAAGCAATAATTTCTATTATACTAAGTAATAATTCCTCTTTTCCTTTTTTTAAACAACTTAAGACAGTCTTCATATCCTTGATAGAATATTGAGTTAATATATTTTGGTGTAAAAGATGTTAATATGATGGAGTTACAGCATTTGTTGAAAAAGCTAGACATGTAGTGACTACTGACTTCTTTACTTCTTTATGGTACTTTAGTACCTATGAGACAGATCTTTCCTTTTCACTATTCACCCAAGTTCATAGAACTGTCTATTATATTTCATTTTTCTGATCTCTCATGTAAGATTTCAAAGCTCTAATTTACCTTTAAGTAAACTACTAGGGATTCCAGAATGAGAGAACAAAGACATGAAGAGAGAAAATTATTGAAGAAATAATTCAAGAATCCATTCAAAATTGAAGGGTGCAAGCCATCTGTCTTAAAAGCCCTACTCAATGCCCAGTAAAAGAAATTTTAAAAATCCACCCTGAATCACACTAGCATAAAATTGTATAACATCAGAGGTTAAAATGAAATTTCTAATATCTTACCCTGTCAGGGTGCACAGGTC
This sequence comes from Ursus maritimus, assembly GCF_017311325.1. NCBI lineage: Eukaryota > Metazoa > Chordata > Mammalia > Carnivora > Ursidae > Ursus > Ursus maritimus. The sequence goes on from NW_024426552.1 coordinate 17,049,494, forward strand.
ACATGCAACGGTACAGCAGTCAAAAGTTTATTGGATGTTAGAAGACAATGAGATAATGCATCGGAAATTGAAGGGAAACTCATTGCTAAGCAATGTATGGAACTATGACTATTCACAAATCACCTGATTCTTTTCTCTTTCTAAGCATGTTGTAGGATTGCACTTTTCTCTTTAATATTAAATGGGGTGTTGGCACTTGCTTTGATCTATTAAATTTGAGTGAAAGTCATATATATTATTTCTGGGTGAAAGGTGCAGGATATGTCATGTTCCCTTTAATCTGCCTAGATAAGCATATTCATGTGAATTCCTTAGCCACTAAATTATAAATGGAAGTAAGTATGTCACTTCCAGGTGGCTTTTTTCAGAGATAATGTATGATACTATCTTTTCTCTGCCTTCATAATTGCAGAAGCATCTGTTGAGATAGATCCCCCATTGGATTGGGACTCTGACTATAATGAGCTGAACTCCTTTTCAATCTGCACTGGACATGGAGCTTGAGTAAAAAATAAGTTTTTATGTTAAATCACTGAGGTTTGGGGGCTGTTTGTCAAAGCAGCATGATCTGACTTATCTAGGCTGATAAAACCAGATCATCTCTAAGCAGTCAAATTACCACTGAAGAATGAAGTATAATAAGACATTTTCAGACAGACAAATAATCAAAAAGCTTACTCCCATTTTTTAAAAGTTTAATTCCAGTATAGTTGACATACAGTGTTATATTAGTTTCAGGTGAATCACCAATACAGTGATTCAACAATTCGATTCATTACTCTGTGCTCCTCCTACTAGGTGCGCTCTTAATCCCCTTCACCTATTTCACACATTCCGCCCCCCCCCCCACTTCCCCTCTGGTAACCACTGTTTTGCTCTCTACAGTTAAGAGTCTGGTTTCTGGTTTGTCTCATTTTCTTTGTTCATTTGTTTTGTTTCTTAAAGTCCACATTTCAGTAAAATCATATGATATTTGTCTTTCTCTGACTGACTTATTTCACTTAGCATTATACTCTCTAGACCCATACATGTTTTGCAAATGGCAAGATTTCACTCTTTTTAATGGTTAATATTCCATTGTGTACCCACACTACATCTTCTTTATCCATTCATCTATCGATGGACACCTGGGCTGCTTCCATATCTTGGCTGTTGTAAATAGTGCTGCGCTAAACATAGGGATGCGCATACCTTTTCAAATTCGTGTTTTTGTATTCTTAGAATAAAGGCTCAGTTGTGAAATTATTGGATCACATGGTAGTTCTATTTTTAATTTTTTGAGGAACCTCCATACCATTTTCCACAGTGGCTACACCAGTTTGCATTCCTATCAAGTGCGCAAGGGTACCTTTTTCTCCACATCCTTACTAATACGTGTTGTTTCTTGCATGCGTGTGTGTGTGTGTGTGTGTGTGTTTATTTTATGTTAGTGATTTTGACGGGTATAAGGTGATATCTCATTGTGGCTTCAATTTGCATGTCTGTGATGATGAGCGATGTTGAGCATCTTTTCATGTGTCTGTCGGCCATCTGTATGTCCTCTTTGGAGAAGTGTCTGTTCACATCTTCTGCCCATTTTTAATTGGATGTTTTGTTCTTTTTTTGGAGGTGAATTGTGTAAGTTCTTTACATATTTTGGATACCAAACCGTTATCAGATGCGTCATTTGCAAATATCTTTTCCCATTCAATCAGTGGCCTCTTAGTTTTATTGGTTGTTTTCTTTTCTGTGCAGAAGCTTTTTATTTTGACATAGCTCCAATAGTTTATTTTTGTTTTTGTTTCCGTTGCCTCTGGAGACATATCTAGAAAAATGTTGCTATGGCCAATGTCAGAAAAGTTCTGCCTGTGCTCTCTTCGGAGATTTTTATGGTTTCAGGTCTCATATTTAGGTCCTTAATCCATTTTGAGTTTATTTTTGTGGACGGTGTTAAGAAATTGGTTCAGTTTTATTATTTTGTGTGTAGCTATCCAGTTTTCCTAACATTGTTGAAGAGACTGTCTTTTTCCCATTGAATATTCTTTTCTCCTTTGTGGGGAAGATTATTAATTGGCCATGAGATTATGGGTTTGTTTCTGTGCTCTCTGTTCTGCTCTATAGACGTATGTGTCTATTTTCTGTGTCAGTACTATGGTGTATTAAGACTCCCAGACTTCCCATAGCTTTTTCAACAAAACCTACTTATAAAATCTAACCCCCAACTCAAAACATTTGGACCTTTCGCATCAGGAGTTTGGGGAGTTGATTGGTTCTGGTTGCTAGCTAGATTGTAAATGTTAATAATCTCAAGAATTTAAAGGAAAGGTTTGGTTAATGGAACATGGTATCAGGAAGAAGAGAGACAAGATGCAGTAAAGAAAGGAGGAAATAATACTCTTATTTTAAATTGAGATGTAAAAAACTAGTAGGAAAAAAGAAATGAAAGCTCAGAGTAGTTAAAAAGCTAACTACTTGGGGCCCCTGGGTGGCTCAGACGTTAAGCATCTGCCTTTGGCTCAGGGCAAGATCCCAGGGTTCTCGGATCGAGGACTGCATCGGGTTCCCTGCTCCACTGGGAGCCTGCCTCTGCCTCTCCCACTCCCCCTGCTTGTGCTTCCTCTCTCGCTGACTGTCTCTGTCTGTCAAATAAATAAATTTTTAAAAAATCTTAAAAAAAATAAAAAATAAATAAAAAGCTAACTAGTTGAGGAACAAAAAATAATGGCATAGCTATCAACATCCGTAGTCTTTCATACTGGGAAACCAATAGATTTTGTCTGGATAAATGGAGAGACCAAATAAGAGATATATAGTAATAAAATCACATTAGAAAATAAAAATACAATGATTAAAAAGGTTTTCTTTGTCTCGCGAGGCTGCCATTGGTTGGAAGGAAGAGGAAGGCCACTTCTTTTATTCATACTCTTCTGTGTTATTGAGTGACTAAACATGCATATGTATGAATTTGAAAAAGCATAACTTTTAGAAAACAGGCATTAATACTTGCTGAATGAATGAATACGAATTACTATGTGATTATGATTGTATAAAGTAATCTAAATAAATGAGAGAAATCTCAACTTTTTAGAGGCAAACTATTAGGAGTCAAAAAAATTTAAAAAAAAAACTAGCCAATAAGAGTAAGAATGGTTATTTCATTTATACATAAAAAGTTTATTCAAACACATTAGGCAAAGACTAACATGAACAATAATAAACAATAATAAATTTACGCAAAAACATGTCTGAGAATTCCACAGGCTCATTAAATGCATTAGCAATATCATATCTTTGAATTTAAAGTTGAGTCTCCAGACTTTTGGAGTCATCTAATCAAATTCCAGAGATAATTGAGAACACATGGTGGTATGGAATGTGCTGGTCTAAAGTCCTTGTTGGTGGCACAACTCTGGATTCCTCATCTTCTAGAAATTCTGATGAACTGCTGGATGATGGCCCTAATGGAGGTGGGGGAGTTGGGACTGGCAAGAGAAACATGGCAAAGAAGGAAAATGGGGCAGCATCTAACTAATGAATATGGTTCCAAGATTTACTGGTAGATCCTGGAAATCTCTTTTTTAAAAGTATCAAACTACTTTCTGGAAAAAGAAAATTCCATTGTTTCTGTAATCCCTGCTCTTAAAAAAAAAAAAAAAGATTTATTTATTTCAGAGACAGAGGACTAGAGGGAGGGGCAGATGGAGAGAGAAAATCTCAAGCAGAGCACGGAGCCCAATGTGGGGTTTGATCCCACAACCAACATGGGGTTTGATCATGACCTGAGCCAAAACCAAAAGTCAGATGCTTAACCAACTGTGCCAACCAGACACCCCTTCCTTGCCCTTTCTACCCAACATTGCATCCCAACACATTTTCTTATTGAACCGTTTTCTTGATAACAAAGATTAGAAATGATGATTGTAAGGGACACAAAGGTAATACATTCATTTGACAAAATCATGTATCTTACCTTATGTATGGAAAAAAAAATGAAACGTGTAAACAATCCCACCATATGGGCAATAATATTCGTGAGGCCACTACCTTCCCAGCGGAGGTGGTGTAGGAAGTCACAACTTGCTCGTCACCTGACAATGGATTCTTACACTACACGGCCAAACAAAGGTAGACTCTGGCGCAGGTGACCATCAGTCCTCAGAGCATCAACCCAGAACAATTTTTCTTTACCTTAGAACTGAGAGAAAATACAGATGATACTCTATATTCCATAAAAATGTATTTTTTTAAGATTAGGTTTTTCTTTTTTCTCAAACCAAAGCAAGTCATAAATCTCCTAACAGTGTCTATATTTGTGGGAAATGTTGGCTATTGTCACTGAAACAAGGAAAATCTGTTTTCCACAAAAGACTGGAAATACAGTCTAAAAAGACTTGATAGAAGAAGATAACATTAATCACTGGATCCCAAGAGTTAAGATTCATGTTAGGAAGGGTGGAAATAAAGAACTTCCTGAAAGCTCTCTGATCCACTTAGAGGGCTGTCTTATTCTTCTTTTGTATCTTCAAGAGTACCAACAAGAGTGTGGAATTCATAAAATTGCTCCAAAAGCACTTCACTGAATGAGCTCCTTTTAAAAAAAATGGTAAATATAATTATGCAGTTAATATTATATACAATTAATATGTCATCAATGTCATATATATTTTATTAATGCAATTACGTTAATATATAATGCATATTTTAATATGTATATAATTATATGTAAAATTTCCTATCAGCAAAAGTCTGCTAATCAGTCCTGTGTCTTTGTACCTAATAATGTTTCAAGAGCATTCTTACCGATGTCAAGCACTCAGTGATGTAACTCTCTGGATATATAACTTTGTCATAAACTTATGACTGTTCCGTGAGTTACTTCTAATTTAATGTATCAGAACATATGTTCTCTTCCCATACAGCTGAGATCTCTCCCCCACAGGAGGTGAAAGTGAGAATTTGAGTGTTAACTGAATGCAGTAGCCAAAGGACTAATCATGATGTGATTTCACCTGAAAGGCAGTGCTGAGACATGAACTCTCAGGACAGCATTAGAGAAAGGCTCCAGCATTTGAGTTTTCCTTTTATTCTAGTGTAAATCAAAAATGACTGAGCATTGTATTGCAATTTCCCCCAAACTGAATTTATCTTGGAATGAAGACAAAACAAGAATGACTTACAAACTGAAAGACATTTTCCATTATATTCCGAAGATATGCAAACAGTCTCCTCAGAATAAGACTGAAAAATCTCTGTGCCTTCTTCCCTAGCTTTAGGGAGCTACCTCATAGAAATTGTTTGCTACTACATGGAAAATAACCAAAATGGATTAACCCCCTAGAATAAGGAAGCAACATTATACACTCAAGTGACAAGCAACAAGATCTCACGAGAGAGCAAATTCCTTAAAAGGAACTTTCAGAATCCCTTTGTTCTAGGTTTATCAGCATGGGGGAACTTAATTTCACGAAGCTTTAGAAAGGAGGAAAACTGTGGCACACACTCTGCTAAATTCAGATCTTAATCCTTCTAAATTGCTCTGTCGTGGTTAGAAAGATCTGCTTACAACCGTCATTGTGCAAGAGTAAACACAAGGGCTCTCAGATCCTTCTTTGTGCTTCAGATCTGCCAGACATCATTCATGTCTCATTTTACAGGCAAACCCTTAGTACCACCACAAGCTTCTTTAAAAAAAACCAACCCTAACGCAAGGCGCATGTACAAATCTTTGCATGTCTGGGTTTCCCTATAAGGGCATTGGATTTTATTCCCATCACAATTCTTGTTTATAGCTCACTGAATTTACAGCCATCCTCTTAAACATCTGCAGTCATCTTTTTCCCTCTCTTTTCTAAGGAAAAGCACACTCTCTATAGGACATAAAGCAGGTATTTTCCCTTATTAAACCTTAAAGGGAGATGTTCTTCTGTGTTTTTACCGCTGCAGTAAGCAAACTAAGACTTCAATGCTGTCAAAAGAATTAGGAAGAGGGACTTGACAGGAGACCTTTGATATTTCTGGAAATTTCCATTAGCTGTAAGTCAGGAAAACAGGGTTTTAAACCCACAACTTTTATTAATTCTCTGTGTGGCTGATGGCAGATCTCTTCATTTCTTTGTGTTTTATAGAAACACAGACTATTTTAAAGCCAGGAGGAAACTTAGGGTTTCATCCAAAACAACACTTTCATTCTAGAGAGAGGGTCCCATATCCCAAGTCACTAATTCAACCCCCTACAGGGGAAGAGCTGGAACTTCTCTCCTGAGCTTCTCATTTCACGGGGCACTTACCACTCTCTCCACTACGTTATGACCCAGTTTCCTCAGCCAAGGCTTAATGATAGGTTTCTTGTCACAAGTGCCTTGTAAGGATCACACAAAATATTTGACCAGGAAGTATATTGAAAAAAATATTAAGTGTAACCCAAATGTAAACTGTTGCATATCTTAAAGTTAAACAATGACCATAAGTTCTAATGGTTTCTTTACAGGTAATTTCAGGTTTTTATAACAATGCCTTATTATCAAGAACCAGATCATCTTTCATGTTTTTATAATGTTTTATCATCGACAAATATATAATCCTTGTATGGATTGCTATGAACTCAGTTGTATCCCCTTGCCCAATTCATATGTTGAAGTCCTAATCCCTAATATGACTGTATTTGGAGACTGGGTCTTTAAGAGGTAATGAAGGTTAAATAACATGGTAAGGGCAGAGTTAATCCAGTAGGACAGGTGGCCTTATAAGAAGAGGAAGATTCTCTCCCTCTCCCCCCTCCTTCTCTCTCTCTCCATTCACATATACAATGGAGAGGCCATGTGACCACACAGCAAGATGGCAGCCATCTCCAAGCCAGAAAGAGGGCTTTCACCAGAAACTAAATGGGCTGAACCTTGATCTTTGACGTCTACCTTTCAGAACTATGAGAAAATACATTCCCATTGCTTAAGCCACCCAGCCTGTGGTATTTTGTTTTAGCAGAGACTAACACACTACTTCAAAGAACCACAGAAGAACATAATTTAAGAAACATTAAGGTGGAAAATACAAACTTTAAGCTGAAAAGAATTTGGAAGCATCTACAAAGTTAGGAGGGCACGTTTGTTTTTAATAGTTCCATCCCATATCATTTCCTGACACCCTGGTTTTTAAAGGTTGCCAATATGACCCAGAGACAACAACAAAAACAACAATCCACTCATTCTTATCATCATGATTATATTCAACAGAAAAATGTGGCATGCCTTATTAAAGAGCAGTAAAAAATGTTGTTGTGCTGTTGTCCTTACTGCTAAAAATATAGCAGTCTGGGGGAGATGGGGAGGGAGAAAGGCTCATTTTGTTTTGTTTTTGTTTTTGTTTTTGTTGTTGTTTTCTTTCGTTTTTTTTCCATCAGGAAAAACAAGAATATCCTTAAAGAGAAAAATTATCTTTTGTGAGTTGCTTCTTCCCTCTGGTGAACTCTGGATGGGTTTCTAACTGAAGCTGATGACAGGACACCACAATGCCAAGCTCTCTCACCCAGCACCAAGTCTTTTAACAGATGAAACAGCCTGAGTAGTAATTATGTTCAAGACATTTTTTTCTCTTCCCCTCAAGCTTTTACTTTCGAATATATACATACTTGTTTTCCAAATCTACTTTTCTCTTTTTTGTTGCCAGAAAATCCAAATTCTTTTTCAAAGTTTAGATTACCATCCAGTGACTTTTCTTTACTGAAAGGACAAGTCTTTCTAACAGGAGGTGCCTTTCAGGGTAAAACAAGATGCCTTGAAGCATTGTGTCTCAAGGCCTAAATATCAGTAAACTTTAAAACGTTAAGCAAACTTGTACACTCTTTCTCCACAGATTTTAGTACCAATTTCAATCTTTCTTCCTAAAAAAAAAAAAAAAGAGAAGGGGAGAATAAGATACTCTCTCATCCTAAGCCCTCTCCCAAATAAACAATGGTATCAATAGCAGGGTTCCCTATTTTAAAATGCCAGAGTTCTTTACCATGTTATTTATTGAGGAAAACAATCAGAAAATATTTTGATTGTGCATCAAATAAATTAATCTTCATGTTCCCATTCCATTGACTGAGCTCTTGATCATTTTTATCAGTTTAAATTATGTAGCAAAATCTAAAACCAAAAGTAAAAAAAAAAAAAAGTGTGGTCAATTTAGAATTTGCTCAATACTTTTTTCCATGTATTTATTGTAACCACAAAACATTAAAGATCAGGAAGCATGTGTGATTAAAATAATATATATATCATAAAAACATTCCTTCTGTACTGTTTATTGCTTTGTGTGGACTTGATTTGGAAGAGAATCATTGAGCACTAAGCAAAAATAGAAGAGGGAACATGGTATTCATGCCAATTTCCTTTGCCCACTTCTAACCGAAAGGGGTTCATTCAAAGTCCTCAGAAAAGAAGAGACGCCTGCTGCAAGTGGGGGCTCTCCACCTGTAATGGCTTTGATATGATGCATGACTCTTTCTTTCCAGCCCAGGTCAGCATGCTTGGTTCCCAGGATCCCTGGGGAGCTCCTGCTGTCCTATCCGAGTCCCAAAGCCATCCCTTTGCCATCACCTCAGTATCCCCTCTTTGCATCTCTCCCCTAAAAACAACCTAAGACCCTGCACTCTTCCTGAATCACCATTCCCTAAATCATTGCCAATGGTCATTTGAACCTCCAGCTCCATGTCTCCATGGCCAACCTATTTTTTGATTCCTCTTCCTCAAGATCTCTCTCCTCAACTCCAGTGCTCTTTTCTAGCCTCAGCCTCTATTTCTTTGTCTCAGTGAAGCCCATAAGTGTCTCAGACCCTCCCTCAATTCCAAACTTCAGTCCATTTCCATCTTCATTCCTAGGAGAACTTCCTCTCATTCTTTCAAATTCTCTCCTTTCTTACAGAACTGTGAGAACCCCCTGTCTGCCCACTCTCTAGTCCTACCTTCTGGTCCTCTCAGTCCTTTGGGATTAGGAACATGCGTCTCTGTTCTCTGGCATTCCTAGATTCTGCCTTTGAATCCTGGAACAGCTTTTTCTGTGTAGGACCATGGTTCCTCCTCAATTTTCACCTTTATTTTCTTATGCACTAATTTTCTTTTTAAATAAATGCATGTAAGCCAAACATAAAAGAATGATATGAATATCAGAATAGTTGGCTTTTTTTTTTAAGACGCAGTACAAATTATAATTGTGTGAAGCCTGAGACACACCAGCATGATGAAAATTATATTGAACCTGGAGTCAAGGACATTGGTCCCATAAAAGATTAGTTTGGATTTGCTGTTTGAGCCTAGACAACTTACTTAACTTTCTTGAGTATGCTTAGATTGTCTATGGACAATCATACTTCATTAGCCTCAGTTGCTTCTGTGTCCTATCCCAGAGAAGAAGTCTGGGCCTGTATTTCCCAAGATCCCTTTCTCAAAGTGGTGCCTAGTTCCTGTCTCACGAAGGCAGGGATTCATAGTGCATTATTTGAGGATAACATTTGGGGAAGTGTCGGGTTAGATTTTGAGGCCAGTATACACAGGAAGCGCCTGCTTTTATATGTGGCAGTATGTTCTAAGCTCTGATTAGGAATCACCCACCAGCCCATAAGGCATGACAGCTAGTCACTAATGCCAGGTTTATGTCGATTTCTAGGTGGAAGGAAAGGGATCACTTGCCTACTGCGTTGAAGTTTGGGGTCATATAACTAGTTGTGGCCAGTGTGTAGGGGTGATGGGAAAAAATGACTTCTAGGAGAAGATCCAGCAGGCATTTCCTTTTTTTTTTTTTTCTTACCACAACCAGGATTGTTTCAGATAGCAGAGTCAAAGACCCTGAGTGAAAAATGGCAATCTCATTGATGATTTAGGATGAGTGAGGAATAAACCTTGATGTTTCCTTTTTAAAAATTATTCCAGCTTTATTGAGGTATAATTGACAAATGAAATTATATATGTTTAGGATGTACAAGGTGATGATTTAGTAGAAGTAGACATTGTAAAATTATTACCCTAATCAAGTTAATTAACACGTCTATCAACTCACATAGTCTCCTTTGTGTGTGTGTGTGTGTGTGTGTGTGTGTGTGTGGTGGTGGTGGTGAGAACTCTTAAGATCTACTCTTTCAGCACATTTCAAGTATACTGTATAGTATCATTAACTATAGTCACACTGCTGTCATTGGATTCCCAGAACTTATCTTATAATTGGATGTCTGCCCAATATCTCACCATTTCCACCACCCTCCAGCCCTTGGAAGCCACCATTTCACTCTCTGGTTCTATTAGCTTGACATTGCAAAAATTAGATATTTACATTATAGAAAACCAGAGAGATTTTGGACTCCTAGCCACCAGTCATAGTTGAGGATGGGATATCATATGGAGGACCATTAGATGAAGTGAAAGTCTGCACTTTGAAAGGTAAGACCACACTAGGTCTCTTTGTAAAGAGCTGTTTGTAACAGCTCCCCAAATGAGCAACCAGGATTATAATTTGTAGACAGGAAATAAAATTCCTTTCTGGAGAAAGATATCACCTAGCAAAACAGCCAATCCAAATTATGCTATAGGGAAATCCAGTTTCCAATCACGTTGTGGCAGCCCCACACCTAAATATGAGTTTTTGTGTTGTTTTTTTTTGAAGAAACAGAAATAATGCATAGAGCACAAAAGAGCACAGTGAAGAATCAAAAAATGTGGTTGGGTTCCACAAACAGATACTTGGAATAAGAAGAGGCTATAAAAATAATGGAAACATGCAGCAACAACAACAAATAGTTCTGGAAATAAAAATAAAAAATACGATAGCAGAAATAAACATTTGAATAGGAGTTGAAGATCAAATTTTAAGAGAAAATGACTTATAATCTGGAATTATCCAACCAGTTTAACTCTCAATTAAGAATGAAGGCACAACAAAGAAATTTTGGGAAAATTTGGTCTCAAAAACTAAATCCTTTCCCTATGCTCACATTTTATGTATCTACACGTATGCATTCCACTAGTCAAGGAAAGAAGCCTAGAAGAGAAAGACAGAACCCAAGAAGCAGAGGACCCAACAACAACCACAAAGGAGGAGGGAAGTACTAGGACCACAGTGAAGGCAAACCTCGAGTTGACAACTGTCCCACAGGCCCAAGTGCAGACCACTCTAATTGCAGCCAGAAGACAAGAGGCTCCAGGAGACCAACCTTTAGAGAAAAAGTATTTAAAAAAAAAAAAAAAGACTCTGGGATATTTTTTAACACAATATTCGGAGATTTGACACCCTAGTACAAGAATTTGAGGATAAATTATTGGCAGTCACATGCAAAACTAGGCAAGAAAAACAAGAAAATCAAGAAAATTAAAGAAAAAAAATAATAAAGAAAGAAAATAAAATCATGATTCACCTGAAAATAACACTTGGATAAACATACATTATGATCATTAATTTTGGACTTCTCAAATTCTGATATAATTGTGGTAGGATGAGAAATGGGGGTAGAGGTGTGTGTGTTTGGAGGACAGAGAGGATTATGGGAGCTATTTTTGAAATCAGGAAATAAGTAGTACTACCTTAATGGAAACTCAAGTAATAGCACTACAGCATGTGATATAGAAATATGGAGGACAATTATTAAAAGAAATATCTAAAACATGTGAACGTGACTTCCTCTAGGGAATGAGAATCAAGTTTGCAGCAGAGAGATTCTTTTGTTTTTGTAACTTTCAGAATTTTGTTTAGTTATAAACAGTAGAAAATAATTTGACTTTTGACACCATGCACATTTTAAAAATTAGATTAAAGTATATATTTTTTTAAAAGGCCCTGAGAGGGTCTGGACATGAAGTGTTCCTAGCAGTGAGAGAAGCCCCTAGGGAAGGTAGCTAGCAGGGAGAAGACTAGAGGGGGGAGAGCCGGAGACACAGAACTGGACTAGGGTGGGCAGTGTCTTAAAGGACATAATGAAAATGTAAGATTTGGCCTTAACACTAATGAGATGACTATCTAAGTTCTCAAAAAAAAAAAAAGTGTATCTTTTTAATTATTTTAACCAATAAAGGTATTTATCAATCATCTTAGAAAATCTCAAAAATAACTGAAAGCTAGATGCTCTTTAGGAGAGTTTCTGAGATTTCTATCTGGGTCTTAAAACTCACAAAAAAAAAAAAAAGGAAAGAAAAAAAAAGAAAAAGGGAAGTTGAAACTTTTCAGTAAGTTGAAACTGTAGGGTCCTAATTCTGTTCAGATGTAATAGCCTGTCTAGTGTAAGTTGGCCAAGTAAGCATGTTCATGAAAAAATGAGACTTGAGTAAAGTATGCATCTTTCTAGTTCTGCCCCCCGTGGAGATGATTTTTCTTTAAAAAAGTAAGCAATACTTTTCTTCAGGGAGTGATTATTACCTGTAAATTTTGATGACCACTTTAACTTCACTCCAACCCAAACAACATTTATTGCTTGACTGACGTTTCACCTCCCTTCCTGGATTTAAATTTTGATTCCTTGTTTTCAAAATAGTGTCTGAGTAACCTAGAGCTGGAACTGACATAAGATGACTGGTCTGATCCCATCATTTCTCAGCTGAGGTCCAGATAGGAAAAGTGACTTGCCAAAGGCTATAGATCAAGTTAGTGGCAAAACATGAACCTAATTCTTTTGCTTAGTTCAGATCTCTTTCCAATATATCAACTAGGACTATTCTCTTCACTAGGCAATACAGTCACATTATCAGTGGCCCAGCAGTTTTCCAAAGGCATGTAACAATGTTTGAGACCTGAGATGGGTAATACTGACTTACACTCTCCAGGTTGAGAGTATAGTGGTTAGTGAAAACCTAATCTAATTCAAGTTTTAATTTGAGTCTATATAAAAATCCCAGATAATTAAAAGTTACCAAGTTTGTTTTTTCTTGTCCTCGTTATCTGGATTCTCCTCTCTAAGGTATTGAGCATACAAACCACATGACCCCTAAGTTTTCTTATGGCTCTAAATTCCCGTAATTCTATTATGACCCTTCCCTTCTGAAGATGAGTCCTTAAGAAAAGAAAAAAAAAATTTGCTGAATTCCTTCAGAGGACACAGGAGTGAGTTGGGTCAAACACTCCCTATGTGTATTGTTTTTGATGTCCTGAGTTCCTTCCTCTATTGCCTCATGCGTTTGCTGATGTCAGGGCTTTGACTGTGGATCATAAGCCTCCACTGTCACAGATTTTCCAGATGTTGACATATTAGGCAAATGTATTCTTTGTGGGAGCAGTTACTGCTGTGGGAAGAGAAATCTTGGAAGTACATTCCAGTTGCAGCCTGATTTAACTGAGGTAGTAAACATCATGGGAACAATGGTTGACATTGGCCAGGCTCCACCATAAGGAGGTGCGCAGAGTCACAGGAGAACCAGAGGGGAGTGCAGAAAATAAGGGAAAACATATGAAGCAGTGAGAGGAGGAGAAGGGAGAGAGAATGCCAAGAAAGCCAGATACATAAACAAATGAGTAATGCTTTTCATTGGTTGTTCAAATGTGTGTGTGTGTGTGTGTGTGTGTAAAACTCAGAGAATAAATTATGGAATAAAAGATTCTACAAGTTCTTCTCTTTGAGTTTGCAAAGTACCTTCACATTATTCTAAAATGCTTGTCTTTGAATCTGCCTTTAAGAGGATTAATTTACATAATGTAAAAATTACAAAAGCATTTACACAATTTAATCCCAACATTTTTACCAAATTGATCTTATTACCTTCTCTGGGATGAAGTGAGGGGTTTTTTGTCCCTTGCTCTCAAGGCAACAATAAATTGATCAAGTGGCTGAATAAGCTTACGATGGTTTCGCTCAAGATTAATGCCTACATTTTCCCTCCAGAAATAATAAAGTCTTTCACAAGTTAACAATTTTTGAACAACATGAGTTAAGTTTTTTCTACTTCTCTATTTTCAAAAATCTCAGTATCTAGTAACATTCTTTATATATTTTTATAACCAATGTTATCAAAGCCCTACTTTTTCCTGTGTTTCAGTGCTTTTATAGCAAACTATTCAGTAGTCGTAAAACCTCATGTCTTATTGAAATTATCAAAGTATTAGGAAACAGTACTGTTCATACAACAAGTTAGACAGTTGTTTTGTTCTATCTATTCAAATTTCCCTAATTTCTCATGTTCCATCTTTCCTGTGTTGCTAAATATATAAATATTTGAACTAGCAGATGGCAAATGGAAGCACCAATGGGCACAGAAAGCAATCCAAAGGCTTTTAAGCATAAAATGCGCCCGAGGCAAGCAGCAGAAGGAAAAAGAAACGGAAGCTTGAATATTTTCAAAGGGAAGAAAGGACTGACTGTCCTTTCTTGTAGTTTGGAGAACCATGCGATAAATTGGGCGAATAAAATTGACCAACTGAGAATGAATTTATTTTATGGTTGGAATCACATTAAAGATAGTACTGGGCTTTGGGGTACCCAGTGTGGTAAAAACTAAGTAATAGACTCTTGTCTTGAACACTAGTATGTTTCATTGAAATGGGGAGTAATGCATTGTTCTACTTTTCAGGGTTTCTGAGTTCCTATATTAAAGCCTTCTAGGCTCTGGGTTTTTAATGTTTTGGGTATGACTTTACTCAGTTTGTGCAGTCTTCACAACTGTTAAGGAAAACATGGTAATATAATCCTAAAATATAACGATTCCCTGATCTTTTTTTCCTCAATATTCATTCATCTCAGATGACTCTCTCCTTAATAGATAACTCTGAAGATATCAAGGTAAAACAGTTCATACCGATGTATTTTAAATAGTTTCAAGTGTTCTTCAGGCTGGGCATAATAACTGGTAAAGGAGAAAAACGCTCTGTTCCTTTATCAGCTAAGAATCCAATTCAATCTTTTGAGGGATTTTAAATTTTAATTGTAATCTGCATGTCACATTATTAAAAAAAATAATTCCTTAATTATTTCTTCACTATATAATCTTGGAGGAAAAAAAGAGAAAACTCTACCAAGAACAACATATGAGCAGAAAAAGGGTTCTATGTAACGAGAAATGGCTAGCACCTGACATCGATTTGGACATACTCTTTGTTGTAACTTTTCACTGCCCTTTCTTCTAAATGCTATTTTAACTTTTTAATTTTCCTATTCAGATTGCATCCTCTAAAACTACAAAGAAGTTTTGATAACAAATGCATTAACTTCCAGAAGGTTACAAACAAGCACAGGCTAGTGTTCTGGCAGCAGTGCACAGTGGGGATCCTTGGGCTCCAGGTCAGAATCCTGGTTTACCCAGATCTCAGTAAGAGGGCAGATTAAAAAAGAGAAGCAGCCCAATAACTTGAATTATGTCAAATTGGAAAAGTGCTCTGAACCTAACATAGGGTTAAGGTATCTAAAGAGCCTGATTAGATAGAAGTTCAGGAAAGACAAAAGGATGACAATAGGCCAGCCAGGAGAAGACAGGGCATGAAAACATGCCAGCAGAGAGATCAGCATGAACAAGTTTCAAGTACACAAGAGTTTCACTTGTTCCAAGCATTAAAAGTTGTTCAGTCTGGAGCTCTGTAAACAGCTGAGAAGCACAAGGGGAGATTAGAGCAGTAGACAGTGGGCTGTTGATTTTTTTTTTTTTTAATTGAAAGGGTTTGAAGGGTTTTAAGCCAAGGAATATGTATTATTTATCTATTTCTAACAAATGCCCTGAAACAGAGGTTCAAGACAACAACATTTATCACCGCATAGTTTCTATTGTTCAGGAATCCAGGTGCAGATTACCTGGGACCTCGGGCTTAAGATCTCTCACGAAGCTGCAGTCAAAGTGCTGGCGGGGGATGTAGGCACTGAAAGGCTTGGCTGGGGAAAGATCCATGTCCAACCTCACTCATGTGGTTGTGGGCAGAGTTCAGTTTTGTGTGAACTGTTGAACTGAGAGACTCAGCTTCTTATTGGCTGTCAGCTGGAGGCCACCCTTAGTTTCTTGCCCCATGGGTCTCCCCATAAGGTAATTCACAGCACAGCAGCTTGATTCTTTAGAAGGTGTGATTGAGAAGAGCCAGAGAGAGAGAAAGAGCGAACAAGATAGAAGTCAATCGTCTGTAATTTAAGCTCAGAAGTAATACACCATTACTTTTGCCATATTCTGTTCATTAGATGCCAATATGTCCTTTCAAGCCTTAGGGGGAGGAAATTGCACAATGGCATGAATATCAGGAGATGGAGATTATTGTGGGCTATCTTAGAAGGCTGCCTACTGCAAAATATCATGATTTTATAATTTTAGAAAGATTACTAGCTCTGTGTGAAGAATGGACTATAGGGATCAAAAATGGAGTCAGGCAAATGATGTAGGTATAGCCTATAGAATTTGCTGGTGGGGTAGATGTAGACAGTTTGAGGAAGAGAGGATCCAAGCATATCCGGCTTCAGTGACTGAGTTGGTGATGATGTATTTTTGGATGAAGTAGACACGCATAAAGAAGGGCTTGAGTGGAAACCAATTAATAATTTGTTCACAAAAAATCAAAATACATTTTTAAGAAATGTTTCTGGACTGTAATATGTTACCTAGCTCAAATATACTAGATTTTTTTTCAATTTGGTTTTATTTAGAAGTCCAAAAAATATTGTAAAAATTTTATTTTTTTTAATTTTTTAAAGATTTTATTTATTTATTTGAGAGACAGAGAGCAAGAACAAGGGGAAAGGGCAAAGGGAGAAGGGGAGGGAGACTACCTGCTCAACAGGGAGCTGGCCACGGAGCTCCATCCCAGGACCCCGAGATCATGACCCAAGCTGAAGGCAAATACTTAACTGACTGAGCCACCCAGGTGCCCCAATGTTGTGAAAATTTTAAAAGTATGTGTGACTTTGCCTGAAAGTAAACTGTTGTTCTACATGGCACCACAGGGAAGAATAAAAATGAATATAAATTACAGGAAAACAGAGTTTAGATTAGCATAAAAGTCTTCTAATAACATATAGAGGACTATAAAAATTAATAAATTGCATCATAAAATAATGAACTTCCCGTCCTAGAGGTGTTGAAAGAGCATTTAGAAATCACATGTCAAGTAAAGTCTGTGTCAAGTAGAAACTGAATTAATTTATCTCTAAAGATTCACAAATCTTCTGTTCAATAATTCCATGAAATATTGTGCAGAATTACAATAAAATTATTAAATTATTATATATAGGATATATTTTATTTTCTTTAAGTAAGTTCACATTCATAAATTCTTTTCACATGAAGCTGCTGTATGCTATGCTTAGTCATGGATTTGTGTTATAAAAGAAATAGCAAAATAATAGGACATTTTCAGTCCAATTTCCTTTGATTCCTCTCCTGCAATAGTGAAGTGCATTAGGATGGCCTCCAGATATATATACACATGCATATTGCTGTTCTCTACAGTCACTGAGAAGACTGCTAACAGTTCTACTATCAAACAGATATATTTCATGCCAATGATCTTTTCCACACCAAGTTCACTCGTAAAATATTACTGAGGAATGGTAAGGCCATTTCCCAGAATGTCATGGATATAAAGGTCCAAAACGTTTGCGCTCATGCAATTTGAGAAGGTGAGAAATTTGACACGAGGAATGGAATGCATTAGCGCCATACCTAGACAGTCATACATCCTCACCTTCTAAACGTGGAAGAAGAAGAATACAGGACAGTTAGAGCATATTTCTTTTTTTTTTTTCCTTTTTTGGTAGGCAATTATAATTAATTTTATGTTTTCTTTTTTGTGCTAATTTTTTGTTGAAGTATAACATATACACATTTATACTGTAATATAACAAAACATCTATTGATTGTGATTGCTTTGCACTTATTATTTGAGGATAAAGTTGCCATCTTTATAATAATGAGCCTTCCAGTTCATGAAAATATCACATCATTCATTTTTTCATTCATCTTGTTCCATTTCTCTCAGTAATTTTTATACTTTATCTGTATAGAGACTTTTCCATTTTCTATTTAATTTATTCACAAGCATGTGATGCTTTTTGATACTATTATAAATGGTTTTATAAACATAACCAGCACTTTAAAAGATTGTACAAGTTCGAAAGATTGTATTGTACAAATTCACAGTAATTAGCTCACTGTTGTGACTTTGAGCGTCATTGATTAGTTTTACTTATTTGGGGTAGGGGAACTCTATATAAATGGCATTCTAGAGTATAGAAGACATTCTGTCACAACTGACTTCTCACAATCAAATCTATAAAGCTACTCATGCATGCCATAGCCATGAAAATAGTCTCCAGTTTGGGAGAGAAGCTTCAATAATTTACCTTTCACATTTAAACCTTCATTTTGTCTGAAATCTTCAATCCATCTGGAATTAATTTTTATATATGGTGTGAGATGTGAAAAAAAGCTTAATTCAATTTTTCTTCCACTTGAATATCTGATTCAGCATCATCTGCCGAGAACCCTTTTTCCCATAGAGATACCCAATTTATCCAGCCTCATATACTGAAAATATCAGTCTTTCTTCCCTAATTTCAGTGGCACTTTTGTTATAAATGGTGTGATTGTTATAAATGGTATGATGGATGATTGTGATAAATGGTGTGGTGTATCATTCTGGATCCTTTCTGGGGTCCCACTGGATTAGTTGTCTAATTGTGTCAATATCACACACTTACTATAACTTTATAACAAAACATAATATCTGGCAGTATCCCTCCTCCAGTTCATTTGTCTTTGCTCTTCTTAGCTCTTTGAATTTCCACATACATTTTAGAATCAGTTTTCAATCCACATACATACAACCTTGCTGGAGTTTTGCCTGGTAATATGTTGCATCTACTATTTGGGGAGGATACAGTTGATATCTTTAAATGATGAGTCTTCTGATCCATAAACAAGGTACATTTATGCCATTTATTTGTTCTTTTTCTTTTCTTTCTCAGTAATGTTTGTTTTGTAATTTTCTGTGTAGACGTTTTGCACATCTTTCATTAGATTTACTCCCAGGTATTTGATATGTTTGATGCTATTTTAAAGGATATTATTTGAATATTTCACTTACTATTTGTCAATTTCAAACCTACCCTGAATCAGCCAACCAACAGAATCAAGAGCAAAAAATACATATTTTTTTAATCATTGAATTTTGACATGATTTGTTAAGCTGGAATAATCAACTGTATATGGTGTCCCTCACCAGTTCAATGAAGTTTTCCTTTAATATTAATTTGCCCACAAAGTGAAAAAAAAAGTAAAAAAGAAATGGATATTGACTTTACCAATATTGCTCTCCGTCTAAAGAGAAGATCCTATCTTTTCTCCTTTATTTTATTAATGGGTAAGTTACAGTGATTGATTACAAATGTTACACTGCTTTTACATTACTCAAAAAAAAAAAAAAACAACCCACTGCTTTATGCATTACTGGATTAATTTCACTAATGTTTGGTTTCAGATTTTGTGTCTATGTTCTCAAAACACATTTTTTTGCAAATTTCCTTCCTTAAAGTGTCCATGCCTTGTTTCGGCATCAGCTTACGCTTGCCATTAAAAAGTTCTGGACAGTATTCCCACTGCTTCTATTCCCAAAGGACCTTTTACAATAATAATGGTATTGTCTCCCTAAATTTTTGGAAGGATTCGAAGTGAAATCTTTTTGACTGGGAGTCTTCCCAGTAGAAAGTTTATATTGTGAATTCAATTTTGTAAATATACATAACAATTTACATTCAATCTTCCATCTTGTGTCAGTTTCAGTAAGTTGGGTTTTTTAAGACTTTGGTTCATTTAATTTTAATCATTTTTGTTATAATCTTAATTAATAGATATTTTCCATATCTATTAGATAGAGATGTATCCTTTTTATTTCTTAAAAAAGTTGCACCATCTCTCTTTTCTTTTAATGAGGAATAGGTTTGTCAGGTTACAATTTCAACAGTTTTCAACTTTCAAACAACCAGAATTTATCTTTATTTTCTTTACTATGTATTTGTTTTCTTTTTCACTAACTTCTGCTTTTACTTTTTATTATGTCCTTTCCTCTACTTCATTTAGCTCTTTCTTTCAGTTTCTTCACATGGAAGTTTACATTGTTAATTTTTCAGAATTTCTTCTTTCCTTGTTAATGTATATCTACTGATTTTTCCACACAGGATAGCTATTGGAATATCCTTAAAAATTTTATGTGATATTGTCATTATATTGTAGTTCAAAATATTTTATCATTTCCATGTGATTTCTTCTTTGGCACAGGGTGATTTTAAAAATACACTGCTTAATCTGCAAAGTTTGGGGATTTTACTGGTTACCTTTCTATTTTTGTTAATTTTTTTTCAAGCTTAATTATATTTTTGTCAGAACATATTCTCTATGATTTCATTTTCAAATCCTTTGAAATTTATTGAGACTTGCTTTGTGGCCCAGCGTGTGGTGACCTATTTTGGAAAATGTTCCGTGTACACTTGAAAAGAACTGCATTTTGCAGTTGTTGAGTACAGTGGTGTGTGTGTGTGTGTGTATGTGTAGAGAGAGAATCACGTATATTACATAGTATTCACATTATATATTTATATACTATACCAAATTGTTTATGTCAAGTCATTTAAATATATAAGTTTCTTACACTGAATTTTTGTCTGCTTCATCTATTAGTTATGAAATGTGGTATATATAAATCTCAAATTATGACTGAATTCATCTTGCTGTCCCATAAGTTTTTATAAGATAATATTAGTTGTATACAAATTTAGACCTTGTAAGTTTTTCTGTTGAGTATCTCTGCAAATAATCATTTCTGTAAATACTTGACTCATATTAGCAATTTTACAGCTTTATTTTGGCTACTATTTGCATTATTCATCTTTTCCCTTTTTTTCTTTCAACTACTCTATGTCCTTATATTAAAGAGGCATCCTATGTAAGCAATTTATGGCTGTTTGGTTTTTTTAATTCAGTCTTTACAATTAATATTGTCTATGAATTTAGATTAATTTCTACCGTCTTACTATTTGCATTCTAATTTGTCCCATCAGTGCTTTCTTTCTTCCGTTCTCATTTCTTGTGTTTTCTGGATAAATCAAGTATCTTTATTTCTTCACTCCTCATCCTCTATTAGCTTATTAGTAATACATTCTATTATTATTATTGTTATTCTTGTTTTGTGGTTGTTGTTAAGGTTCTTTTTGCTATTGTAGTAAAATACACATAACATAAAATTGATCATTTTTTCCAGCGCACGGTTCAGTGGCATTATTACATTCTCGTTATTGTGCAAACATCACTACCAGCCATTTCCAGATTTCCATTTTCTCAAACTGAATCTTCACACTCACTGAATAGTAAGCCCTCATTCAC
This sequence comes from Ursus maritimus, assembly GCF_017311325.1. NCBI lineage: Eukaryota > Metazoa > Chordata > Mammalia > Carnivora > Ursidae > Ursus > Ursus maritimus. The sequence goes on from NW_024426552.1 coordinate 17,070,763, forward strand.
CCTCCATGCAGTGTCTGGCACCCACCATTCTACTTCTGTCACTAGGAATCTGACTACTCTAGGTACCCAATTAAGAGTAATCATACAGTATTTGACCTTTTGTGACTGACTTATCATGCCATTTAGCATAATGTCTTCAAGGTTGATCCATGTTGCAGCACAGGTTAGAATTCTCTTGCTTTTTAAAGACGACTCATATTTCATAGTATGTATATATCATGTTGTGTTTATCCATTCATCCATCGATGAACACTTAGATTGCTTCCCCCTTGCAATTACTGTGAATACTGTTGTTATAAACTTGAGTGTACAGATGTCTCCTAGGTCCTGCTTTCAAGTTTTTGGGGTAGATACCCAGAAGTGGGATTGCTGGATCACATGATAATTTAATGTTTAATATTTTGAGGAACTGTGATATTTTCTATAGCAACTGCACCCATTTCATTCCCACTCAGCAGTACACAAGGGTTCCAATTCTTCCACATCCTCACATGTTTAATAAATTCCATTCTCTAGTGATCTCCTCCTCCTTTTCATCTATTTTTTTATGTATTGGTGATTTTTTTTCAATTATATGTCTGATAACTTCCATAGCTGAAGTTATATGGTCTGTTTTTATTGTCTGCTTTGATTTCCATATTTTCTCTCACCTTCTTCCCCTACAAATTTAGTAATATATTTGGAAAAGAATGAATCAGATATAAAAGATTTTAGAAAGGGTATGTAGTTGTAAAGAATTTTTGCAAGTAAACCTGGTTCTCCACCAAGACTCTCTCACCATTAAACAACAAACAATCAAAAATCCACAAGGTTTATTTAAAGGGACTGGGGGCAAGGGGAACTACAATGGAAGATTAACAAAATCACTAAGTTTACATTTAGTCTCTTCACGGTGAGAAAGAAATAATATTCTCCCAGGATTGTCATATACACAAGAGATATGTATTCAGACACCACCATTGCAAAAGACAGAGATAAAGTTGTTTCTCTTAGGAAGTCAGAAATTACAGGTGGAAGCCCAAGTATATCAGTCTGGGTTTTCCAGAAAAACAGAACCAAAAGAAGATATTATATAGAGATAGAGACAGGTAGATGGATTGACAGATCGATTGGTAGGTAGATGATAGAGATAGATAGATAGATAGATAGATAGATAGATAGATAGATAGATAGATAGATGATAGGTAGACCTATCTAAAGAAATTTAACATAAGAAATTGGCTCATGTGATTATGGAGGCTGAGAAGTCCCAAGATAGTGGATGGTATAGTTCTTGTCCAAGTCTGAAGGCCTGAGAGCCAGAAGAGCCAATACTATAAGTTCTAGACCGAAGCCAAGTCCAAAGGCAAGAGAACAATGTCTCAGCTCAAAGACAGTCAGGCACAGAGATAATTATTTGTTATTCAACTTTTTCTTCTACTCAGGACTTCAACACACAAACACCCTCATAGACATACCCAGAAATAACATTTAACCAATTATCCGGGCACTCACTGATGGCCCTATCAAATTGACACAAAAAATTAACCAGTATATCAGGATTTTTTTTTTACTTTTTTTTTAATTGCGTTATAGTAGCCAACATTTTATTTATTTGGGAGGAACTAGATCTGGAAAGCAAAACTCTTTTATATTCATTTGCTTTATCTTGCTTTGTTTTGTTTTGATCTCAGGATATAAAGTTGTTTGTTTGTTTTCCTCACTAGAACCCGATGGGCACACTGATCCATAACTCATTGTGAAGGGAGAGCAAGGTGTCAGTGTTGCTTGCACGTGCCTTTTGTAAGTTCACATCTAGCCCTGAAATAGGGTGTTTCTGTTCACTGGTATTGGCCCATTTGTAGCAAATGAGAATCTTTGACTGTGACCATCACTAACATTCCAGCTTATTAGTTTAGAGGTCATGTAAGTGTCCAGATGAACCACTATATTGATTGCTACTATTTCTATTTGCCACCAACTCTTCATGTCACCTCAGGGTAATACTTGGGTATCTCTGCGAAACAAAATCCCAAAGATCTGTTTTCAAAGATCTAGTTAATCAAAATATTTACCAAAACAAAACAAAAACAGTGTTATAGTTATGATACATCATGCTGTGATTATCTTGCCTTAGTGAAACGGTTAAATAAATTAGGTGAATTTAATTTAAATTAGGTGAATGAGAGACTATGGACTCTGGAAAACAAACTGAGGGCTTCAGAGAGGAGGGGGTGGGGGACTGGGATAGGCTGGTGATGGGTATTAAGGAGGGCACATATTGCATTGGATGTTATAGGCAAACAATGAATCATGGAACACTACATCAAAAACTAAGGATATGCTGTATGGTGACTAACATAACATAATAAAAATTATTATTAAAAAGTAATAATAACTTAAATTAGGTGAAATATAATTGACTCTGGAGCAACACAGGTTTGAAGTGCATGGGTCCACTTACACAGATTTTTTTTCAATAACTATAGTACAGAATTGTAAATGTTTTTTCTCTTCTTTGTGATTTTCATAATAGCATTTTCTTTCTCTCTAGCTTACCTTATTGTAAGACTGTAGTACATAATACATAAGACATACGAAGTATGTCAATTGGCTGTTTATGTTTCCAGTTAAGTAGGGCTATTAGTAGTTCAGCTCTTGAAGAGTCAAAAGTTATATGCAGATTTTCGACTGGAGGGAGTGGGGAGGAAGTTGGTGCCCCTAACCCCGGTGTTGTTTAAAGAGCCAACTGTAGTTGAATAAATTACTTTTTATAAATTACCCATCTCAAAATTAAAACTATTTCATATATATGTAAATATGTAAAAATACATATATATATATATTTTGTATATATATACTTTGTGTGTGTGTGTGTATATATATATGTATATGTATATATATATATATATATGAAGAGTATTCTTCTAAGGAGGGGCACCTGGGTGCCTCAGTCAGTCAGTTAAGCATCCAACTCCTGATTTTGGCTCCGGTTCATGAAATCGAACCATCCATTGGGCTTTGCGCTGGGCATGGAGCCTCCTTAAGATTCTCTCTCTCCATCTGCCCTAACCCTTCTCTCTCCTTCTCTAAAAAAAAAAAAAAAAAAAAAAAGAGAGAGAGAGAGAGGAAGGAAGGAAATTTCCATACCTGATAATAAGGGTTCTTTATCTTATGGAAGAATTTCTCTCTCAAAGTTGTTTCTTAAAAATGTATTTGAGAGGATAAAATGTTCCATGATGAAATCATAATAAAATCTGCACATTAGATATGACAGGTCCTGTGTAAAACATTTCTGCAAGAATTCCAAAGGCTCTACTAAAATGTCTGGCATTTCTGTAAAACCTTAGTAGATATTTTTGGTATAACATAACATTACCTCAAGGAATTCCACAAGCTGTCCCTCCCCACATCTGTTAGCAAACTTCTTGTCAAACGTGGCTCATGAAATGTGGCTGAGGGCTGCAACTCTTTCAGTCGAAACTGGTGATGTAAAATTGTCATATATTACAATTGTATCCCACAAGGGAACTGGGAGAGTATTATTTTAATCCCTTTAAAATTCCAGATGAAGAAATAGATTTAGAGAAAGGGGAAAGATGTTAGGTTCATACAACTAGTTAGTGGCAGAATTGATCCCAAAGAAACGCTATTCATTAGCTTTAAAAACGTTCCCAAGGACATATATTTAAAACAGAGAAGTTTATACCCTGAAAGTCTAGACAGGTAAATGGTAGTGATTCACAAGAAGCAGAACATTTCTTGGAAATATCGAAAGCCATGCGAATTTTTCATCCTATGTAGAATATAACTGTGTCTCTTTTAATGTAAAAATAATGTTTTGTATATCTTACCAATAAAAAAAGAACAAAATTTAGGCAGAATAAAGAAAGCTAATACAGTATGGTAGGCACAGAGTCCAGTTTTTTTGGTTTTCTGGTAGTTGTTGTTGTTGTTGTTTTTTCCCCCACCCTTGGCAGATTAACATGCCCTCCAGGAGGTATATTTTTTTTTTAAAGATTTTATTTATTCATTTGACAGAGATAGAGACAGCCAGTGAGAGAGGGAACACAAGCAGGGGGAGTGGGAGAGGAAGAAGCAGGCTCCCAGTGGAGGAGCCTGATGTGGGGCTTGATCCCAGAACGCCGGGATCACGCCCTGAGCCGAAGGCAGACGCCCAACTGCTGTGCCACCCAGGCGCCCCATCCAGGAGATATATTTATCTGAGTTTCAGAAGCAACAATGATAATCTGTGTCCTATGTCATTAATTTGATCAAATGGGAGTGTGTTTGTGGTGTGGAGGTAATTTTAAGAGGTCTAAGAAACAACAAAAATGATGTGAGATTTCAAAATAGACATTGGCAAATCTAGGCAAATTTAAAATGCCATGAATTTTTATTAAATTCTACTTCTTCCTGAATAAACTGGCTTATATGGCATATTTTCCTCATAACATAAGCACCAAAATATAAGTTAGGGAAGAATGGAAATGTCAGCCAAAGGCTAGTCCACTAGCCCCACGCAAGACCCTTCATGCCCATCCTTACTACTTTGTATTTCTGTATTCAACTCTTCGGTGTCCAAAATCCATCATTCTATCTTTTTTTTTTCCCCAGAAGGTATGGCCCAAAGCTGCAAAGAGGCGCCAGAACTGTCCATCTCTAAGTTTGCATGGATAGAAATGAATTGTCTCTCTCTCTTTCTTTCATTAAGACTTCCTTTCTTATGTCTGAAAATTTCAAGTAGATGTTAGGAAGAGAGCAACCTGATTAAATAAATTCAAATAAAGCATGCATAGCTACATATAAAATATTTTTATTTTTTTATTTATTATATTTTTAAAATATATTTTCTATTTAGTTCTATAAATATAGGTAAATAAGTATATAAAGCTATATATAGTCTGGTTGAATTTCCCCAGGATTAGTTGTAATTTGAAAGAAGGACTTAACCTTAGCTCACATGAATTTGTAATTAGCAGAGAATCTGAAATTTCAAGCATAGTAGTAACAGGAAAGGGCTGGGAATGTTATATGGAGGTCTTCTTTTTTTATTATTTTATTTATTTATTTGAGAGAGAGAGAGAGAAAGCATGAGCGGGGTGGGGGGGTAGGGAGAGGCAGAGGGAGAAGCAGGCTCCCCGCTGAGCAGGGCGCCCCATGCTGTTCTACCCCAGGATCCCGAGATCATGACCTGAGCTGAAGGCCGGTGCTTAACCGACAGAGCCACCCAGGCGCCCTGTTATATGGCAGTCTTCTTGCTGTCACTATTCTGAGTTGTCATCACCTTTGGCTTTTGAGGCTGTCTTCTTCCAAACCAGTTTTCACACCAGGGTGAGGGAAAGCCAAATAGCAGGATTGCCTCGATTTCAGAATTTTTTTCTTTTTAAGGTCTCTGTGTCTCCCTGTATGATTTGCTCCTGTGCTGTCAATGCTCATGAGTCAGGATTGCCCAATTCATCGCCCTGTCGGGGTTTCTTATGAGACTATGCTTCCCAATCCCGTTCAGCCTGGTGCTGCTCAAGGTCCAGAGGATGAAAAAGTCCATGCCATTTGGGGAAGAGAATTGTAAGCCGGCTCTCTTCATGCAGTCGTCTGGCTTTGCCTGCAACTTGTCTGTGGAAAGTTATCATGGTGCTGTGCCTGGTTTCACTTTTGCAGCCTTTCAACTGCTTACAAGGAATGATAACAATTAATTCTGTTTGTAATATGGGGGCAGCTGGGAGGGTTCACTTGACATGATATAAGTTTCCTCTAAGGAGAGGTTATTAATGAAAAAATTGCTGATTTGAGTGCACATGTATTCCTTGAGGAGTTAAGCAATTTCACCTGCTAAATGGCCAATATGGATGTGGATAATTAAAAGCAGGCAATTCACAAAATATTAACAGCCGGCAATTTGAAACCTGTAAGAAGGGTGTTGACCTATCTTCACAATGTTTCCACCCTTTGGGTACCCTGGAGAAATTAAGAAATATTGGCTGATACTGATCCTTGCTGTAAAGAGCAACTTTTGTGGGTTATTCTGCCAAGAATCTGTTGTTTTAAGCAATTCACAAAGAGGGCCGGATTGGTATGCGTTCTCCCTACTTGAGTATTTCTGGTTTGAATTACTCCTTGCAACAATCAGTTCTGGCAGAAGAGTGGATTTACAGTGTACCGGTATTTAGATGGTGGGAGTAGGGGGCTGTTTCCAATTCCAAGCTATATTGAGGAGTAATTAGTTGCAGTGGAATAGATCTTTTCAGAGATAAGGCCACTGGCTTCCTCTTTAAAATGCTTTTCATCAGCAAGATTGTTTTCTTTTAAATGTGGTCCATCACCCCTCTGTTCCACGTGTGCATGTGTGTTTTTCATTTTCCAAACCATAACAAACAACATTTTGAAGGTTACATTTAAAATAGATGTTTATTTACATGTGTAAAAGTACATAGGTAACACTTGTAATCTGACACACCAATACACACACACAAAAAAATTATCCTGCAATTTGGGGGAAAATCTTATTTTTAACTCTGTACTTGTACAATGAGGAATTTAAAACTTTATTATTCTCTTTATTATTTTAAAACTCTTTGTTATTTGTCTTTCTCTGCAAGATAAATTAGCAGCCTACTAACATTCTTGCACCGTTGCAGGAGTCTTATTTCAAAAAAGGTCAGCTCTTATCCAGTTACCAATTACTAGAAATGAAACTACTAACTAGACATTTTTTTAAGGCTTGATGTTGTGATACCATCGTCTTCTGGAAATTAAGCCACTTATGTAGAACTGTCAAAGAGAACCAGGTTTTAACCATTCTTTCGGAACCTGGGTTTACAAAATCCCTAAGATGGTCCAGTAAGTACCCTCTCTGAGTTGGAGATTTTCTCACTTTAATCTTGGCCTCCTCTTCACAGAGACTTCAGATAAACTAAACTCTATAGTTTAGTTTTGGAGCTCTAACTTGTCCACTTGAAATTCTGTTATTGAATTATTTATACTTGAAACAGGTGTTTTGATTAGTCATGTAAGGAATATATATGTTTCCCAGTACTTTCTGCAGACACCAAACTAACTGAAATTTTCCTTTTCAACATAACCTATCATAAGAGCAAAATTTTAAATTTCGTAAGCTTTGATTTTGTGCCAATTTTATATTTCTCCATTAGAGTTATAATCCAATAATTTCACAGAAATGATGCAAGGATGTGACGAAGTCTAAAATATGGGCTGAATTTATCACCCGACTTATCAACAGTCAAAATGATTCCAATAATAATGATTTAAAAATAGTGAAAAATATTTATTATTAAACTACTTCTACCAGCTTTATGATAAATATTATACGTACACTAAAAATTTGTACTTCATCTCCAAATAATAAAGGAAAAATAAGGCACAGTTTTGGTCTTTTTTCCCTCTAGACTGATAGAGATATGGAGCATCAGGGAAATCATACAATATGTCTAGGATCTTACAGTGAGTAAGTAGGAAAGGGAATATTCTGGCTGTATTCCTCATCATCACACCATCAGATTTTGTGTTTCTATCATCAGTGAATTCCAGGAAAAAAAAAAAAAATACAGTTGATCCTGAACAACACAGGGGCTAGGGGCACTGATTGCCTACATAGTCAAAAATCACATATAACTTTTGACTCCCCCAAAACCTTGGTTACTAATAGCCTACTGTTGGCTGGAAGACTTACCAACAATATAGACAGTCAATTAACTCATATTTTGTATGTTTTATGTGTTATATACTATATTCTTACAATAAAGTAAGCTGGATAAAAAATGTTATAAAGAAAATCATAAGGAAAAGAAAACACATTTAGGGGCACCTGGGTGGCTCAGGTCAGTTAAGCGGCCACCTCTTAGTTTTGGCTCAGGTCATGATCTCAGCGTCCTGGGATTGAGCCCTGAGTTGGGCTCTGTGCTGAGCACAGAGTCTGCTTGAGATTCTCTCACCCTCTGTCCCTTGCCCCACTTGCACAGGCTCTCTCTCTCTCAAATAAATAAATCCTAAAAAAATAAAAGAACATACATTTACAGTACTATATTTACTGGAAAAAAAACACAAACACATATAAGTGGACCAGCACAATCCAGGCCTGTGCGGTCCACGGGTCACCTGTACATATATGCATAAAATATATAACCATATATTAATCCCCTGAATGAAAGAAGTAATTATTAAAGTAGAAAGAGGGGAGCTTCTAAGGAGGAAAACAAGGCAGAGGATAGGGATAAGGAGGGTCTGACTTGGTATGGGACTTCCATTTTAAGAAGAGAGGGACTAGAGCAACATTACAGAAAAGTTGTCCTTGTGACTCAAGTCCTATGGCATCGGGGATGGAAGAGAGAAGAACGCTGAGGGACAGGAAATTTTTAATGAAAAATCCCTAAGGAAGCAAGATCCCTGGAGTGTTTGAGGAGTAGCAAGAAAGCCAATGTGACTGAAGGATAATAAATGAGAATTGGATAGTGGAAGATAAAACCAGAAAGGTAAGGGGTGGGAGTAGGCAGACATTCACAAGCCTTTGGAAGTCATTGCTGGATTTTGGCTTTTATTTGAAATGAAATGGGAAGCCATTGGGAGGATTTGAGAAGAGAAATTATATGATGTAACCTAAATCTTACTAATATCACTTAACACTTGTGCTGCAAATAAGCTAAGAGATGTGGGTTAGTAGGAAAAAAAAGAAAAGCAGTGATTCAGCTAACACAGTCGTTCAGTTGAGAGATATGAGAGATGTCAATGTCTTGGATCGGAATAGAAGCAGTGAAAGTGGAGGAAGTTTATTTTGAAGGTGAGCTAATGGTATTTGGAAGTAGACAGTGCCTGGGATATGAGAAAGAGGAGGTGGGATGGGGTGGGGTCTACAGCACAGGTGGAGAGTTTGGTGTTAGGTAGGCCCACCCTTAGGGGTGAAAGTTGGTTAAAGTTCTTTTCTGATTGCTTCACTCTTCTCAGGCAAATAGAAGTTCATCAGTTCAGTGTGAAAATGTGTTAAGAAGTTCTAGAAGTTGAAGGAGAGAAAAGATGTGAAATGATCATCTGGGAAAGTGGAAAGGTAAATGGACCCACAGATACGGTATGATTACTCAACACCTTGAAGTTAAGGATTGTAAATTTAATATGAGATCGGACAGTGCAGTTTTGTGTCTGATTCCAGCCACATCAAGCTGCGGGTGCAGATGTAAAGTACTTGGAGAGCTGGATTTAACCAGGATTGGGATTTTACCATCGATTGTGGGAAAGAGGGACAAGGCAGTTGGAAACTCTACACAAAGAAAAGCTTTTAGTTGGTAATAGAATTGAGGCTGAGTAAGAAGAAAAGTGAGAACATCAGGTAAAGGAACCATATAATTTATTGTCTAAAATAGGATATTATTCATTCTTATGCTGAGATAACTAACAGGTTTAACCCAACCCTCTCCTAGGCAAACCAGAACATATGGCCATTATAACATGAAGGGACATGGGAAAAGGAAAAGGCCTTGGATTGTTGGAGTCAGGGTGCTGGAAGAGATGGGCTGGAAAGGTGGGAGATGAAGGTCGGAAGGTGGTACTTGAAATTGATAGTGTGGAAGGTTTGTGGTTACCGTTAACAGCAAAATCATGCCTACATGGGTGAGTGGCTAAGTAAATGGAGGGCAAAATAACTGTACAGGAAGTCAAACCTGAGAGGCTCATCTATGGAAAGGTCCACACAGTGTTTTCAAGCACAAAAATTAGGAGAGGAGTACTTTGGAGAGAGCGGTATTTACTAGGGGCTAATATTTTCAGGGAATTAAGGGGATCGGTAGGCACTTGCTGATGTTAATAATGTTATAATCTGAAGACTCGGTATTTAAAACTGGGGGCATTTAAAGAGGACGAAGTAAGAATTGTCTCAAAGCCTCAAAGAAGCAAAGAAAGCAAAGAACATGCCTATCATCTCTAGGCCCGTGAGACCAAGTTTGTTGGAATGACACAGCTGCACTTGACGCAAGAGAAGCTATGTGCCAATGAGCCAGGTTTCAGAGCAAGAAGGCAAACAAAACTGGCATAAAATGATTAAGGATAGGAGGAATTTGGCTGTGTCATCAAAACGCGGGGAAGGATGAAAATAATGCTGAGTGGGATCCACGGAAGTAGGGAGTGGGAGGTGGGCTCAGAATAACAATGTTCATTCTGGAGGGAGAGTAGAGACACAGGAAAATGAGACGACTGACATCTCAGAGATAAAAGGGGCGATGAGATTGTTCCAAGACAGATAATGATGCTCCATCCATTTTCAGCAAAATGAAGCAAGGAATAGAGATGTAGGGGCACCTGGGTGGCTCAGTCCAGTCGTTAAGCATCTGACTTCGGCTCAGGTCATGATCCCAGCGTTCTGGGATAGAGCCCCACGTCGGGCTCCCTGCTCAGCGGGAAGCCTGCTTCTCCCTCTCCCACTCCTCCTGCTTGTGTTCCCTCTCTCGCTGCCTCTCTCTGTCAAATAAATAAATAAAATCTTAAAAATAAAAAAAGGAATAGAGATGTGGAGGATGGCCTGTGGGCAGTCAGTCTTCTTCAAAGCTCCCAAAGGTCCTCCCTTCTTACAAAGGTATTGTCCCACCACTACCCTAATACATTAATTCATCATGTTTTCAAAAAGTAGTTTCAACCTTGTGCATTTTTCCATATTTTTAATCAATTAATATATTAGGGTGAAGAGTATTAATGTTAATAGATTGAGAATTGATGTCCTTTCAGGTAATATTTTTATTTAAAATTAGATTATATTTAATTTAAAGTTTTCTATTTTGTTTAAAGCCAAACATTTTCTGGAAGAACACATCTCTGAATTTATAATCTTGGCCCATGGTAAAAACTATACAGAAAAGCATTATATGTTGCCACATATATACACACATATGCTTTGCAGTAACTGAGTCTATTTTGTTTTGTATTTTAAGAAATCTTTAAAGCTCTCATTTTTTTTTAATCTAAGAAAATAGTAATACAATTTTAATTTGGAGCAACATTGTTACTTATTTAAATATTTTAGGAAATGGGGTGCCTGGGTGGCTCAGTCAGTTAAGTGTCTGCCTTCAGCTCTGGTCATGATCCCAGGGTCCTGGGATAGAGCCCCGCATTTGACTCCCTACTCAGTGGGGAGTCTGCTTCTCCCTCTGCCTCTCCCCCACCCCTCATGCTATCTCTCTCTCTCTCTGTGTCTTTCTCTCTTTCAAATAAACAAATAAAATCTTTAAAAATAAATAAATAAATAAATAAATAAATATTTTAGTAAATGCAATTATTAGAAAAACATTTTAATTAGCATATATTTGAACAAGCTATCAATTAACCTACACCACTGCATAATACATTCAATTTTTTAATTAAAAAACTCTACCAGTACTTAATAGTGTGTTACTTATTTTAACATATTGAAAGCTATTTAGACTAAAACCCTAAGTCAAGGGGAACGCAAATATTTGGATGACTAATAACAGCAAAGGAAAAATTCAGTTTGGATACCTCTGTTTTTTCATTTAGACAAACAGAATGACAAAAATAAACTTGTCTGTGTAAATGTATGGTTATTAACTCATCTTCAGTGACTCTTCAGAACAACTGATATTTTATCTGTGTTGTTTATCTTTTGAAGGGAAAAAACAAGAAGGAATTCCAGGTTCTATGAACTGAACAAAGCACCGTGAAGCTCACATAATTTTGTAGAAGCCGACTAACTGAATCCGATTTGGATGGGCAGGCTTGTCTCTGGTCAATGGCTAAAACCAGTGATTCTGCATTCCTATGGTTTCCACTTTGACATTGTTATTTACTCTTGATGCCACGTGTACATATTTTTCCTACGTTTGTTATTTTCACAGATCTTCCTAATAACTTAAGAATTGTTCCCCCAGTACAGTTACAAAATTAGTGGATACTAGTCTAATGTCTGTTTCAATAAAAATGAATATGAAAATAGAAAGTTGCAAATATACGTCCAAACGAGTTAAGGGGAGGGTTATCCCAAAGCACTCACGAATGACTATGCTGTTTTTCAAATATGTGTTTTATTATACTTTGAAGAGCAGAAAGATCTCTTTAGATGCTGTCTTAGTATGAATGCCAACAGGAATTGCTTGTGGCTAAGACATTCCTTCCCACACAAGCCCCAAATGCTAGGGCAGCTGTCTTCATAACAGGTTAACGTGTCCCTTAAAATGTCCCCTTGCTCTGAATGGCCAATGTGAAGTTTAAAAAGAGTCAGAGTAGGATGTGGGAAAGCAACAGTACAAAAAAAAAAAAAAAGTCACCTAAATAGCTTCCACTCATCACCTAATTCCAAATGCCTACCTTTGTTTCACCGCTTCTTTACAATCATTGATGAAGAGAAGAAAACTGACGATCAATGGGGTTCTTTCAAGGAGTTATGGAAAAATTCCCTCCTCAATCGCGTCAAATTTGGCATGTGCTATATTGTTTTACATACATTTTATCCATGTGGTGTCAAAGACCCATCTATATCAGAGGTAGTACATTTTGTTCCAGAAATTCACTGTGGAAGCCAATGTAAAACTATTTTACCCTTTATCCTTAGCTTGTGTGTTGGGATGGCATTTCTGCTGGACTGTGAGTCTTCTGAAGATTTCCTCAGTCATGAGTTTCCTATCCAATCTTATGACTGCCTGCCTGTAGAAAAGCATGAAGATAAAACAATACGTATTCCCAACGGTTGATAAAGCCTGTTTTTTTTTAAAGATTTTTTTTTATTTATTTGTTTGAGAGAGAGAGCAAGAGCACGAGCAGTGGAGAGAGGGAGAGGCAGAGGGAGAAGCAGACTTCCCGCAGAGCAGAGAGCCTGGTGTGGGATTCAATCCCAGGACCCTGGGATCATGACCTGAGCCAAAGACAGACCTTAACCGTCTGAGCCACCCAGGCACCCTAGCCTGTGTCTTTTAGACAAGATTCAGCAGCTAAACTCTTCCCCACTTTTTACAGCTCTTGGACCCCTAGTATTAAGTTGGGTATGAATGTCTCTGGTTTTCCATTAAATTTACAAAGATTCTTGCTTTAAAATTAGGGAAGTGGATAAAGGCCTGGAAAAAGGTGTCTTGTCACTCATAACTTGATCATGTGAAGCCTTTGAGTAGGAGATATTAGGCTCAAGCAACCGGTACCTTCAAAATGGAAACACTTTGTGAACTCACCCAGATTTCTTAGGAACACATTCCCTTCCAGAAGCTTCCCCTACACACACACATGCACACACACACACACACACACACACACACTCCTTGTATTTCAGTAATAAATGTTCTAGCCACCCCTCAGATCTTTCTAATTACATATGTGAAAACAGAGTCCCTTCCCTGATTTAGTGGAATCTTAGTATAAAGAGATATTGTCTGAGTTACTGACTTTGGCTAAAGCACCTCTATCAACTTTTAAAGATCAGATTACTATTACTAATTCTATTGGTTTTCTAGGGCTGCCATAACAAGTACCACAAACTAGGTGACTTACACAACAGAAAGTTATTCCTCAGAGGTCTAGACACTAGAAACTCAAAATCAAGATGCCATCACCATTGGTTTCTTCCGAGGGCTATGAGGAAGAGTACTCCATACCTTTCTCTTGCCAGAAATCCTAGGACTTCTGTGGTTTGTAGTAGATTATCTCCAATCTTCATATGGTGTGTTCCCTGCGTGCCTGACTGTGTCCAAATCTCCCCTTTTTATGAAGCCATCAGTCATATCATACCAGGGGTCAACCCTGCTTTAATATAACCTCATCTACAATAATTACATCTGCAATGACCCTATTTTCAAATAAGGTCCACTGTAAAATACCAAAGGTTAAGATTTCAGCGTATAAATTTAAAGGAGACAAAATTCAACCCCTAAAACTGACCAATAAGTCCTTGGAGGTAACAACTCTTTGATTCATCATTTGATATTGTTTCTAGTCTCCCAAGTTCAAGTTTCTCCATTCCTGTTACTTATTTATGTTTGGAATACACAGGGCTCCAAGGCATTCTCATCTTGTCTTTGAAACCAGAGCAGTCATTTACTTATTTATTCAATAAACATATATTTATCAAGAATATATTATCTTCTAGGTACAAGGGATAATGTGTAAAACAAACATGAAACACTCCAGCTCTGATAGACGTTCAAATTAGAAAGTCAAAAGAATATAGAGAATTTTATAATTGAGAAATTTTAGATATTAAAGAAAATACATTTGTCTTCTACATACAGAACACTAAGGAAGAAGTCAAGAACTCGAATTTCCATGCTTTCCCCAAAGTTTAACTTTTCATTCTTAATCATCAGTTTAGGAGACAATCTGACATTCCAAAGGGAATAGTTCCTAGCAAGAGGAAACGGACTCCACAAGAGTGTATTTTTGAGGGCTCACTGAGCATCTGTGGTCCAGCAGCCACAGGAAGATTTTTTTTTTTTTTTTGCTTGGATTATATCCTTAAGACCTTGAGCAAATGTTGCTCGAAAATGTGAATGGAGAAGTTTCACTCCAGAAATGATTTCCCTTGTATGCTTTGTTCTTCGCCACAAGCAGTTTAAGCAAACCATTCTTCAAGAGGCACACTGGATAAGATTCAAATGGACCGCAGAGCGGATGGGAATCATGCAAATAAGGAGAAAAGAGAAAAATGCATTAAGTACCAAAATAGCAGTAAGAATGCAGAGAAGCTAGGCAAGACTGGAATCTCTGACTTCATGGTGACTATGGCCCCAAGGTGAGCAGAAAGATCAAATTCTTAAACCAAGAGTAGGTAGCTTAATATCACTATTTGTCATGTATTATTAGGATATATCTACATGAAGGATATGCCTCATTTTGAATTTTTTGTTGTTTACCATTAAAAAATCTGACATCTAAAAAAAATCAACTGCAAAAGAAACAAGTTTCATTCTTTAAGAAAGATCTGAAAACTTTCAAGTATCTTGCTTCATTGGTATTGGTAGTCTCAATGCAAGGACATTTTTTCAATTTCTAAGAGGGTCTAATGCAGTAAGGGCTATCGTAGTACACAAAACTGAGAACCTACAGCATCCCAGACTGAAAGCAATTAAGAGATGTTTGCCCTTGGTCTGAAAGGGAGAAACATTAAAAAGTCACTAATCTTGGGAAGAGAATGGAGCCATAGCTTAACTTGACTAGGTATTGTCATGTTGCTCTGCAAAGTGAATACAGCTGTCTTCACTTTCTCCAGAAATGCGTGAAGGTTCCTTTGATTCCATGTGGCTGGGGACATATGGCTACTTCTGGTCAATGCATTAGGGGTAGAAGTGCCATATGTAATTTATTTGCCAATCCAAAGGCCCACCCCCCCCCATCCCAACTTTATCCCCACCCACACTCTCTGCCTGGAGGATCTCCTTTTCCCACTGGCATGACCAACAATTTTGGTTGTGCTCTATCAGCCTAGGTCTCTGGGCACAGTGAGCAGAGGACTACTGTTGACTCTGTAATATACATGTAGCATGAGCAATAAATTAAACCTTCGGTGAATTAGCCACCAACACTTCGGTGTTATTTATCTTCATAGTTTATACTAGTCCACCCAGACAGACTTCATAACCATATCAGTATTTGACATTAGCTGGATTTGTAATTTTTTCCAGAATTAGATGTATAAATTCATATTCCTATTTGTTGTTTTAATGTGCATTTTTCAGATACAAAATATTCTGTGTATCTTATATGATTGTGAGATTTTTGTGTTTCCTCTTCAACGTTGCTATTCACTGATACTGCCCATTTTATATTGCTATCTTTATATACCATTGATTTTCATGAGTTTTACTCATGTTTTTTATTAACCTCTTTTTAGTTTTAGGCATTGCAAATATTTTCTTCCATTCTGGCAACTTGCCTTTAACTTTGTCTGTGCTGTCCTTTTTGGAAAAGAAATCCTTAATTTTTATAGCATCAAATTGTTAATTATTTTGTCATCAATGTTTTAAGAAATCCTTTCCGATCTCTAGGCCAAAAAGATAAATTCAAAAAAAAAAAAAAAAGAAGAAAGAAAAAAAAGATGAATTCTTACTTTTCTTTTAATAACTATAGTTTCCTGCTTTTCATATTTACTTCTTTAATCAATCTAAAGTTTCATTTTCGGGGCGCCTGGGTGGCACAGCGGTTAAGCGTCTGCCTTCGGCTCAGGGCGTGATCCTGGCGTTGTGGGATCGAGCCCCACATCAGGCTCCTCCGCTATGAGCCTGCTTCTTCCTCTCCCACTCCCCCTGCTTGTGTTCCCTCTCTCGCTGGCTGTCTCTATCTCTGTCGAATAAATAAATAAAATCTTTAAAAAAAAAAATAAAGTTTCATTTTCTTCCATAAAAGTAGTAGTTTTCTCAACACCATGCATTTAAACAATCTGCCCTTTTACCATTGATTTGTAAAGCCAGATTTCTTGTATTGCAAGTTCTCATATATTTGCAATGTGATCATTGAAGCAAATTTGTTAAATATGTCTTCTTGGGGAGCAAGGGCATCTCCTTCCTCTGGGTTTTTCTGCATTTTGTGGCTGGTGGTGCCCACCTATAGGAATTGGAGCGATGCAGTTGAACACAAACACTTCCATCATTGTATAAACAGCAGCATCAGTTGATAACCTTTCATACTGGTTAATTAACTTAGCTGAACACCAAAATTGCATAGATATTCTATACCAAAATTCTACATAGATATTCATCTTAGGAAGAGGTGAAGTATAGGGTGTTTGGCTTGGGTTCCTTAGAAGCAAAGCCAGAGATAAGAATTTATATAGAAGACATTTATTTTTGGAAGTAAAAGAGCCCTGGTAGGAAAATTGGGAAGTAAGTCAGAGAAGGCAGGTAACAAAAGGTAGCTACCACTATTGGGACTAGAACTTAGGGAAAACTCTGGGATTCAATGCAGAACCCAGGCTTTGCCGTTATCAGACATGAGGGTGAGGGAGCTGGGGTTTTTGCAAGCAAAAAATCATTGTTTGAGGACTGCATTCCTGGACGTCAGTGGGCAGAAAAGAAGTTCCAGCACTATGAGAAAGCTCTTAGGCCCAGATGCTGGTAGCTGACGCAGGTATATGGTGTGCACTGAGGGCGCGAGGGTGGGTGTCGATCATAACTGGATAGCCCGATTTCATAGAAAGGGAAACACAGGAACTTAGAGCAGGACTTCTCAAGTCTAATTAATCAATGTACCCCTTGGGAATCCTAACAAAACCCTACAAAGTGGATACTATTAATATACCTCTTTTACACATGAAAACACTAAGGTGTAGATAGAGGTATTGGGGATATTTCCCAAGATTTTGGAGCCAGGTTATGGTTTTTAATTTTTTTTTTTTCAGGAATTCAGGTCACTGGGATATTGAGACTCTTGGTATAAATATTTCATTACTTGTCTTGATCTCCCCCTGCATTTGCAAAATACTCTATGGAGGAAAATTTATACACACACACACACACACACATCAATAATGAAAATGTTTTATTTCTACAAAATGAAAGAAACAAATAGGGTAAGATGTGAAATTCAAATGCCAAATTACTTTATGGTTGAAATGTACTAACACAAACAGGAAATATTACCCAAGCAGTGAGTGGACCTCATATTTAATGTTCTCTCTTCTTATTTCCTCACATTACCCACAAAGAAAATAGTACTGCAAAGCTCTGACCTAAGAGGCTATTTACCATACTCTGTCCTTAAAAATCTCTCAAATCAAATCTTGGTTTTTGACTTTTTAAAATGTAAACACAATGACAGCTTTCGAAAACTATTTTCCCCACTCTAATGTTTAATTACAATCATTCACTGCTCTTTCTTAAAAAGAATAATATAGTGTGGCAGGCTATCCCCCTATTTATGAGGCTTTAGATCCACGGCCAACCTGTTTGCAAAATAGTCTGTGTTAGACAGTTTGGCTCTTCTCTGCATACACTTTTTCCCTTGGGTTGATGGTAGGTTCTGAAATTCTTCTCCAGGATCTACTACCTAAAAACTAATAAAAGAAGACAGAAATGCCTGGGTGGCTCTGTCAGTTAAGCATCTGACTCTTAATTTTGGCTCAGGTCATGATCTTGGAATGGTGGGATTGAGCCCTGCATTACGCTCTGTGTTCAGCCTGGAGTCCACTTGTCCCTCTCCCTCCCCCTGCTTGCTCTCTCTCTCTCACACAACCTTTAAAATAAAAATAAGATCTTGAAAAAAAGAAGAAAAAGAAGAAGACAACACACGCTGTTCTTGGTCATAAAAAGCTTTTAAAATGGAGCATTCTTAAATTTCATAGATTTTTAAATTTCCCCTAGGGAAAGTGATGTTTAACTGTCAATATTTCACATATTGCTATCCACACTTGCATGGCACGATTTCCAAGCTGG
The DNA here is from genome assembly GCF_017311325.1 of Ursus maritimus. Lineage (NCBI taxonomy): Eukaryota > Metazoa > Chordata > Mammalia > Carnivora > Ursidae > Ursus > Ursus maritimus. Next base: position 17,089,101 of record NW_024426552.1, read on the forward strand.
AATGCCATATAATGACATCGCTGGTGATGCGATATATCTTTATTTATGTGTCTTTGTGTATGTGTACCAAAGATATTTTTGAAAAGAGCATCTTATTTCATCACCGAAAAATGTATTTCATGTTGTAGACTTTTACAAAAAAGAAAATCGAGGTAACTATCCCAGAATCAAAGAAAACTAGCAATTGCCAGATGTATACGTTGAATTCAGGATTGCTAGTGCTAGTATGAATGTAACATCAGTGTTCTTTCCAATACATCATGTTTCAGGACTATGTTTCCTAGCGAAGCATGGGACACTATCAATTTAAAATCCAGCCCGCATACGTAATCTCATAGAAGTTCCTTCCGATGCCTGTAAGTGATCATTCGCTTCTGGATATTTGCTTCTCAAATATGTTTGCCAAGAGGGGCATGAGATAACATTTAACAAAGATGAGATGTTTGTGTGATAATTACCACAAAGAACCTCTCTCAGTAATTCTTACCAATGAGACAGAAAAAGAAAATTGTGCCATGAAGTGTGCCAGCTACAGAATACATTGGAAAATAGTTTGCTCTCAGAAAGTAAGTGACAATGGGGGTAAATGAAGCTACTAGTGTTTTGTGTGCACTGCTGTTACCTACGTGTTGCTTTAAGCCATATTCTGTTAGGGTATGGCACACATAGAAAAAGCAAAAAAACATCAACTCTGGTATCAGGAAACACGCACACATGCGCACATGTGCACACACACACACACACACACGGGCACACATATAATCACTGATCATTAGAGAATAATTGGTGCCTATATGTTTAGAAATTCAGATGAGATATTTCTCTGGCCTGATAAACTGGTGGCAATTCAACAGATTCCTTGAGAAAGCAGCAGAAATAAGATACAGGTTCTTGATAAATTTCTCTCCAAAAAATTCTTTCGTGGTCTAGAGAGCCACAAGATTCTCGGCTAAGAAAAGGTGCCAATAAACACTGTTTAATAAACACAATCTGCCAATAAATACTGTTTAATAACGAGGCTTTATTTCATGCTGAATACTCCCTGAAATGCAAGGATGGATTGCTGGCAGGGCCACTGAAGAAGAGGCTTAGCCTCATCTGATTACATTGCGGAAGCCTGTAGTTACGCCACAGACTTGTGTGAAAGGGACAAGACGATCATTTCATGGGGTAGGCAATGAACTTATTCTCACCCATCTAAAGTTTGCCTATAATTTTCAGATGGTATTCCTTTATTAATAATTAGGACTCCTCTAGATTTCATTTGGCTTTTTCTTTTTCAGCTAAAAATGGTGTTCTGGTTAAAATAACATGCATTGCTCAAGCCAAACAGTATCATCTGTGTCCTTGCTTTGGACATCTAAATTTGATGAGACTAGAATGAATTGAACCCTAAATGAGTATTATTCTGGAGGCATATATTAAATATTCTTATCTTTTGTATATTCTTTGATTAATTCAATCTATATTCAAATGATTTCCTGAATTTCTTTTACTTACGTCAAAACTTCCTTGCTTGGTTGTTTGCTCTCTCAATCAAAGTTGGTAATATGTAACTTGATCATTGTAGGACAGGCTCAACAATTGTTTAAGTAAGTTGAAACATCCCATTATCTAAACAAATTAATCCAGATTTTTCCCAGAAAAGGTAATCATTCATCCAACTTTGGAAGAAATGAACTCTTTCCCACTCTTTCTTACACTCAATCATGCATAGAAAATGTATCCTGGACAAGCAACATTATTTGTTTTAGGCAAACCTAATTCAAAGATCACTCATGTAACTCACAAATAACCATTGATTACTAAGTGTGTATTTCACATTCTAATAGGAACAGTGGAGAAAAAGTGAAAGTCTCCACCTTCCTGGAATTCACAGCATAGGGCAGGAAACAGTCAGAGATGTAACTCATTTTCTATGATCAATAAAATTTTGAGTTCATGTAGTACCATCAGATCCTGTAATCTAATTCATTGCAATATAATTCATTATGACAACCAAAAGACTCTATTAAAATAAGACACAAGAGTCTTGCAGTGATCTAAGGCTTGATCCATCGCACAACCACCTCCTAGCTCATCAACTGCTATTTCATGGCTAACTCCTGCATCATGCCCCCCCATTGAGTTGGGAGGTACTGCGTGCTGGAGTTGAGAGGCACCCCTATGGCATTATGATTGCATCTTCCATGTCCCTAGAGTTAAAATCAGTATCACAATTTCTATGGTGAGAATTATTTTTTAGTTGAGAAATATTAATATGCTCCACTCAAAGAATAATCCAAGTTTTAGAGGTCTCTCGCTTATATCATTGTGGGGGTCTTCTTGCAAAAAGGAAGACGCACATGAATACAAAATTAGGTAAAGAGATTTGTAAGGTGCTGCTGCGAGGGCAGCTCTGAAAGCTAAGCTTTGTCAGCTTCACAATAAATGTGTAAGTAAATAGAGCACACAAGCCCTCACATGGACACCTTCAAACACACACAATCAAGTGTAGGACTCTCTCACCTATAAATAAGGTTCTGAAAATCCTGTGAAAATATTGGCAGGTTTAATCCAGCTGTATATTAAAAATACACTATGGGAAACCACCAAACTCTCTCCCAAAGCGGCTGTACAATTTTGCATTTCCACCAGCAGTGAATGTGATTTCCTGTTGTTCCACATCATCGCCAGCATTTAGTGTTGTCAGTATTCTGGGTTTGGCCATTTGAATAGGTGTGTGACAGTAATGTCATTGTCGTTTTAATCTGTGTATTCATGACGATATATGACGTGGGACATCTTTTTGTGTATTTATTTGCCTTCTCTGTATCTTCTTTGACAAGGTGCCTGTTAAGGTCCTTGGACCATTTATTACGGGATTGTTTGATTTTTTATTATTGAGTTTTAATGCTTCTTTGCTAATTTTGGACATAGTCCTTTATCAGTTATGTCTTTTGAAAATATTTTCTCTCAATATGTGGTTTGTCTTTGCAGTCTCTTGACAGTGTCCTTCAGAAAGCAGAAATCTTAAATTTTGAAGTCTAGCTCATCAATTCTTTCTTTCATAGATCACACCCTAAGTGTTGTATCTCAAAGTCATCACTATTTGCACAGGGAAAGAAACCATCAACAAAACAAAAAGACAATTTACTGAATGGATTAAGATATTTTCAAATAATACATAGTAAGGCTTAATACTTAAAATATACAAAGAACTCATTCAACTCAATACCCCCCCCCAAAAAAAATTCAATTAAAAAATGACCAGAAGAACTGAACAGATTTTTTTTTTCAAAGAAGACATACAAATGGCCAAAAGACACAGGGAAAAGATGCTGAACATAATTAATCATCAGGGAAATGCAAATGGAAACCACAATGAAATATCACCTCACATCTGTCAGAATGACTAGTATCAATAAGACAAGAAGTAAAAAGTGTTGGTGAGGCTGGGGAGAAAAGGGAACCCTTGTGCACTGTTGGTAGAAATGTAAATTGGTGCAATCACTGTGGAACACAGTATGGAGTTTCCTGAAAAAATAAAAATTAGAAATACCATATGCTCCAGTAATTTTACTAGGAGGTATTTACCCAAGGAAAACAAAAACACTAATTCAAAAAGATATATGCACCCCTATGTTTATTGCAGCTTTGTGTACAACAGCCAAACTATGGAAGCAACATAAGTATCCATTGATAGATGAATGGATACAGAAGATGTGGTATGTATATACAATTGGAATATTACTCAGCCATAAAGAGTATGAGATCTTGCCTTTTGTGACAGCATGGATGGACCTAGAGGGTATTATGTTAAGTGAAAGGGTATTATGTTAAGTGAAATAGGTCAGACAGAAAAAGGCAAAAACTGTATGATTTCACTTACACGTAGAATCTGAAAAACAAAACAAATGAACAAACAATCAAAGAAGCAAACAAAAAACAGACCCTCAAATATGGAGAACAAACTGGTGTTGTCAGAGGGGAAGTGAATGGGGGATGGACAAAATAGGTGAAGGGGATTTAGAGATATAAATTTCCAGTGATAAAATAAATAAGCCACAGAGATGAAAAGTATAGCATAGGGAATATAGTCGATAGGATTGTGATTAACATTGTAAGGTGACAGATGGCCACCGTGCTGATTGTAGTAAGCACTGAGTGATGTGCAGAATTGTCAAATGTAGAGACTTGTCAAATACGTTGTGCACCTAAAACTAATATAACATTGTATGTCTATTATATTTCAATAAAAAAATAAAAATAAAAATGATTGTTATGGTTTTTTAACCAAATCAAGATATTTTCAAAATAGTCCTATATTTGAATAGGTTTGTCAATTCAGAATTCTTTCAATCTAAAACCAGAGTACTATTATTAAAGCAGTTTAGTTTTAAAATCTGATTTCTTTCAAAATGTTTTGCTACTGGTGAGAGTTTATATCACCAGCCATCATGGGGGCTATAATTCATTTGAAAAACAATTGAGTTTATGTATTATGAATATCTACATATGAAAGAATTTGGGATTAAGACAATGGCCTCTTTACCTTGAAAGAGCTGTGTGTTTGAAGTAAAAGTACCCCCTTTTTTTTATTACGTTCAGTTAGCCAGCATGTAGCACATCATTAGTTTTTGATGTAGTGTTCAATGATTCATTAGTTGTGTATAACACCCAGTGCTCATCACTTTCACTAGAACGATCCAAATAATGTATGTTTCTGCTCCCCTTCTATTTTGTCAGTGTATCCAGAAAATTTGTAAATAAAACCATCTTACTCAGATTCCAAACACACACTGACACCCACACATGAATACACACATTCATATGCATCCATACCCCTACAATTAACACAAGACTATTCCTTTCAAAACAATACCAGCCTTTACGGTAAACCACCAGAACGCTAATGTGTTTGTGCGTGAGTTCGAGATGGAGCAGCTTCCCAAACCCATGTGTGGTGTTTACAAGCCAGTGACATCTGTTTACCACTGAACGTTTCCCGAGGCTACTTCCCACCACTTTTAAGACGCTCCATCAAAGGGAATACCCAACTGCCATTCTAGAATGTGAGTATTACCAACCATTCCACTCTAGCAAAATATTTTGCTCTTCAAATTCATGTTTGAAAAGCCACATAGCAAGGGCAGAAATAACAACCCAAATGCATAATTTCTAAATAGCAAAAGTAACAAGTTTCATTATTGCTCTCATTTGGCCATTCAGCATAATTCTTTCTTCTACTTCACAAAAGCTCTGGCCAGCCATTCACCAATAATTGTCAAGATGTCAGCTAATAAACTTTATTTTAACCTTAAGTGCAGTTGGATTTTAGTGTGAGATTCTAAATGCATTAAAATCCCTTAAGACTCACAGAAGTAAATATCCTTTGGAGAAATTTCAAGCATCATAATCATTGGTGAAAGAATATTTGGAGCAGGAACCTTCCCAGAAACCACATTCTGAAAACATTCGCTTGCTTGACTCCATCCATTTCACTGAGCCTGGGGCAGCAGGGTGGTGGAGAAAGAGTCTTGTTTTAGCATCAGAAAGAACTGGATTGCAACAGCAATTCAGGTATTGATTACAAACATGACTATGGACAGATGATAAAACCTTTCCGATCATCAGTTTAGTTAAATGCATAATGAGAATAAGAATATTTATGTCTTAAGGATATTGTTACAATTGAATGTTTAAATACATATGAACTGTCTAGTGGATAATAGGTGCTTAATAAATGACAATTAATAGCCAGCATCCGCCCATTTGCATCTTCAAGTAAATGTCAAAATGTGATCTGTATTGTCATAATTTTGGCTCTTTTTTACAACCACACTTTAACATTCCATTCTTTAATATTTATAAGTTTAAAGTAAACTTAACAGAAACTGGTTTCCGATGTTGCTTTGTTTTTTATTTTTTAAAGATTTCACCTATTTATTTGAGGGGGGGAGGGGCAGAGGGAAAGGGAGAAGCAGGATCCCCACTGAGTAAGGAGCTGGACAAGGGGCTGCGTCCCAAGACCTTGAGATCATGACCTGAACTGAAGGCAGACGCTTATCCAACAAGACACCCAGGTGCCTCTTGTTGTTGCTTTGTTAACGTGAAACTTTTTCTCAGTGATTAAAAACATGTTCATCGCCCTCACAATGTCAGAATGGCTAAAATAACACAAGAAACAACAAGTGTTGGTGTGAATGTGGAGAAAAAGCACTTGCACTGTTGGTGGGATTACAAACTGGTGCAGCTACTGTGGAAAACAGTATGGAGGTTCCTCAGAACTACCCTATGATCCCAGTAATCCAACTACTGGGCATTTACCAAAAAACCACAAAAACATTAATTCGAAGGGATACATGCATTCCAATGTTTACTGCAGCATTATTTACAATAGCCAAACTACGGAAGCAGCGCAAGTGTCCATTGATAGTTGAATGGATAAAGAAGATGTGGAGTATATATATATTATATATATATACATATATATAATGGAATATTAATATACAATAAGAAAGAATGGAATCTTGCCATTTGCAACAACATGGATAGTGTTAGAGAGTATAATGTTAAGCAAAATAAGTCAGAGAAAGACAAATACCATATGATCTCACTCATATGTGGAATTTAAGAAACAAAACAAAGGAGCAAAGGAAAAAGGAGAGAGAGACAAACCAAGAAACAGACTCTTAACTATAGAGAATAAACTGATGGTTACCACAGGGAAGGTGGATGGGGGATGGGCTAAAAAGGTGATGGGGATTAGAGAATACACTTATGATGAAAAAAATAAAATAAAATAATTTTTAAAAACATGTTCATTACTAAGCACTTTCAACTTCTACTCTGTAGTGGTATTTTGGATAGAAATGGAACAGTACCATCTGCTACTTGTGGTATGGAAATGCTACATACTTCTGAAATCTGATTTTTTTGTATAATCAGAGAAGTAAGTGAGAGGGGAAATGCACACATAGAGGAATTTATGTTGTCAATAAATTCAACATCATAAAAGTATGCCTCTATTCTATAAAATATCCATGTTCAATACCTCAACATTCCATTTGTATAACTAGACAGTCAAAAACAGGGAGAGGATAGAAAAGAAATGATTTTTGTTTGCTTTTTAAAATTTCTACTTGGAAGTAGCATTGTTACCAAAGAAATAAATAAATAAACAATTTACTATTTCATGAAAGGATAGCTTGACAGGAGTTGTTTCATAAACCATTATGCATAAATTATGGATATCTGATTATGATATCACAATATGAGCCAAATTTAAGTATATATTAAGTTATACTTCAAGAAAATGAAGAAGTATAACTTTATATACTTTGTTTTCCTAGTGAGTGTATTATAAAGTTCCTGAACTCGTGGAAGTCTGGTTGATATAATTTCTGTGAATAATTTTTTTAAGGGGTAAGAATAAAAATTCTTACCATTTCAAGTTTTTTTCTACATGCCAGTTACTATTCTAAGCACCTCATTTAATCCTTAAAACAATCTGTAGGATAAGTATTACTATTCTCATTTTTAAAAAAATTGATTCTTTTTAGAGACGAAAGAGCTCCATTTTTCCGATATCACAAATGTAGCGCCAGGACACAAACCTGGTTAATCTGATTCCATAGCTTTCATCCTCCTTAGATGGCCATGAGCATATACCTGTGATCTCATTCGTCTTCCAGATAGGATAGCTTTTAGAGGGCTGTCACCTTCTCTGGGAAGCTGATGGTAGAGCTGCCATCCTTGGTCATGGTCAAAGTGGGAAAAGTTTCTTGACCTCCAAAACAGCTCTCATAAAAGCCTGTCATGGGTTACTGTAGGCAAATCACCAGAAAATTGGGAAACAAAGGAAGGGCATTACCTAAAAAAGAAAAAGTCATAGGTGACATGTGAGGTGAGCTGACAGTCTGTGTGAACAATTACGTGTATTTGGTTTCCAACAGATAAGACTGGTGTGCATGTCAGTGCTGAGGGGAAATTAGGTGAGCATAAGGGATAGATGTGGATTTTTTCAATCGTTATAGCTTCCATTGGCATCTCATTATACTTTCCAGGTGCTTCCTCATGGCCATCCTGGAATGCAGATAGAGCCAGAATGACCCCTTGTGACAAAATAAATTTCAAACTTAGATTAATCAATTGACCTACCTGTGATTACATCGCCATTTGGTAATGTTGATGGGGTAGGGTAGAAGTTCTCAAATTTTGTGTGACTTAAATTTAACAGGACATCTGTTAAAATTCACATTCTAGGTGCAACCCTGGATATTCAGATTCCTGTGTGACGCTCCAGGAGCTACCTCAACTGCTTTTGTGGCAAATGACCCAGTCTGTGTTTGAGAAACAGAGCTTGTCGGTGAGGTTCTTTGTCTGCAAATGTTAAGCTGATTAAGGACAGTCTTGAAGAAGAATTGTGGCCTGGAGTTCCTCAGAGTGTCAGACTCCCATTGGAAATATTACTTACAGGATTTAACAAACTGTTTATGGGGGCTTAAATCAAGCCATCTGCCATGGAAATAGCTATCCAGGACAGTGGGGCAAATAAAGCGGCTTCAGATACCAGGTCCCAAGGACACCACAGGGAAGACCGGTCCACAGAGAAAAAAGGACTAACTGATCACGTAGCTAAGTACTCCAGACAGACCAGCCTACCTACTTGGTCACTATCAGGTAGGGATATACCCAGGGCCAAGTCCTCAGTCTGGTCTTCCCCGTTCTTCTGTCTTAGGGATGACTTAGAGATCCCTAATGTCTGATGTCTGACTGACTCAATGAAAATTGTCCTAAGGGAATGATTTTTGGTGTTCATAAGAAACACTTAGAGAATTAAACCAAAAATCCTTCTAAAAAACATTTGACATCTTATAAAGAATTTCCTGATCCTGTCAGCTGAAAGCAATCATTTCTTCTGCTCATTTCCCATTGCATGGATGCCCGCCACCCACTGACACCATGATTGCTCTGTGAGGCATGTTAATTTATGTGTCTTTCCTATCCCTGCATATAACTATGGGCACATTATGGACAAGATCCATTGTGGATTCACTGTTTTATCCCCCAGGAATGTGCGGCACATAACAGGAAATTCTATGCTATTGTGTTCTGGGGATTTGAGTGAGTGAACGTTTCATTTGCTAGAGAGTAACTTCTTGCAGAACTGCTATTAACAGCCCTGAAAAAGATACTTGAGAATCCTGCCATGCAGGTGATATTCCAGAACTTATCCCTACCAAAGAAAGAACAGAGCGAAAATCTCATGTACCAGATATGTTTTTCCTCTGATCTGAGACGTACGATATCACAATTCGTGAAAACAGTGAATTCAACTTGAAGTCCTTAGAATGAAAATCATTATCATTAGGGAAACTAGGATTCTAGGATTTTACCTCTCTTCAGGGGAAGAGAAGCAGAGTTTCTTTGGACATGGACTTGGCAAGAAGAAATTGGATTGGTTAAAGGTCTTGGCTTACTTGCCAAACTTTAACCTGAGCTTGGTTTGAGGGGAAGGCAGTACACACACCATTGCAAGGCTGAGTGCATCCATTTAGTCTAAAGGTCAACTGTCAGGCCAAGATGAAGAGAAATCTCTTTCAGCTATTGCATTAATAAAGACTTGTGGGTCGGGTGTGGGGGTCAGAATGTACTTATCCTTTTGTGCATTTATTGAAGATTCGCGGAGTCTAGGGCTGTTTAACAGCCAGTGAGGCCTCTGACTTCTGTTTGCGGCCTGTTTGGCGTAAGAATGGCATGGTCAATGCTAAAAAGCTGTGGTTTGGTCTCAGTGACACCTTGGTCCAATAGTGTATCTTGGCCCAATATGATGCATCTTAGACAATTTGGTTAATTCCCTTAGTATGCTGTTCCAGAAGCAAGAGTTTGTGGTGGCTTGGCAGTGCTTGGAACCTGGTAATATTTTTTTCCCTTGTACTTTAGTCTGGATGAAATTTTAGCTAGATAGTCAGGTATGGTAAAAGCTTACAAAGATCTAACTTAAACGTGTTCTAATATTCCAGTTATGATAGCTTTTAGACTGTTGATTTGGGTCAATAAGTAGGATTCAGAAATAGCTCCATAATGTGATTTGCTTAAGGGAGGGGCGCAACATTAGCTTTCTGGTCAGTTTTTACTACAGTTTGTAACCAATGTTCTATTTAAGAGCTCTTTTTCCACTGCAGGTGATGCCAACCTAGGGGGATCCTGGACCCAGTAGCCAAAGTCTAATGACGCCTCAGTTCTACGGCCCTTACCTTACGAGGCCTCTGCCTGGTAATGAGATAATAGTGCAATGGTGAATTTAGAAGGTCTTCAAGTTGATAAAGCCTGTGGAGTCATCAAAAAGTCATCAATTCCTAAAGAATTCTTAGCATGTACTATTATATGCACCTGTACACTTGCGTTTGGAATGTGAGATACCAAAAACCCTTGTAACTTTTAGAACTTATATTCTTTCAGAGACTGTGACAGTGTGTAGTTTGCCATCGTGACTCCATTACTCTCTAATCATTACTGGGGGCTAATAATAAAGTCATGTGGGTGTCACATTTGGGATCTGGTAATGGTATCCCAGTGATTACACACCTATGTTCCTGTGTGGAATGGAGTAATGGTAGAGCTTGTAGGTTAGGTAGTCAAATATAGCCATAGCTCTGGACACCCGAATCATCTTGGCACTGTAATTGTACAATTTTATGGTGAAGATACATATTGGCTACATTTTATGTAGATTATAACATTTTTAGGAAGTGACTAAACATGGGAAGCTGATGTTTTTCCCATGTGAAGACATCTACAAGCCCAGATTTCAAGTGTTCTGTTAAATGACAGGTATGTTTTGGTTTCCACCAATTACCTATCCTTCTCAAATATCATATTCCTATTACAGAGTGAAATTTATCCACTCTCCAGAATATATGTAACATAAGTGTTTGGTGCCCTACCCAGATTCCTTTTACTGAGTCACTGTATTTATCCCTCAGAAGCTGGAGAAGTTTTCTGTTAACAATTCATACCAGCACTCTTTTCCAGAAAAGCACCCTTGGAGAATGGGAGCGGACTCATCTGGAGATGAATAGAGTTGCTCCATAGCCAATGACTAATAGAACAGGGGTCTAACAATCCAGTCCCCCTTGCCTCTGGGCAGGGCAACCTCTGTAATGTGATTCATGCTCCAGAGTGTGCCACGGGTCAGTCCAGACTGTGGAACAACATGCTTGCCTAGTTTCTCCCCTGGTCCATCTTATTTTTCTCATTCCCTTTAAAGTTTTTCCTGAGACCACTCCATCAGGAAGTCACTCACACAGGAACCTCAATCTCAGTTCTCTTTCTAAACACATGAAATAGGGGTGCCTGGGTGGCTCAGTGGGTTAAGCACCAGACTCTTGGTTTCGGCTCAGGTCTTGATCTCAGGGTTGTGAAATCAGCCCCTTGAGGGGCTCCCCTCTCAGCACGGGATCTGCTTGGGATTCTTTCCCTCTTCCTCTTCCTCCCCCTCTGCCCTGCCCCACCCCCCACCTCCCACAAGCAGGCTCCCTCACTCTCTCTCTCTCCCCCTCAAATAAATAAATAAATAATAAATAAATAAATAAATAAAATCTTTAAAAAAATTTTAAATAAAATAAACACATGAAATAAAACAAGTTAGAAGCCAGGCAGCCTGAGACAGAAATGAAAAAAATAGAGAATTTATTTTAAAAGAGAAAGATGCAATTGTGGCCACCAAGTCTCAACTGGCCAACTCATTATATACATTTATCCCTTTTTGGCCTGTTAAACAACACCTTCTCCACGGACACAAATCTATAGGACTTATAGTTTGCAATTTTTTTCTTTTTTTTTTTTTTTTTTTAGCCAGGGGAATTGCTTACTAAATAAAATCTCACTCATACACTCACTGGAATGCACAATCAGTAAAAAGGAATATTTATTGGTATGAATTTGTTTGCTAAGTCAAAACTTATGGCAGAATTGATCAATAAGAAAATGGAACTGTGTTAACTTAAAAAAAAAGTAGGTGTGGATTATGCTTGTCTGTTTCTGTCTCATATGAACCAAAGTATTTTCTTTGTTTTTCTGTAGTGTTTTTGAGAAAATATGGACACACAAATAAGCAGTCCAATGACACCAGCTTTTAGTGCCTCCCTTGGTAATCCCAGGACATGCCTCATCAATTTGAAATCTTGAAAAAAAAATTCCTTGTGAAAACTTCCTAAATTCAGAGTTGAATCACTTGAAAAGAAACTCCTAGTGAAAACTTCCTAAATTCAAAGTTGAATCACTTCAAGTCTAAAATGGCATGTTTTAACTATAACAAATGTTGACGATCACTACCAAATTGATATTTTTCCTCTGGTCCAAACATGTAAGGAGTGGTTTATTTCTAATATTCTACCTTACCAAGTGTGCATTAAATAGTTTTATTCAAAAACAGTGCAATACTAAACTTCTTACTCAGCATTACATTTATTAGACATTTAAACTTTTACAAAGATACTACAGGAAAAAAAAATTCCAATGCTCTTTCCATCAGAAGAGGTTCTCTTAAGAGATGTGCAGGATCAGAGGGTGAATGACGCCTTTAAGAATCAGATCTGAGGATCATGATCCAAAGAAATTTGACGCAACCCAGGGTAAAACCTGAGTATATTCTTCGATGGCCATGACCTCCAGCAGGATAGTCCTTCTCGGCCTTGTCAAATGTCATTGCTCTTTTCTTCCAGGTAACCCTCTCTAGAGGGTCTTTCCTCCCCAGGTTCTAGAAATTGATCTCACCTCTTTTCCTGACATGCAGGCTCAACTGTTACCACTGTCTTTATCCCATTACCATGCTCTGCTCTTTTTATTCCCCACATCTTGCCCACTCATTTGCAAATAGCCCCTTACTAAAGCTTCCCGGAATGATCAGCATTAAAATATGTCATTTGTTTCAGGCAGGCTGGCTTGATTGGTAAATCATACCACGCTCACTTTCTATGAAATTTTATTTATTTATTTATTTATTTATTTATTTATTTATTATTTTTTTTTTAAAGATTTTATTTTTATTTATTTGACAGAGATAGAGACAGCCAGCGAGAGAGGGAACACAAGCAGGGGGAGTGGGAGAGGAAGAAGCAGGCTCACAGTGGAGGAGCCTGACGTGGGGCTTGATCCCATAACGCCGGGATCACGCCCTGAGCCTAAGGCAGACGCTTAACTGCTGTGCCACCCAGGCGCCCCTCTATGAAATTTTAAAGAGAGCTGAAGCTTCTCCCTGAGCTCAGTGTCTAGGATTATATTTGTATATTGTCACAGTTAAGTGGATTTGATTTTGTTCATTAGACATTTGAACATCTATGCAAGCTAAAATTGAGCAATGATTACTGGATACCAATTATTTTCCTCATCTTGTGGGGATTTAAACTTGTATATCTGTCTTTGGAATGAAGAGAATTTAACTGAGGTTCACATAAAGACCCAACACAATTCTTCAGTCCCTCAGGTGGTGGTGTGGAGGTTGGCTGGGGGAGAGGATGGAAGGAGATGGACATTGGAGTCATGTTGAGAGACCCACTGAGTGATGATGAGGAGCATGGCTACAGTGCGGTGATGGTGCTAGGCGTGCATTCGGGAAAACACACTGGACAAAAGTTAATTTGAACGGCAATAAGACAAATTAAGATGAAAGAGGAAAAAAAGTCAATACTTAGTACAAAAACTAGTGACCGTAGACCTCAAGATTGAACTTCAAGTGAAAATTTTTACTTTATGTGGAAAAAAATGAAAAGAATCTCAATGAACACTACTTGAGGGTTAGCATTGTGTTCTTTCCTGGAAAAAAGTTTCTCTTGGGGAGTAAAAAGGGAAGTGAATTCCAAAACAAATGGGTCTAGCGATTAAGGACACAATATAAAGAATTTATTCCCCATTGATTTCTAACATACTATTTTCATGTGTTACTTGTTAGTGATTTGAACGGACCTAACTTTTTGTTGAATTAGGCAAAAAAGACTACATTCATTTCTATTAAGGGTAAAAAGACAAATGAAAGCTACATTTTGCCAACGTTTCAACTTCTTGGCCCATCCGAGTGTCAAATATGGTTCGAAATTTTTCTTCTAAGTTCAAGTACCAAAGGGGAAATAGATCTGGATTGACCAAGGCGTAGGTGTAGGTAGCATACACATATTGGGGCTATAAAATAATTAGAAACTACTTTATGAGTCATGCATAAATAAGTAAATAAGAAACATATGGACTGCATTTCCCTGGAAATACACTTGGATTTGAAAATTAAAAAGAAAAAATAACCACTTTGGCAAAAAGCTGACAAGAGTTTGCCAAACCCCAAGAGTTGGAAAAATAGCTTGAAACATTTGAGGAACCCAAACATGGATGAGTTTGCCCTAGTTAGAAGGCCTTTTACGGTCAGATGAATGTGGGTAACAGGGGAGGAGGTAGGATGGAAAAACAAATCACGAACAACACACGGTTTGGCATTTTTCCAGCCAATTTAATGGGAATCCAGATTAAAATATTCCACAGGAGGTACCTGACTCAAACTTTCACACTAAGCAAGATCAAGAATTTCCCGGGTAGTTGACCCAATTCAAAATTTTAAGTGTTAACAGCTTAGTATATTCACATCCCCTGGCATCCTATCCTTTCAAGCGTACACTCGGAGACTTAGTGACCAGGATTTCAAAAAGCCCAGGGAAAAGTATATGAATGACCACATGAATAGGCACTCTGCAGGGGAGGAAGGACTAAGAGGGCAGGTGATATATCAGAAGCGAATTCTAAGTAAGTAATTAAGAATTCTGCCCATGGAGAAGGAAGGACTGATGTCCCCAAGGCAATTCACAAATCTGGACAGAGAGCCCTTGTTTACCTGAATATTTGCCAAGCAGAAACATAGAAGAGAGAAGTGCTGGTTACTAGGAAAAAAATTACAATGGAAAAAACTAATGAAGAATGGAGCACAAAACTGAGGCTTTTGAGAAATGCTAAGAACCATAAAAATTTATCATTCCCTCAATAACTATTTATACTCTGAGTAAGAACCAAACAGATAAGATACAGAATCAATTAGTTTAAGAACTGGGATTCACAGGGTAGAATAAACTACCATCTTATATATTGTTTTCATTTTTCCTATCAAAGGGGATAATTATCAAACTGAAGCAAATTCATTCCATTAAAATTTGAGCCTCAAATTAGTAAAAAAATATATGCACATTAACTTTTCGACATGTTACAGTGTCTAGGCCTGGTAAATTTGTTGTAAGGACCTGAACAAAACTTCAAGAGGACAAGCCAAGTCCCCATAGGTAACCTTTGGTAATTCGTGGAAAATAGGAGAACTGACAGAGAATAATATATTTTCGTTCTCAAAGTGCTTGAGAGTACAGAGTAAGGATTTCGATGTTGATAGGGTGGTAAACTAATGGCAAGTACTTGCAATATTTTAGAATATTAATTCAAGAATAGTTCCCATCTTGAGAAATTTAAAGATTTAACTTCAGTTTGACTTATTGGAAGTTTCTAGGAGAACGTGGAAAAGCATGTGTAGAAAATGACAATCACTAGATAATGTCTCAGATTCATGGTTCTGGGAGGGAGTTTGGAAGAAAAGAAACAGACGTGGAAAGAGACGTGGAATAGTAATTGGTAAGAACAATAAACTAATTTCAAATAAAATGAGATGGGATAATTCTAATAAATTTTTCATGAGCAAAAAATAAAAATAATGTGATGACATTATTTATGAAACAAACTGTAGAATTTAAGCTCTACAGAAAGTCAAGTATACCAGAAGTATAGCTCCTAGAGTGAGATATCATGCATTTGTTTATTCAGCTTAAAGGAAATGAGAGCCTACTGTGTGTTAGAACCCGTCCTAAATACCAGCGCACTCTGATGTTTAGTTTTGTGTCAATTAGGCTACCCGTCCTCAGTTATTCAAACAGTGGTCTAGGTATTTCTCTGACAGTATTTTACAGATGTGATTAAGTCTATAATCATTGACTCTAAGTAAAAGAGATCATCTTTGGTAATCTGGGTGGGTCTGATTCAATCAGTTGAAGGGCCTGAAGAGTAGAACAGAGGAGAAACCCGTGGACTTTAGCTTCAGAGGGTGGCTGAGAGGTCCAGCCTGCCTTCCTAAAAGTCTGCTTTCGGGATTTTGGGAGTGACATAGCCAGCCGCCATAAGTGGATAAGCTGGTTCCTTGGCAATAAACATCTCAATGTGTATGTCCTATTCATTCTGTTGTTCTGGTGGAAGCTTAACTGATACAGATTTTAGTTCGAGAAAGTAAGATGCTGCCGTAACAAATAAGTAAATCCATGGAATTGGCTTTGCAATTGGATAATTGAACAGAAGGTGGAAGAGTTTTGAGACACATAATAGAAAAAGCCTAGACCACCTTAACCAAACTGCTGGTAGAAATACAGCTGTTAAAGCACTTCTGATAAAACTCAGAAGGAAATAAGGCGCACGGTATTGGAAACTGGAGGAAATGTGATTCTTGTTACGTAATGGCTGGAAACTTAGCTGAACTATGCCCTACAGTTGTGTGGGAGGCAGACCTTGTAAGCGATGCACTTGGCTATTTACCGGAGGAGATTTCAAGCAAAGTGTTGAAGATGCAACTTGGTTTCTTCTTTCTACTTCTAGCAAAATACCAGGGAAAAGAGGTAAATTGAGGAAAGAACCATTAACAAAAGGATACCAGTACTTGATAATCGAGGACATTCTCACCCTACCCAGATTCCAAAAGATGCTAAAATTAGCAGGTTCGATGTTAGGAAAGTGTGTTCTGAAGAGAAGGCACCAGTGTGGCCAGAAAACTTTCTATTCATGCAAAGAGATGAGGCACAGGACTCATGGATCTCCTTAGCCTTCTCAGGAGAACCTAGGGAAAAAGATGGGATTGCACAGGTAAGATCTTTGGAGGACACTTTTGTCTAAAGGAGTGACTCCCCATGACATACACCAGAGAGCCACAACATTTTTTAAGAATATTCTATCAGGGGTGCCTGGGTGGCTCAGTACGTTGAGCGTCTACCTTTGGCTCAGGTCATGATCCAGGGGTCCTGGGATCAAGCCCCACATCAGGCTCTCTGCTCAGTGGAGAGTCTGCTTCTCCCTCTCCCTCTGCTGCTCCCCCTGCTTGTGCACCCTCGCTCTCTCTCTTTCTCTCCCCCTCTGTCAAATAAATAAATAAAATCTTGAAGAAAAAGAAGAAGGAGGAGGAGGAGGAGAATGTTATATCAGCAAAAAAAATTGTCAGGACAAAATGAAAGAGGGCTGCCAGACTCCCAAAATTCTGGAAGCAGGAAATAGGCTGATAACACAACTCAGTTACAGACATGTGCTACCATTCAAGAAAAATAAAATACAACTCCAAAAGCAGAGACTTTGTCCCAGAGGCTACAGCCACAGGTGGAAAGGCTGGAACTGTGGGCACAGACGTTGGAGAAATAGACCTGGAGGCCAGAGACTCCAAATCCACAGGGGATTATTCCCAGGCCTTGAAACCCAAGGGAACATGCCCTGCTCTATAATTGCATGAGACCAGCGACCCTTGTCTTCCTTTCATGTTCTCCCTTTAGGGATGGGAATTTTTATATCCATTATACTATGTCTGGCCCACCATTTTATTTTGTGAACAGATCACTTCTTTTCTGGCTTCACAGGTTGTCAGTTGGAGAGGGACTTTTGCCTCGGGATGGATCATACCCAGAGTCTCATCTATTCCTGATTTAGAGGATTTAGGTGATGACATTTGAGACTTTTAATCTGATGATATTTAAGTGAGATTTTTGGACTTGATGCTGTAATGAGTTGAGGTTTTTAGGGATGAGGGGATGATGTGACTGTATTTCGTGTCAAGATGGGCATGACACTTCAGGACCAGAGCAGACATAGTCAATTGAATTGTCGTCCCTTAATCCCTAGAACCCATAAGTGTTACCTTATTTAGGAAAAAAAAAAAAAAGGTATTTGCAGATGTGATTAAATCAAGAATCTTGTGATGAGGAGATTATCCTGGATTATCTGGACAAGCCCCTAAATCCCTTCATACATGTCCTTATAAGAAGGAGTCAACGAGATTTGACACAAACAAGAGAAGGAAAGTGACCAAAAGGGCAAGAGATCGGGATGGTGGAGCTACAAGGCAAAAAAATGCTGAAAGCCACCGGAAGCTGGCCGAGACACAGAACAGATTCTGCCCTCAAACCCCCCAAGAAAGCACATCTCTACCGACACCTTGATTTTGATCTCGCGATCCTAATTTTGGACTTCTGGCCTTCAGAACTGTGAGAAAACAAATTTCTGTTGTTTTAAGACAGCAAGTTGTGCTCATTTGTTGAAGAAGTCACAGGAAACTTCTACAAGTACAAACAAAAGTGGAGAAGGATTCTTCCTCAGAGATTATCATGGTCTCGTGGAGGCCAGACGCATGCGAAGCCCTTGCAACAAGGGCAGGTGCACAAAAGGGAAAAGATCAGTTTCTCCTTGGGCTAAGGAGCATATTACAGCAAGGCTTTTAGTTGTAATTACAGGTTAAATGCATCTTCTCCAGATAAATAAGAGAAAGGAGGTCATTAACCTAGCAGGAATAAGAAGTAAAAGGGTGTAGGGGCAATGAAAGGAAGAGGTGTTTGAAAAGTGGAAAGCAATCCTATTCAACTAAAATATGGAATGAATGAAGGAAGGCCAACAATGAAGTATCAGATATAGCCTGGGGCCTTATTGTCAATGGTCTTTGATTTTGTAGTGAAGATTTTGGACTTACTCATGTAAGAAACTCTGACGCAGTTAGTCAATAGTTTATGAAATAGATGATAGATAGATAGATGATAGATAGATAGATAGATAGATAGATAGATAGATAGATAGATAGATATTTAATGTGTTCACCCTAGAAGATACACAGAGAAGAAACTAAAGTGAGGGCCGAGAGACAAGATCACTTAAAAAACAATTGCTATTGCAGCATCCCAGCTGAGATAATATGACAAAGGTGACAGAGAGGAGGAGATGAATTTCATTATTTTTTTGAGGTCAGATTGTCTGGACTTGCTGACCAAATTATACGGCAGGAATGAGGAGGAATCCAAGGTTTTATTTTGTTTTGTTTTTTTCTGCCACGGATTGAATAGATGCCAATGCTATGAACAGAAAAAGGAAAGATGGGGGAGCTTGCGGACTGTTTACTCAACTCATTCATTCATTTAATAAATATTTACTGTCCACCCACTTTGTCCAGGCTCTCAGCTGGTGACGTTCAGCTTGGGGTGATTCCAGGACCTTACGAAGGTCAAGCGGTACAAGATGGGTGAGGAAGGAAACAAGTCACTCAGGCAATGTTTAATTTTTTGTGTTTTTTTAATTTCTTTTTGGTTTTTGAGTGGGTTGGCAGTGTGGAAAGTGGTAGATAGTAGGTGAAAAGGTTGTAGATTAGACCAAAAATGTGGTAAATGTGCCATTAAGGATGTGAAAAGTCGCTCAAATAGGAGGTGAATTGGCTGTCAATAAGAATGTTCTATCTCCTTGAGCACAAATGCAACTTGGAAACTTTTTAATGATTGATTGACTTTGAAATGTTTTGGCTTTAAATATAAATGACATCCCATATGAGTCTCCTCCTCCTTTAAATGAATTTTTTAGACTGTAACACTATATAAAAATGTACAGTGATCTATAGATATGGACATTTTAGGATGCTTACAGCAGCTAGATAATGAGGCACTCTCAGTACTGGGCTCCATTAAAATTCCAGGTGCAAACTTAACAAAGAAGTTCAAAAGAAACTGCATTCGTAATTTAGTAATTCTTACACAATAAAATGGTATATATAAAATAATATGCATTTCTATACAGTGAGATACTTATTACATTTATATGCTGTCCAAACACATTTAAAAAAAATAACAGTCTAGGAAATACACTGGAATATTCCTCCTTTTATCCCCACCCATGATGCAATGGTACAGGATTACAAAAATAAACAATGATTATTTTCTTTTTTGCCTGAAAGCCAAGATCGTTCTTAGTCTGTGGGCATGGTGATTCTTTTATATTGATAATCAATGAGTGTCCAAAGCTTCACAGGCCAATGACCACATACAAACATCTCACAAGTTTGAAGTCTTGGTTCAAAAGAAGATGAACTGAAATAATAGGGAAACTTTCCATAGCAAGAATTATGTGCATGGTACTTGGCATCCTTTTTGTTCTGTGACTAGTTCATTTTCATGGATGTAAAATGGTCCCATTCATATGCTGAGCTGAGTTCAAACTTTATCATATCCTTTTGGGAGGTACTCCATAGCATTGCTATTCTGTAATTCTGCATCAGAGAAATGTTTTTCTTTCTTTCTTTCTTTCTTTCTTTCTTTCTTTCTTTCTTTCTTTCTTTCTTTTGGTTCCTTCTTTCTTTCTTTCCTTTCTTTCTTTCCTTCCTTCCTTCTTTCTTTCGAAAGGGAGAGAGAGCATGTAAACAGGGTGGGGGCAGAGAGAAAGAGAATCCCAAGCAGCCTCCACACCCAGCACGAGCCGGGCCGGGGACTCGATCCCAGGACCCTGAGATCATGACCTGAGCTGAAATCAACAGTCCAGCTGAGCCACCCTGGTGCCCAGAGCAATTTCTAATTATTAAAGGCTCCAAAGTACCTGGTAGTATATAAAAATAACTTCTATTCCACCCAACATTGCTGAAGAGAAATGTTATTGTAATAGATATGGAAACTGGTAATTTTCTCATTTTAATGGATGAAGAAAATATTATTTTGGACATTTTAATACATGAGGAAATTTACCTGGCAGAATGGAGTTTCAAACCAAACACGTGATTCTTCAACCCCAATGCCAAGCTATTCCTAGCGTAGCGAGTTACTTCATAGACACACTATTTAAAATAATCAAAAAATTAAAACACATATTTTTGGTGTGTTTGACCCAGATTTAGTCCTTTGAGAAAAATATAATTTTTCTATTGCAATCAAACTTCACCATATTTATGGATGTTGCCTTCAGTTGGTTTAAAGGACGTAAGAAGAGCCTGCTCACGTGAACTACAGATGCCAGATCTTTGAAGTTCAAAATGTATTGATTAATTTTTAACCAAACTATATAAATTACCACAATATTTCAGCTAAATAAAAACTCACAGTATAGTGAGTTGGATGCATTTTTTAGATAATTTTTTTCATTTAAGAATTATTGTTGTTCTTCTTCAACCACACAAGATTGACCACATGTATTTATAGCTTCTCCCTTACCTTCTCAAGAACACACTGAAATGAAAAGATTAAGCCATTTATTCTCCTACTTTCCTAGACCACCCTGTCTCATATATTCCTCTCTCCTCGAACCTCTGACACCTCCTTCCCTTTCTTCGCTCAGCCAAAAACTTTGCTTCCTGCAAATTAAGAAAATAGGACTTTCACAAACTGTTGATTGTATCCAAGCTTTTATTTAACTCTTGAGTATGGATAGGAAGGCTATTTAAGAACTCAATCTTTAGCTACTGTAAGAAGTCATTGTGTGATTATCAAAATTGGTAAGCCATTATTAGCATACCACCAATCAATATGGAAGTCACTATCAAAAGAAATAGCTAAACATTTTTAAGTAGTTGCTTCTGAAAAGCAGAATTAGTAGGTGTGGAGAAATGGGAATACTATTTTTTAATTCTAAACCCTGTAGTATTTACTTAAAACTCTGTATGATAAAAATAAAATTGACAAGATTATAAAATTAAAGGCTGGAATAAAAGACACAAAAATTATAATTGCCTTACTATTAAGATGTTATTCTGGGTGATAATTGTGCCATGCTTTTCTCAACATTTTTTAAATGTTACATAATCCATATAATTTGTCAACTATTCCTTATACTGAATAAATTATTTTGTATTTTATTCTATTTTAGAAAACATTTGAAGGGTTTGCGAAAGAACTAACTCAGTAGTGGAAGAGGGGAGAATACATAAATTTGTTTGTATATATTAAATCGTACTCCTGTAGCCAGGACAAGAGATTGCCCTCTTCTGGGCCCATTATTGGACAGAACACATGATGAGAGGGGATAGAAACATTTTCCAGGATTAACAGAGCTGCTGGCTTTACCAGTAAATGTAATATGCCAAAGAAATTACATATCAAGGAGGGCTTCCAGCACTGAGAAGTGGGTGCACTAGGAGAATGAAAGGTCCAGTTTCTTATATGCAAAGCTAACGATGCAATCTTAGACCAGGAAAATTCACCAAGGTGGTAAGAATCTCCCAAGGTTTCTTGGTAGACAGTAAGCTGATTTCAGAAGACAGTCCATTCTCATCTCACAGTGATAAATAAGCCATCAGAATCACCAACAAGAATTGCCCTTGACAAGGACAACCTCAAGGCACAAGAAATTGGCTAGATTTCTGAATCTCTGATTTTAGGTCAATACCATATCATCAATACCCAAGAATCAAAAATGAAGATGATTTTTTTTAAAATGAGGATGAAATTTCTCTTTCAAAGACTTTGCCTTCCTTCTACTCTATTCTTTTGGTAGGCCACTATAAGACAGTCCTTAAATGTATCACTTCAAGTGATCATTTGGGCTAATCACTCCGGCTGAAAATGAAATGATCCTAGTTGACTTTGGTTTTCCCGTGGATGCAATGTTGTAATAAGGGGATATTTCCTAATCAACATCCTGATGCTCAATTTTTTTCATAAAATGATCAGTTTCTCTATGAAAACTGTTTCTGATTAAATCCTAAGTGTCTATGCTGCATAGTATAAAAGTTGAACAGATAGAGAAGGTGATATGCTTGAATAATGCAGTAACTAGACACACAAAAACACTTAGCTTACTGAAGGTGTAACTGATAGAAATACTTTGTGGATGAAAGTATGCAACTAAGGACCTCCTGGGGGGGAACAATATTGTATCGGAAGGAACAAGGTCTGGAGTCCGGAGACGTGGATTAGTCTCGGCTCTGCCACATACCACTCTTCGGCTTTGCCCAAGTCACACATCATTTTCAAGTTTTAACATACCTGCAAGCAAAATAAAATTCTTAACGTCCTTATCATAGATTTCTTAAAGGATTAAATACACTCATCTATCCAAAATGATTGCTATCGTGACTGTCTCCAGGTAAGTGCTCAGTAAATATTTGGTGGTCGGTACCACTTGGTAAGAAAAGAAAGAATGTGTTCACGAAGGTAAGCATCCTACATGATTATTATTGGTTATTGGTAAGGAATATTTGAGACCAGGAGGCAAAGAGAACCCAGGCAGAGGGAGCTGCATAGGCTGTCAGGAGGCCATCCGAAGTCTTAAGTATTGGTTCATGTCAGAAAACATTCTCAGTGACGTAACTGTGCGCGGCCTCCTGCCAGAGCTCTGAGTCGTTGGCAGAATACTGAGCATGTCATTTATCATAAGTCAAATCAACGTAAGTGAGGAGCCACCTGCCGCTTAAAACAAATGCCTCATTGAACTTGGTAGAGCATGAGAAAACTCAGGGAGAAAGTGGTATCTCTGATGCAAAATGCATAGTCCTCCCCTCTACTTTCTAAGACTTCCCTTTGGTCAAAGCATCTCTTCTAAGCTTCATCTTTGGAGAAGACTGAGAAGTGGGAGCTGGGGCTTCCTAGGGTAACCCTACACCTAGGCTCTGCCTTCTTTACAACGTTGTGGATCACTCTACAAAATACAATAGGGAGGGATTTCCCTTTAGCTTCCTGTATAAACTACACTAGAAAGCTCTATCCTACTTTCTTAGCCTGAACGCTGTCCCACATATAGGCATTCAAACTTTAACTCAGTTTCCTAAACCAAACACCATCACCATTCACAAAACCTGTTTATTTTCTCTTTCCCTTCAGCTTAGCTAAGGGAAAGTCTCTCTCTCTCTCTGTCTCTCCCTCCCCCATCTCTCTCCAGTTTTATCGAGAAATAACCAATGTACATTATAAGTTTAAGGTATACAGCATGATGGTCTGATTTATGAATACTGTGAAATGATAACTATAATAGGTTTAGTTACCAACCATTATCTTGTATAGATACAATAAAAAGAAAAGAAAAGAAATTTCTCCTTGTAATGAGAACTTTTAGGACGATTTCTCTTAACACCGTCCCTGTATATCATACAGCAGTGTTAGCTATGGTCCTCACGTTGTACATAACATTAGTTATCTTATAAAGGGAAGTTTGTACCTTTTGCCCACTTTCCTCCAATCCCCCCCCCATTGAAAAATATTCACTTTTTAACATTAAAGCTAAATCCTGCTTGGATATTGCCACACGTTAGCTGACAATTTTCTCTTTCTTCTCTCCTCACTGGTAAAGCTCACTAATTCTACCTCCATTTGAGCCTGAATCAGCCTTCCTTCTCTGTTTCTCTCTCATTCTCTCTCTCTCTCTCTTATTTCTACTTACATTTCTATTCCACTAAAAAGCCTTTTGTGCTCTTTATAAACGCCCCTTTCTTTCAGTGACTGATTGGAGGACCCTTAGACCATACTGGCACCCTGATCTTGGACGTCCAGTTTCCAGAACTATAAGAAATAAGTCTTTGTTGTTTACAAGACACCTGGTCTGCAGTATTTCTTGTCATAGCAGCCCAAATGAACTAAGGCAGAGGCACCCTAGATGAATTAAATCTTCAGTACCTTCTTCCAGGTCATTATCTTCTGCTGTATGCACAGTATATGGATGTATTGTATATAGTTTTATTTTCTGTATATTGTGATATTTCTGGCATGTAAAAAAAAAAAAACAAAAAAACAAAACAAAATAAAAAAAAACCTTCTGACTAGGGAGGCACTTGGAACTGCCCATGGCAGAACCAGCCTTTGATATGCAAACTGACCAATCCAGAGCCCCACCTCCTCTTCCTTGCTCCGGTACTACAGGAAAGAGTGTTCCTATGCAGTAATCATCCCAGGGCCATGCATCAGGCAACCAGGGACCACACCTATGGCCCAAAGCCTCATGAAATTATCCAGATTAGATAATCTTAAACTCTTTACCCTGCCCCGCCTTGCCTTGCTGTGGAAACACCAGCAAAGGCCTCAGAGCTTACCATCTCCTGCTTCTGCATCCTGACCAGCACCTGGTACTCCCCCAGCCACCCCTGCAAGGGAAGCCGTGCCTGTCATTCCTGGGGGAATTGGATCCTTCAACTGTTTTCCAATGGCGTAGACCTCTCAGTATCCTCAGTCAGAACCAGGCACAGAATATTAGTTTTATATTTTAAAAACGTATTTTTTGTTTCCAATATTTCCAACTTTTTCCTCTTAACACTCACCTCTTCTTCATTTTTATTGTCCCTTAATGCTGTTTTATAATATCCTATCCTTTCAAGTAGAAATTACTTATTCATTTACCTCTCCACATATCCTCTGAAACTTTATATTAAAGTATTAATCAACTAGTTCCGTGAAATTCATTTCACCCCTGAAATTATATTCTTTTGACTGTTGATTTTGTAGGTTGTACATTTTAACACTTGATTTCTGTGTATGTGTCACCCACATGCTTAGATAAGGAGGTGTTGTTTGTTCTTCCCCTTACTTTTTTTGTGCTCATACATCCCTGCTTCGAGATCATTAGCCATAACACCCTGATGGTGCATATTCCAGTGTTCTCGCTAGAGGAGGCACTGGGGACATTACAGATATATTCACTCGTCGCAGGGTTCCCTAGTTCCATTTCTGATGTCTGAGCTTCGATCCATAACTAACCTCACTACACAGCTTTCTACAAACCATTACTGCAAACAGAGGGTAGTTGCCATTTTCTTAAACCCAATGTCATGAGCTAGGCATGCTAGAGAGAGGATTTAAGTTGAGGCTACAAGCAGCGAGGCTGACCTCAGACCTCCACGTATGATAGAGCACTTTGGTTTTGCCCCAAGTCCCTTACAGAACCAGAGTCCTAGATGCCACTGCCCACTTGTCTCAGAGTCCAGAAAGCCTATGACTTTATGAGTCTGAATTTGTTTCTGATCCAAAGAGAAATGCTTTACAAAACGCCTATTTCTCTTTTTCTATTTTGCCTTATCCATCTTTGTTACATTTTTGAGCAGAGGGATACAAACATGTGTAAGTATAAACTTAGCATAAGTTTATGTATTCATACATGTAACTCACCTAAGCTTTGTCTACATTCCTGATCATAAGTCTGAACACTTTCTTAAAGTAACACTCTAAATCAGTAAGAATACAGCACATTTTTTTCAAAGAAAAAGCATAATTGAGCAAATATTAAGTTCTGGACTATCACTTCATCTCCAATAGCCGCAGCATAAATACTGGGCTCACATACTGGACAAAGCTTTGTACATAAGACTCAGATCTGCTGGGTTTAGAGACATGGGAGGGTAATAAATGATCACAACCATCCCTTTCTGATCAAGCTAAGAAGTAGGCCATAGAGCCTGGCAAGTATCAAAATATAATTGGCACATGGGGTACCTGGGTGGCTAAGTCGGTTAAGCATCTGACTCTTGGTTTCAGCTCAGGTCATGATCTCAGTGTCATGAGATCAAGTCCCAGGTCAGGCTCTGTGCTCGGTGCAAGGTCTCCTTAGGATTCTCTCTCCCTCTCCCTCTGCCCCTCCCGCTCATGCTAGCTCTCTCTCTCAAATCAAGAAATAAATCTTAAATTTTATATACATATAATTGGCACAGCTTAACTGGAACATGGCTTGAACTTGATTCTTCTTCCTTCTGACTTCCTTGTTTAGTCATTTGGACCTACTTTTAGGAAGAATTACAAACAAGATATTTACCAATCTTGCTCCACACGACTTGGAGCACAGAGAACTCTGCCCCATCAAAAAAAAAAAAAAAAGAAGAAAAGAAAAGAAAAGAAAAAAGAAAAAAAAAAGGAAGAAAGAAAAGTTCATCTATACTTACTGATATTTATCATATTAATTATTCCCAACTGGGAAATCGGACCGATCCAGATTGGTCAAACCAGTTTTCTTTTTCATTTACCTATTAGCTGATCCTCTGTTTTTGTCTGGGGGGAAGTCAGTAAGAGATGTAAAGTAAGCAACAGTGTCCTTTGATTTAGATCCTAGAGCAGCACATTTCTCAATTTAATGAGTGTGTGACATATGTGGAGAGCTTCTGAAAATGCAGGTCCAATGGGTCTGAGGCAAGGCCTGAGATTCTGCATTTTTAAAAGCTCCCAAGGCATGAAGACACGGGTTTCAAGTACCAAGTTCCTAGAGCAGTGTTTTTCAAACCCTTTCAGGAGATCCCCAAGATCAAAATTATTTTTATAATAATATAAGTACACTACACTGGAGTTTTCCAGAAGGTACATGACATGTGATGTTATAGTGACTGAATACAGAAGCAGATAGGAGAATCCAAATATATTCTATAGAGAGACTTGCAAAAATGTAAAACAATACCACTCTCTTTACTAAATGTTTTTCACTTTGGAGGATACAGTTATTTTTAAAAAACAATATATTACCTTAGTTAGCATTGAATAGGTTTATTGTTGTTATTAGTAAATGAATCAACAAATATTTATTTTTTAAGGTCTCGTTTCTATTATCATAACTATTAGTAGATATAGCCACATGTTGAGAACAGCTCATAAGCCAAATTTTTGGAGGTTCCCAGTAATTTTTAAAGGGATAGCAGGCTCCAAAATATCTGAGATTCACTGCTTTATAGAGGGTGGAAATTTATTTTCCCTCTTTCAGCAGAAAAATTAAGAAAGAGAAAGCATCCTACTCCATCCTATGAAGAAAACATTGAGAACACACACATTTTAAAATCCTACCATAGCACAAAGTACTTGTGGACATTTTTGAAGGAAAAAAATAAAAGAATTTGGCCATGGCTTATACTCTTTTTAATGGAATGTCAATAAACATTCAAGGAGTTCTTATTCAAGTCCCTTAAGGCTGGGAAATGACAGAACAGGAAAACAAGTGAGTCTTAATCCCAAAATATGCTACATTGCCACAAAAGTAGATGAGTCAGTTTACCCTTGGCCTCTTTAAATTCCCATGTTTGCTTACCCATCTCGTGGATGAGCATTTGGGAAGGTATTTTCCTTATTGAACATATTATTTCTTCTTACAAGCTTCTCTTCAAAACATCTGTGGGGCAATGAGGGAAATAATGCATTTGTTGACTTCACATGTGGCAAAAAACACAGTGATTCCGGAAGTTTCAAACCAATGTATTTACTCCAGGCTTGCTTAATCCAATTGCCTGTGTCTTGCCTTCACCACCTGTAGCTTTGTAGAAAAGTGTGCACTCTCTCCCCTTTCCCTTCAACCTCACTTTGTTGTCGATTCACTGTGGTGTACTTTTCGTGCATAACAACACATTTTGCCATCTTGCAACTTTTTGCAAATGTTTGTCTCACTGGTGAGTAAACTCTGCATCGCACTAACCACCTAGAGGTTCCATCCCATCGACCTCCTTTTCTTATTCCTCTGGGAAGCAGAGGTGAAATTGTTCACGTAGTAGGTCTGGGTGGATTCCACTTTCGACTGTTTCCATCTTCTTTTCTGTCTTAAAGCACAGGCTTATTTATGTTCTTGTCACTCTTCCCACCAACAATAACGGTTAACCTCCCTTGAACAAAAAGTTGTAGATTTGTTTCTTTGGTTTTGACTTCAAGCAACAGAAATGTATTCTCTCACCTTCTGGAAGCTAGAAGTCCAAAATCACAGTGTCAGCAAGGCCACACTCTCTGTGGAGGCCCTAGGGGAGAATCCCTCCTTGCCTCTTGCTGGCTTCTCCTGGCTCCCGGTGATCCTTGGCCTTCCTTGGCTTGAGCTGCTGTGTTTCTCCAGTCTTGTATCATCTCCACATGGCCGTCTTCCCTCTCTCTCTCTGTGTGTGTGTGTGTGTGTGTGTATGTGTATCTGTGATTTTTTTAGGACACCAGTCATTGGGATTTAAGGCCTCGCCTAATCCCAGTATGACCTCATTTTAATTAATTATATCTGCAACAACCCTATTTCCAGATAAGGTCACATTGTGACGCTTTAGATGGTTCTTTTTGGAAAAAAAAAAAAAAAGAGTTGTGGTTTAGTTTTTGCTCAATCTCTTTACGTTTGTTGCTTGTTACGTGAGAATGAGTATTCAAAACGAAATAAACAAAACCCAGAACCAGAAATGCCAGACGCCTGCATAGGCCAACCACATTTCAAATTATGAATTGCTGTGTGCTATATACATAAGTTCTTCAGGGAACCACCCAGTGATTGGAAATGTGAATCCCGTTTCCACTAATCTGAACGGTCTGATATATTACATCCTGTGGTGGGAAAGACAAGAGTCATTGAATCTTCCCTCAAGCACTGACAACCACCTAAATTCTCTTCTGGATTTAGGTGTCTAGAATGCAAAAACTTCTATTAAACTAAGAGTCATGGCTCTTTTCATAAACCGTAATTCTTTCTCTTTTCCTTCAACTCAGGCCTAGATCATAAAGAATAAATTAGAATTCATTCATTTTATTTTATTTTTTTGCTTTGTCTCTCCTCACTTAAATCCTGTGGGATTAAATGAGATTGATTAAGCTGAAATCAGTGAAGCACAGGTCTGTTTTGCAGGTGCTGGAGGCATGTGCAGGTGAGGGTAGCAGTTCTCACGCTCAGTGATGTCGGTGCGGCATGTGTCAGGAGGGACAAAAAGACAAGCACATTAACAACTTTAATACTGTCAGGAGTATAAACACAAGAGGACATGAATGAGAAAGATACATTGTTGTTTTCTGAAAGTTCTTTAGAGTTTATCTGTAGAATATAGGTGAGAGGCTTTCTCTGTGCCATACCTGACAATTCCCTCTGTGAATGCCTCCACCTTATTTAGTCTTAATCTGCACTCTTTTCCTAATTCAACTTTTCTAAAAGAAAGCCAGTTTATCTGCTAACAGATGTAACGAAATAATGACAACGCGATTAATGCTTTGGCAGAAATAAGTGAAACTCTGAAATGCAGAAAGCCATGCTAGAGGTTATATAATGACTTGTAAATATATGTTTAGTAACTCACTTCCAACTACTGGTAATTAATTGTAAGGTTACGAGTCCAAAGAACCCTTTCAGGTACCATTCAACAGAGTCATCTAAAACACTTGGGCTTAAACTGACATGGGCCATCAAAGATCTGATAGCCTTTGTGGGCATATCTGGTGAGTGATGTGGGAAACAAAGGCAAAAGAAAAACTAAATTTCTTACCACTTACAGCCCACTGACAAGTCCTTGAAACAGGCAGAGTGACCTTCCTCTAGAAACGCAGCTGCCTTGGTGTGAATACTTTGCTAAGGGCGAAAGGCAATCTTAGCCCAACCCCCAGGAGCCTGTAAGTCTACTTTAACATATAAAAATTCCTTTGGAAATTTCCTTTATCTCTAACCCCCCCTAGATACGTGTTGGCAGTCATCCCCAAAACATATGATCCACCGATACACATCTGAAGGGTCTCAAGACTAAGGTTTTATTAGATGGTAATAAATGACCTTTTCCCAACAATAGCTAACCCCCTCAAGGTCCCGAAAAACTTGCTTCTAAAACTCCTTAGAGACTTACGCTATTCCTAACCTCCTCCCAACTTGAAAGTCTATAATGGGCCACTCCTCGTGACCCCAGTGCAGCTCTTTCCCCCCATGGGTCCTGTCCCCATGCTTAAATAAAATCACCTTATTGCACCAAAGATGTCTCAAAAATTCTTTCTTGGCCGTCGGCTTCAAACTTTAACATCTTTCTTACATCAATGAGGACTCCCTTTAGGGGATTATTTCGAACACAGATTTGAGTCTTAGGAGTGACAACTTCATCCTTGCCTACCCAGATCTGTTCTCTAAAATTAAAGGGTGTGGATAGATTGGAAGAGGATCCCAAAATGAAAAGAAGAGAGAAGCAAAAGCAAGAGTCTGGCTTTTGGGAAGAATGCAGGAAAATGCGCTCAAGAGTTCCCTGAACTAGAAATCAGTCAAACTCTACTTCCCTGTCTCCTCCTGCTGCCCCAATCTCATCTGCTCATATTTTCAGAGATCAGAGATAGCAGTCCTGTTGGGACTCTGGGGTGTCCCAGCTACTGGTGAATGAAAGTTTCCAACAAGCTCAAGTCTGGTTGTCTGGAAAGAGAGAAGGAGGAGAGTTGATAGCAATTGACATGGAAGAATGGGACTTAGAATCACAACTTCATTCAGGCAGTAAGTCATGGTGGCATTCTTGCTTGGTGTTCCAAAATGATTCTGGGGACTGGAAGAGGGGTATAGAAGAGTGACACCTCTTAAGTAAAAGAAAGTAAGTAAAAACTTAAGTGCCTTTACCTGAATGCCTATCTTCATGGAGGGTCATCTGTTCTTTCCTCCCTTAGTGCCTGACTGGGAAAGGTGTGTGTTAGAGGCCCATGTATTAGCCCATGGACAGTCATGAAAAAATGATACTGAGTATCTTTCTTAAACCATCGAAGGGACTTGCAGTGACCCCAGCATCATGGGTGGGAGGTAAGCTTATTGACTACAGGGTTCTTGTTCCTGTCTCTATTTCCTGCCTGCCCAGGGGGGCGTGAGGCAGTAACTAATCAGTGTTTATCAACTTTCTTCAGACTTTCTTTAGACTTTCTTTAGACTAAGCGTCTTACTTTACTGACCAGAATAAAGCGAAAACATTTAACACAGAGAGATTGAATTGTGTCAAGGAAGACCAGGATATTCCGGAGCCTGAGTAAGGTGTTGTTACCATGAAACCTTAACTTAAAACAACAAACAATTAATTGTTGCTATGAAACAACAACTCCTACCTATTGCAATTACTCCTCATTATGGAATTTGAAATCTTTGCTTCAATTTGCCATCATGAAGGAAAAAATAAAAACCTCAAGTGTTTCAAATTACTTTAGGCTGGAAATTCCTGATTTTCCATGTGTTTCCAGTAAGGTTTGATTTTGAGATGATTTCCGGAAAATAAAGGGGGGGAAAAAAGAACCTGGGTAACTCATAAAAGCAAGTAATATGCGCATAATTGTGTGAGAAAAGCTAAAACAACATTTCACAGCTGGTCAGCATAAAAACTGACTTGTTGGTTTTACTTTACAGATAACACCTGTATGTCTTAAATAATACACATGTACATTATTCATTTGAAGACTCTCATACAGTATAAAATTTCTGTGTATAAGAAAAATAAAAATCTATCTTTCCAAAAACTTATTTTTCATAGTATTAAGTAAAACTAACTCTGAAGTGTATGCTATCCATCACAACGGATAGAATGTTGTGTAATACGTCCTGGGCAGATAGCAGAGACCATAGTTCTAAGTTTTATCAGGAATTGCAATAAATTCCACTAAAAAAAAAAAATCTCTACTATGCCTGTCTCAAGAAAGTTTTCTTGGCAAAGGACAAACAGAAGTTGGTGTAATCCCCTCTCTCATTCTCCCAGCTCTGTCTAGGACTTTCTATGCATGGGTCAGCGCAGCCTAGAGGGGAGACTGAGTTAGGGGTGAGTGTGTATGTGTGCATGCAATGCTGGTGTGTGTTGTGCGCCCAATGTATGCAAGGTTGTACATGTGCACTGGTGTGTCCAGATGCATGTTAGACCATCGTGGGATATAAGGGGATTTGAGAAGGAGGTAATGGGCTAGAAAGGGAGGGAAGGACTGATCAGGTAGAGTTTCACCCTGTAAAAATTTAGGGTTTGTATCAAAGCTAGCATAGTAAATACGACCCTTTCCACATTTTTCAGTGTACAATACAGTACTGTGAACTGCACGCATGGCGTCGGTGTGCAGATCTCTAGAACTGACTCATGTGGCAGAACTGAAACTTCGTACTCTTTGAATAGCAACTCCCCATTTTCCCCTCTCCCTGGGCCCTGGCAACCACCACTCAACTCTCCACTTCTACGAGTTTGACTATTTTATAGGCGATACCATGGATGAACGTGGAGAACATTCTGCTGAGAGAGAGAAGCCTGTCACAAAAGGACCAGTACTGCATAACTGCACTGCACGAGGTGACTAAAATAAGTTTTGAAGCAAGTCTTCTGAGAACTAGAACTTGCAAAGCTGAGTGGCACCTGAGGAAATGGCTGGTCCCCTGTCTTTAAGGCATTCATAAAGGGCTTCAGCACCCAAGGAGACGTTCTGCTCCCTGCACCCACCATCAGGTCACAGAGGGAGATGATACTAAGGAAGCTCACAATTCAGCAAGGCCTGGGGTAGGGATCTTGATGAAGGAAAGGAAAATTATTGCACGGAGTTGAGAGGCTGTGATTCTCCTCCGTGGGAGGTAAGGAGCAGGTGTTTGGCCAGAGGGGACTATTTTATTGTCAGTTATTTCCTCACCCTTCCCAGTAAAATCACAGATGGGGGAGGAGGAGGAAATGACACTTTAGCAAATGGAAATTTGAGAAAACACTACTTACGAGGATACACAAATCCTATGGACTGAAGCCGTTCTGGAAATACGTAGCTCAGAGCACCTGTAGGAGTCCTTGCCTTGCTCTTTCCCCTCCTGATCTGCATTTTCCAGCTTGTACTCCAAGTATCTCCTGGTACGATGGGTTCCATCTCTGAACTGTGAGCTTCTCTGAACATTAATCATGGCTTATTCATATGTACGTGCCTCCAGAGAACTTCACACAGCAGTTGGCAGCCAGCCCTCGACAGGTATTTGTTAAACTGGATAGATTTTAAAAGGTGTCATAGATTGAACACCAATTGAGGGAGGAAAGTCTCTAGGATTCAGGAGAGCTGGCCATTAGTGGAATTTTATCCACGGGCAATCACTTTGGTCTCTATTCTTAGTTTCTCATTGGTAGATGGAGGAAGTCGCCTTACATGCTCTCCAAGATAACTTCCAACAGTAACCGTCTGGCGTAGAAAGTCTCGCTTCCTTTTGGGAAATGTGAAACTATATATCAGGTGTGATCACATCCTCTGTGAATGCAGGGAAAAGTTCTCATGAAAAATGCACAAATAATGCTGTTTATTGGGATAATGAAAGACTGAAGTAGTAATTAGTCCAGCTAGACGTGATTGCTAATATATTTTAGCTTTCTACTGTAAAACGAAAATAAAAACTTGGAAGACTCTCCGCCAGTGCAAATTACTTCCTTGGACTGACAAGACATTCATTGTTCTGGAACATAGCACTTCATCCGAATCCACTAGGGTAATATTTGTAAAGTGTTACCAAATGAACTTCCCAAAGTATCCAAGTTACTTTCACAGAAAAATAAAAATCATACCCAAGTAGAAATTTTGTGAATATGTAAGAATTTATTCATTGTATTTATAAGCTGTATTAGTGCCTTTCTTTGTGGATATGTGGTTCTAATAAATATTTCGTATTTGATACTTATGTTTGGAGCTCTATCTGCTTCCGTCCTGTCCTCCAACATATTTCTAAACATTTGAGTAATCTGAGTACAAATGTCATTACGTAATTAAATATAAAGGCATAAAATTCAGAGGCATGATTCACTGAGAAATACAGTGTTTTTGAAAAAGGAGAAAAACTTACACTAAGAAGAACATTCATCTGGAATTCCCATAAGTGTTAAAGAAGACATCTCCTATCTGTGAATGCAAAAAATTATAATTAGTAAGTTTAAGCCACTGTCATCCAAAATGCTTAGCTCTCAAAATGATCCTTTGAGATTAACAATGATGACATGGTTAAAATTACTAAATCAAAAGTTGCTTTAGAGAAGATGCTTAGTGCCAAGTATTGGACTACTTTTCAGTGAAATTGATAAAATAATAATAATAATAATAATAATAATAATAATAATAAAAGTTTGCTCTCCATAGACATAAGGACCACAGGACTTTAAGGCTATTGGAAGGACAGAGAAACTACTGGAATCTAGGTTCTCCTTTAAATCCTGATCCTGAACATCTCTGGTTCCTCGCAGTTCACCTAGTTGAACTGGCTTTGGGCAACTGACCTCTTGGAGACTGAGGGATTGTGGAATAAGAAGGGGATGATGGCCTTAAGCAACAGCAACTTCTTGCCAAGTCTGGAGGTAGTTCAGAATCCACTAGGGGTTGCTGGGTGGTCCCCGGTCTCCAATAATCATTTCAATTATACAAGTGAACTAATTCTCAGGATGTGCTTCCCTCTGCCTCCCAGGTGACTGACTCAAGAGGGTTTCTCTAGACACTGGCCAATGGGCTTCCTTGCTGGACAATTCTGAGATTCCCACCTGGGGTTCACCACCACTCTGAGAACCTCCAGTCACCCCAGGGCCCTCTGATGCTCTGTCTTCCGCATCTTTGTAAATTAAAGGTAAGAAAGACAGAACTGTGCTAATCATTCTGGATTCACTTTTACTGATGTATTCACTAATTAGCCTAAAGAATGAAGGAGGGCGGGAGGTGCTCCTGTCCTTCCAGCAGATCTTCTAACCATCACCAGGTAAGTGGCTAGAAAGTCCTGGGATTTTCCTCCTCTGTTGGAGTTGATAATTAGAGGAAACAAAGAAGAAACCTAGTTGCAGTGACAATGCCACTCACCTAATAAGCACCTACTGGCAGCCCCCTCTGCCCCAATCTTCTTTTTTTTCTCCTAACAGGAATTTCTGAGAATGATAGTAGGTCAAGGCCTGGAAAGACCAGTGGTTTTAGGTCAGATAAATACAAATTTGGGTATCTAATTCTCATTTAAGCAGGAAGAAGAAGAGAAAGTGTGGGCACTAATTTTTTAAATTTTATGGAAAAAAAAGCTCAATTTTCTGCCACAGTTAACTCTTTCTCGCCCTGCCTTCTTAAAGCAAAGCGAAGGAAGTTCCAGTCACCCAGGACTAAGGGACAGATTGCGGGCATCGATGAAAGGCTCACGGAGAAAGGGGGAGCCCTGGGCTCGCACACAAAGGAGCGGAGTTCCCAGGCGGCGGGCGGCGCTGGGGGCACCGCAGCACTCAGGGCGCAGCGACGCGCCAGGAAGCGCCTGCGGCTCTCCGGCTGCCCGGCCCCTCTGCTGGTGGCGGGGAGAAGTTAGTCACCCGGAGCCCGAACCCGACGAGCGTCCCAGCGCGAAGAGGCCGGGGAATGAGGAGGGAGGAAAGCCGGTACCCGGGCGGCTGGAAGGAGGCGAGAAGAGCGCGGGGCGAGGGGGCGCACGGGAAGCCCAAAGCCCTCAGCTGTTGGATGGAGTTGCAAGGTCTTCGAGACCCGAGCGCACTGACGTGCGAAGAGGAAAAACTTGCGGCAGGAACTTCCTACCCAGGGAAAGAAAAGCAGGAGAGAAGGAGGCAGGGAGAGACTTGAAATGTCTCAGTAACTCTAAAAACACACCAAAACACCCCTTTCAGGAGATGAGGTAAGCCGGGGTTAGCCAACCCCGATTGGTTGTGAAATATCAGACAAACCCCGAGCCACTGTGGCTTTAAATGAGGCCAAGGAAATCTGTTTTTCTTACCCCAATACTTTTCCCCCCTCGCCCTTGCTCCCTCCCTCGTCCCTCCTTCCACCTCGCCGGGTTCTTCTCGGTCTCCCTTTCCTCGATCACCCCCCTCGCCCGCCCTCCCCCATCTGATTAGGCGCGGACCGGGAAGGGTGGGAGGGGTGGGGGAAGCTCTCCCTTTAAGAGGCAGCTTGCAGTGACGAATTGTTGAAATTGCCATTGCAGGATGGCATGCCGCTATAAATTCATTGTTCCACCTCCTCGCATCTTCACAGCGCTCGCGCTGCTCTCCGCGCTCGCAGCGGCCGACTGGGGATGACGGCGGGCAGGAAGACACTGCATCCGAAGGGACACGGACGCCCCGCTTCACTGGCTCCCCGCAGGCCGCCCCTTGCATTTTTTGTTTTAATTTTTATGGCTTTTTCTCTCTCTTTTTTCCCTTCCTCCTGGTTCTAGTAGAGTCAAGGAACCCCACAAAATAAGAAAGGACCTGGGCTTCGGAGCTTGGAACCCCCGCCGCCGGCGGGTCCAGAGCAGCAAGCGGGAGGGAGGCAGCGCGCACCAGTTGCCCGCCTGGTGCGCGGCACCATCCTTACTTTTCTTCGTGCGGCGGTAGTGCTGCACTTGGGGTTGGATTTGGTTGTTTTGGGGATTGGGTTTTTTTTTTCCCCCTTTCCTCGTATTTGAGGAACCTCCACAACCCGGCTTTTCTCTTCTTGATTTTTCCCCCTTTTTCCGGAGCACGAATACAAACATTTTCCAAACCAACAAAGAAAAGTTCGCACGCTGGCACTGAGGCTGGGACAGGCTGGCGCTGCAGCCGGGTCCCCCTCCTTCCGACACTTGACTCAACCTTGCAAGCAAGTGTGTGTGTGCCCCCACCTCTCGCCCCGGTAACTTCCATAGCGAATAACAAATACCCATAAAGTCCCCGTCGCGCAGCCCCTCCCTGCGGGCAGCGCACTATGCTGCTCGGGTGGGCGTCCCTGCTGCTGTGCGCGCTCCGCCTGCCCCTGGTCGCGGTCGGCCCCGCCGCGGCACCTGCCCAGGATAAAGTCGGGCAGCCTTGGGCTGCTGCAGCGGCCGCCCAGCCCCGCCGGCGGCAGGGGGAGGAGGCGCAGGAGCGGACCGAGCCTCCGGGCCACCCGCACCCCCTGGCGCCGCAGAGCAGGAGCAGCGGGCTGGTGCAGAACATCGACCAGATCTACTCCGGCGGCGGCAAGGTGGGCTACCTCGTCTACGCGGGCGGCCGGAGGTTCCTCCTGGACCTGGAGCGAGATGGTTCGGTGGGCGCCGCTGGCTTTGTGCCTGCAGGAAGCGGGCCGAGCGCGACCCGCCGCCACCGGGACCATTGCTTCTACCGCGGTACAGTGGACGGCAGCCCCCGCTCCCTGGCTGTCTTTGACCTCTGCGGTGGTCTCGACGGCTTCTTCGCCGTTAAGCACGCGCGCTACACCCTGAAGCCGCTGTTGCGCGGGCCCTGGGCCGAGGCAGAGGCCGGGCGAGTGTACGGGGATGGGTCGTCGCGGATCCTGCACATCTATACCCGCGAGGGTTTCAGCTTTGAGGCCTTGCCGCCGCGCACTAGCTGCGAGACTCCCGCATCTCTGCCAGGGCCTCGCGAGCGCCCCCCGGCGCACAGCAGCCCAGACCGACGCTGGGCGCTGGCCCCGCAGTTCCTGGACCAGTCGGCTCCCTCCTCCGACGGGGGCCAGGGACCCCAGACGTGGTGGCGGCGGCGGCGCCGCTCCATCTCCAGGGCCCGCCAGGTCGAGCTTCTCCTGGTGGCTGACGCGTCCATGGCGCGCATGTACGGCCGGGGCCTGCAGCATTACCTGCTGACCCTGGCCTCCATCGCCAACAGGCTGTACAGCCATGCCAGCATCGAGAACCACATCCGCCTGGCCGTGGTGAAGGTGGTGGTGCTGGGTGACAAGGACAAGAGCCTGGAGGTGAGCAAGAACGCGGCCACCACGCTCAAGAACTTTTGCAAGTGGCAGCACCAGCACAACCAGCTGGGGGATGACCATGAGGAGCACTACGACGCGGCCATCCTGTTTACGAGAGAGGTAGGTCCAACCTGCGTGCGTGCTCCCAGCGCCCGTGGAAGGAGGTAGGTGACGGCCCTGCTTCTCCCACAGACCTCCCGCCACTATGGATGTCCTTAACTGCGCCTTGAAGGAAACCCAGCCAGCCTTCAGCTCTGCTCCTGTAGCCAGGGTCTCCCCAGCAGTAATTCCTGCCTTAAATGACTAGACCTGCATTGACAATCCATCCATCAGGCAGGATGTCTCTGGTCTGAGACATGGTGTCCTAGGTGCATAAATAGGATAAGAAGGAACTAGAATGCCTGGGGAAATGTACATAGCTAAATGGGAAGAGGGGGGGAAAGCAAGTTTATCTTTGGAATAGGGAAGGGGGGGTCTTTCTTTCTCTCTTTCTTCCTTTCTTTCTTGTTTTTGGTGGAGGAGACCTTCTACTTGCCAGTGAACCTCAATATACAACTTTGCCCAACCTCATGGAAAGGGTCTTGTTGGTTCATCCATTGTAGTCCCTTTTATCCACACCCTTCCTTTGTAAAGGGCCATACCTTCTTCCTAGAACCACTTCTGGGGCATAAGTTGAGGGTAGACTTTCCAAAGGGAAGATTCTTTCTTCCAATCTGGCTTCTTAAAGGAGTTCTTACTTGTCCACCTGGTGGAATTTCGGTTTCCAGGAAGGAAGGAATTCCGGAGGGCAGGGAGGCACAGAGGCTAGAGCAACCCTGTCCTGCCAGGTTCCTTAGCAACCCCCCTGCCTAGTCTTCCAGCGCAACAGGAGCACTGCCTCTCCCTCCGGAGCTGCCAGCGAAGGGTCACATCCAGCTTGCATGTTTGGGGTTTGGATGAATATGTTTCTGAAGCCCAAGTGTGGAAAGATCTGGGCAAAGAGTCAAGGCATGAGGAAGGAATGTTTGCCCAGGATTTCCCTCTTTTAAGGAAGATGGTTACAGGAAGGGAAAGAAACTGATCTTAATAGGCCTAGAGGTTCTGGGAAGAGCAAAGTATCTATTTGCTCAGTCATTCCATCACCACGTTAAGTGTGACTTTCAGACACAGAGTCTGGGCTGGTTGGGAGCCTTGGCTTGCTCAGAGCTCTGAGCCTCCTGCATGACGCTCCTATGATTAGCAGCTTTAAGTCATGCCTCTCAGATGCCTGGTAAGAGCTGCCTTTTAAAGCTCATTCTTTAAGTGTTTGGGATCCACCCAGGGTAGCTGAAGGATTCGAAATTTTGAAATATCCTGCAAAAGCATGGTATGAAATGGGGCAAGCAGAGCTAGGTTAGGAAATGCACTGATGGCTGGCAGAAAGCTTCAGAATCACACAGCTCCACTACCTAATTCTCTGCTTTTACTGAGGCACCCCTGGTATTAAGGGAAAGTGTCGATAAATTTGGAATGGAGAAACACTTGTGGTCCATGGGTGGACGTAAATGTAAACCACATGTAAACAAAGGTGCCAGAGGGCAACAGTTTAGGAAGAACCTGGCAGCCCACAATGCAACGCACGATGGAAAATCTGCCTTCTCATTAAGTGATCTAAAAGCCATCCTTTAATTTCTCTGCACTGCAAAAATCTTTGACACGAAAGAACATTTGTTTTGTAGCCTTCCATATGAGGTGAAGTTCTCCTGTAAAACTAGCCCTTTCTTATTTGGTTTCCAAGTCTTTTTTTTTTTTTTTTTATATTTTTTTTTTTTTTTTTTTTTTTTTTTGGTAAGCAATTTTCCACGTCTGGATTTCTTGCTTTGCTTCATCCCAAGAAGCTGCCAAGAAGAAGGCTTGAGAGGGTTTGTGGAAGGAAGTTCTCTAAAGACAGAGGAAAAAATACTTTTGTAGGCACAGTATTCCAAAGAGTAGGTCATTTTAATATTCAGTTTCATTTTTTAACACAAATGCACATTCTGCAACTTTTAAGACACACAAAAATTAATGGAAGACCCCATTCCTCCCTACCTCCTGCCCCATCATTTTCCTAACTGCTTCCCAGAAAAAAAGGAAAACTAGTCGGTGGTTCTGAATGATCTGTCTGTTGCTTTTTCTGGATTTGTGTTTTATTTGGGTAGTTAGCAATTCCTATTTTCTAAGCTCTGACACATATCAGTACATTTCAAGTAGATAAAAGCAAGAGAGAAAGAAATTAACGGTCTATCTTAATGTTAATAGGTATTATAATAACATACATTTTCCAAACTAGTCTGCACATGGAAAATATTTTACATGGGCCCTCCCTGGCCTCCCTGCCAAGCAGAAGCATACTTTTGGTAAAGTAAATCTCGTTTAGCTTGTGGTTGGCCCTCTGGTATATACATCTAACTTGAGGGGAACCAAATATTTGAAAAAGCATGTGTATTGTGACTATATGTACTTACTTTAAAAGAATGCTGTTAATTAGGGGGCTGAGAAAAATATTACAAGACCCTTATGCGGCATTCATTAAGAGTACTTCAAAATGTAAAGTTAAGCTCCATCTAATACTCCAGAAGGTGGAAAATGAGAGGACTAGAGCAGAAATAATCTGAGCTCTTCTACCATAGAAATCAGATACCTTAAGACCTAAGAAAAATGTTCATGACTATTTTTTTTTCAATGAGAAATACCCTGAGTTGGCACCAGGATCCTACTTTTACAACTCTGTTTTGAATGTAAGAAGTACGTTGCTTAGCAGCCAGACGCCAAGCCATCAAATCCATGTTTTGATGGGCTCTGAGCACTGTTCAAATTTTGGGTCCAGATGTCTTCTCTTAAATTGCTTGTTTTTCGGGCATGAAGCAAATGTGTGAGGATATGTTTTCCACCCCTGTTTACTAGTCCAGGCCACCTTGAACGTTGTGTCTGGGAGTCAGCAGAATACTGCTAGTAATTCTTTTATCAAACTAACACACTTCACTGAACCCCGGCACTCTAATTAGAGAAACTTAGCACCAGCCAATTTTCTGGCATAGGAGCCGTTTTCATTCTGGAATAGCACTCATGCTGGAATTCACACTACTTCTGCCATCAAACAGTGGAAATCTGATCTCCTCAGGATTTAATTTTGCTTTCCAGAATCCTTACCTCGTCCCTGGTTTCCTCTTTTATTTTAAAATAGATTCTTTAAAGACAAACTCCTAAACCCACTTTGGAGATCACGCATTCTTCTTTAGAAACAAAAGCCCTACCTGGTGGATGACAAAATCAGAGGTTGTTTAAGGTCCCGTCATCCCAAACCTCACATAGATCAAAAGCGTTGGGTTGAAAATGAACCAGCTACAGACTATGTAATACACAAGGTCCATTCATTTTCATTAACTATGACTGTGACAGTTAATAGACAATTGTCTCTCAGCTAACACCTCGCTTTATGTTCTGCCTTGCAGTGCTGGGGCAGGACCCCACAGAGAGCATTTCTCCTCTACCAGCCAGCCCCTTCTTAGGTTGTGACAATAGGGAGCCCTGAAGGGGGAGACCAGAAGCTAGGAGAAAGAAGGAGGTACCACTTCTTATTTGCTTGCTGACTGGATTGATTAATCCAATTGCCTGTTTGAGTTCAAATCCCATTTAAAGTCTGAAGTGAACTCCTAGCCAGGATTCCTAACCTATAGATGAATCCCAATCAATAAAAATCTAAATAACTCAGAAATGGGAAGAATGGGAGCAAATTAAGCAGCTCTGGTTGACATCTTAAAAACACATGTGAATTGCAAGTTGCTAAGAGAATAGATCTTAAAGATTCTCATCACAAGAAAAAAAAATTCTAACTATGCATAGCAATGGACGTTAAATAGAGCTATTGTGGTGATCATTTCATGACATAGACATAGATCAAATCATCATGTTGTTGTACCTAACGCTAATATAATAAGTCAATTATATCTCAGTTCAAATGTAAATAAATAAATAAATAAAGTGAAGAATATTCTGAAAAATCTAATGTCCGTTAGAGACAATGTACCACAACACACAGGACATATGTCATTATTGTCTCTCTCTCTCACTTTTGGTGCACAGCTAGGAGTGCCTCTTATGTGTGCGGCACTCTTGTGCAGCTGAAGGCAGCACGGTGGGATACACCTGCTCCCTGTCCACCTGGGCTTATCACCAGGGGAAAGGAAGCAGATGCACACAGGAATCTCTCTCATGTTAGGAAAACTCGGGTAAAGTTGACAGATTTATAAACAGAGTCTGTGAAAAGAGAGCGGAGGAATAATCAATTCTGCCTGTAGGTCTTTATATAGGCTTCACTGCAGATGTACAATTGAATTAGCCCTCGAAGTACAGATAGATTTTATTTGCATTCAGCAAGCTTTTATTGAGCATTTCGTAGGTACTATCCATAAGCATACACCATTTTACAGTTAATCCTTTCTATAACCTGCACCCATACTATCATCGTAAGGACATTCATGAAAAGAGATCGTCTTCTAAGAGTAATAACTGCCCAATGGCAGAGAGAGAATGTACTCTTGTCTAGTGCTCTCTAAACAAAATATTATAACTAATTTATTCAGACAGAATAATAAGCAGAGAGGGATTCAGAAATTTGAAATGTGACCCCTTTCGTAAGAATCTGTTCCAGGGAGCAGGCAAGGGAATGGATAATTGTTATATAGCATGATGATTTTTATGATCCATGTGGTCATTAGATATCATGGAAATACGTTAGAAGGTTGCCTAACCCGTCTGAGTTCAATTTGGAAGAAGGTCTAGGAGTTAGCCGGACCCATAAGGAGGAGATAGGCTTGCAGATGTGTCCAGCTATCCTGTGCAATGGCCCAG
The DNA here is from genome assembly GCF_017311325.1 of Ursus maritimus. Lineage (NCBI taxonomy): Eukaryota > Metazoa > Chordata > Mammalia > Carnivora > Ursidae > Ursus > Ursus maritimus. The sequence continues at coordinate 17,132,285 of NW_024426552.1, forward strand.
AGGCAACATGTAAAATGTAGGGGGTTAGAAGTGATATGATAGACAACATGAGGGCAGAATGGTGACAGAGTAGAGTCTAGAGAAGATGATAACAGCTAGATTATAGAAGAAATTCTGTGTCCTGAGAGAGAGATCTCAAGTTCTCTTCTTTTAAAGACACTAATCCTATTGGATCAGGCCCCACCCTTAATAATCTCATTTAACCTTACTTAGGTTCTTAAGGTCCCTGTCTCCAAATGCAGGCACGTTGGGGATTAAGTCTTCAGCATATGAATTCGAGTTTTGGTGGGGGAGACTCAAGTCAGCCCAAAGCACCACGCTTAAGAGTTTAAATTGTAAATTAAATCCAATGGGCATCTATGGAAAGAAAACAGCAGTGACCAGAAGTATGTTCCAGAATGAGCCTTCCGACATGAGTAGTTGAACTCAACCTAGGGGAAGGCTTTGCAGGCTATTTCAGTAACCTTCAGGAGGAAATCCAAGATGGTCAAAATTAAAGCATTAACATTGGAAATTGAGAAGCAGGAACCAAATCAAGAAATTTTAAAATGAGGTGGATGTGAATTCATTAAGCCTTTCCAGCAGAAGGAACATTTGGGCTAAGGTTTGACACTGAAATGTTGATAAGATATGGAGGATATAATGACCAAGAGGGGATGAAACAGTGCAGTGGAGGCCTACAGGAAGCCCAGGTTGCATTGTACAAGTTTGAATGCATGATGCAGGCTAATCAGATCTGGGGTCTAGAAGGTAACTGACTGCAGCACACTGGCAGGGGAGTTCCAGGAGACAAAGGGACCACTTAGAAGCCTCAGATGATGGCGCAAGCAGGAAGGAATAATGGAAAGACATGAGAAGGACTAGACAGTTACCGGAGGCATTTGGTAGATGGAATCAGTGACTTACAGTGGCCAATTAGATGTGGCAGGAGAGAGAGAGAGAAGTGCAAATAAAAGATGTCCAGGTTTCTTATTCAGCACTTCATTTTTCTTCTTTTTTGGAGTATCTTTCTCAGCACATTTTGTAAATTTAGTAAGCTTCTAAATTATTGAGTTTCACCAAACACATCATAGAGATAAAAACCATGCCGTAATATTTGTTGCAGGAAAGGAATTTACTTGACCAGGCACAGATTATAAACATAAAAGATAACAGTAATGTCAAGAAAAACATGTGTGATGATTCACCAGTACCCAGGTAAAGGTGGTTCAGGAACTGGGATGTTTAGATATAGGTTTGCATTTTGACTTCACCAGTCTCAAGTTTGCAACTTTGGACACCTATTGCCCCTGAGTTTTCATATCTCCACCTGTAAATTAGAGTGCTTTCATTTAATACCAACACAGGTGGAGCTGGAAAGATGTAGAGATCACCTGATCCAAATTCCTTATGTTAATGACGAGGGAACTTTGTCTCAAAGCATATAAACAATTTACGTAATGACTCTTACTAATAACGTTAGAATTAAAAAGTGATCTACTTTGTATTCATTGTGTCTAACTGGCTTCCATTTCCGTTCTCCAAAATGACTTTTCCAAGCATCTCCTCCCCGCACTCCCTAACACCCTGCCTCCCCTTTCCCCTTCTTCTTACTTCATGTTTACAGACAAAACGTCCCATCTTGGAACTCTGGGTCCAGACTGTCTTTCTAGCTTCCCCTGATTGCCATCCACCCAACAAATCCTATATTCTCCAGTCGTGACAAACTTCCTGTCATTCCCCCAAAGAGAGCCTACCCTTTACTACCCCCTGATGTATTGACAAGTCTTTCCTAGTTAGGATACCCTTCCTCTAAGACTGTCAGACTTCTATTCATCCCTCAGTATCTAGTTACCTCCTTTGAGACACTTCTATTGATTCGCTCAAGGAGAGCTCGTCAGTTCCTCTTCTTCATTCCCTCAAAAATCTGTTCGTAATAGTATGTCATAATCTGCTTCCCTGTTGGCATCTCTGTTCTGCTCACTAGACCGTGATGTTTCTTAAGGTCAAGATCAGATTTATTTACTTATTACAGTGTCAGCACTTAGCACAGTGTCAGCAGATTGTGGGCTCACAGTAATTGTGTTGAGAATAGGTGACTCTGGATCCCTTGGTCCCTAATCCAGCTGGGCTCTGTATGTTTGATATTACCTGGTTGTATCCAGAAGCATGGATAGAGATTGTATAACATGGGTCATTATAATAGTCAGACTAATAGACCCGATTAATGTAGTTTCTCTTGAGACTAAATCAAGACCTCTATGATTGGGAATTACTGTATAGGTAGCCAGAAAGGCAGATGACACCTCAAGAATTGGATGCATAGGATAAATATGAATTAAGGTGTATATGTGTATGTTTTTTGGGTTTTTTAATGCTTTTATGCAATCCCAATTTTTTTAAAGATTTTATTTATTTGAGAGAAAGAGAAAGCACAAACGGGGTGAAGGACAAAGGGAGAAGCAGACTCCCCACTGAACAGGGAGTCCGATGTGGGGCTCGATCCCGCCGGTATCATGACCTGAGCTGAAGGCAGGTGCCTAACCAGTTGAGCCACACAGGCACCCCTGTATGTTTGTATAATGCATATGACTAAAATATGTACCATGCCAGATTAATTCTTCTATCACTAACCCCTCTTCATAGAAATTAGGGAGAGAGACAGACATCTAAGGCTCGTTAAGCCCTCTTCTATGTCCTTCTCTTGAGCTCCATGCTTGCCCTTATGAGATGGTAATATCTATAGAAACAGAAGTTGCTGTTATTTAACTCCAGATTCCATTGTACAAGGTATTCTTGGTTAATTTGGCTGCCACTGCTGCAATTGTGATGACATCTGCTCTTCTCACCTTGTTTCTTTTGGCTCCTTCCCTCAGCGTGTTTATGCTGCTTGAAAGACCAACTTCCCAGTCAAGACTAGAAATCCTACAGCTCCTATTACTCATTCCACTTTGTGCATTCTCATGTCTGCTTGGTTCATTTTCTCCACCCAGCACTGATCACTAAGATTTGCTAAGTTGTACTATCCTCTGGGCATCTGCCTCCCGAAGTAGCGTACTTTGCTGGATCCCTGCCCCCTACTCCATCCAAAGGAATAGATCTGGGTGCTATTAGACCTTCTAAATTCCATGATGAATCACAGATATTGACATATTCATAATCCTCTAAATGGCCACGTCTGGTGAATGGTCACCATGTCAATGATATCCTTGTCAAGTCTTCATTGGTCTTGCTGACCATCTCAGCTCTACTTTTGAGTTACATAAAATGTTCAATCATATATCCTGGCCAACACCACAAGACCACCTGTTAAGTCTCTGCATACTTCTGAAACCCTTCCATTTTACTAAATCTTCCTTTGCATTGCTATCTACACCATAGTGATAAGATATTGATCTTGCATGAAAAGAACCATCTTTAACATAACAAAGATGTAACTTACCTTCAGATATATACTGACCAAGCAGAAAAACTCTTGTCAGCACTTGTAATTTAATTACCTTTTATGTAGACAGTGTTTGTGTTTCACATTTTTCCAGTATCCCCTGCCTCCAGTCCATAAGATGGATGGATGGATGGATGGATGGATGGATGGAAGGTTGGATGATAGATAGATAGATAGATAGATAGATAGATAGATGCTATTGCTGCTTTAGTATTGTCACTCCTGTTCCGAATTAAAAAAAAAAAATTGTACAAACTTCAAATAAGGTTTGTAACTGTAAATGTTGTTATAAATCTCCACCAGTAGATAGACATGAGAGTGATGTGCTGTATTCTTAATAATTGGATGTACAGGTTGAGTTTTAATACATTGGAATGAATATCGGAGACCAGAGAAATACATTCATTGCAAATCTTGAGGATGAAACTGTAACGAGGCTGTCAAGGTTTGAAATTGTGTGAATGAAATTGAGAGGTTGCCAGTTTACATAATTATACTTACAAAAATATATAGAGTATGGCCATGTCGTCAAGGGGTTTAATCAGTGTGGTTAAAAAAATAACAACTGCTTCTGTTCATAATTTCGTCACATGCCCACATTTCTATGGCAAAGGGCCAAATGCATTTAATGCAATTCAAGGATAACAAGGAGAGTTGATAGCCTCTAATGAGCAATTGCTACCAGCAAACAGTGAGATGCTAAGAATCCAGTTTAAACTCTATTCAGGAGGGCCATTTCCATTAGCTGCGGCTCTTCATCTGAGCTTCTCAATGACATATGGAGTAAGAAGGGGAAACAATTCTTGCATTTCATTATTTGAAGATAACGAACCCCAAATTGTGAAAATAAACATATATCTTGGTTTAAAAAAATGTATGCGGAAATAACCTGTAGTGTCTAGCAATGACAACTGAGTCTTTCGTCTTAAAGTTACTGAAATGATTGGAGAAAAACTGGATTAAAAATGTATTGTACTATATTATTATCTCAAAGACTGATTATTATGCAAAAGTGTGTTCCAATTTCAATTTTAAAAACTACTAATTTGTTCTTAACAGCTGTAATTTGAGATCCCACGGGATGACATATGAGGGTACACAGGAAACTTGGGGAAGCTATTGCTGGTTTGGTGACTTGATTCACCAAGGCTACTTGGCCAAGATTTCCACTGTCTGAAGCTATAATAACATGGTGGCAGCAATGTAATTCATCACAGCTGGGATCTCATAATATATGGAACACAATAAGGACCTGAAAATGTACTAGAGAAAAGATCACAGGGTATATCTTTTAGATATTCTTTACCTTGGTTGGATTTGTATGCAGCAACATAGGGAAGAGTTAGAAGAGTGTGTTGACATTTAGTAGGTGACATTGGTTACATAGTAATAACATCTTACACTGACTTCCGGGAATCTGTTGAGATCTTGCTAGCATATAACATATTAAGGTGTGTGAGGTCTACATTGTAACATATTAAGGTATGTCACAATTCACCTCAATTAAGCAAACGTTCGTTGAGTTTGTAGCATAAGCCAGACATTGTGGTAGTTGGGGATACAAAGATGGTAGCTGTAAGAGACATGACACTTACTATTTCAACTGGTAAATAGTCATCTTTCATAATAATTGATGTTTTTAAAAAAATCCTTTCCTTCTATGATTATTCATTTATGGCTGACTAGATTACTATCTTGTTTTTTTGGATGTGAAAATGTTAATTTTTACATGTTAATTAATTTTCATTGAAAACAGTAGTCAAGCACAAGAAGTTCTAATGTCTTTTAATGCTCAAATAGCATAGAAAGGAAAGCTGATTGTTACAAATCTATCACGTAAAAAATTTTGGTTTATATTTTCTCTTTATGTTTCATAACCTAAAATTGTCTTGCGATGTCTCTTTCATCCAAATCGATCACTTTTAATGATCATTTTAAGGGGGTGTGACCGTGTTTTTCTTTGAGAATCTCTTAAGAGCTCTACAACTTCTCACCAGAAAAAAATGCATACACTCATTTATATAAACACAATATATTACATATATTTTTTGCGGATTGATCAGATTGAGAAATCTACATGAAATCTACATCTTCAATCTACATGAAATCCTATGAGTAAGAGGGTATGCATTTTTGAAGACACAGCCTATGAAATTACAGCTCTGTTTAGAAATTAGGAGATCTTTCGAAGTATTGTGCTTTTGGAGTACAATTTAGTTTCCCGTTCAAATTACTGATACACTGATAGTTTGCCACAAATAGGTGATTGCAGTTTGCCCGTGTTGGAAAATAAATTACTAGGCCAGGCTTCTGATAAATTTAGCTTGAATTTAAGCCAGAATATTAGGGCTTTAGGAAGCTTCACTCTGTAAAAGCGATCCCAGACAAACGTGCCTGCATATAAGCAGCAGAGCCTCGGGAAACTGCGGCGGTTGTTGTTAAGGGACAAACCACAATCCTAGAACATCTTTTTAAATGTAATTGAGTCCCATCATCCTTCTGTGCCTCTGGGGCCCAGAGAAGCGTAGAAGAGCCGATGCCCTTCCTTTGTCTTTGGAACATTTCCAGAGCTGAACAGGTGATACCATAAACATATCCCACTCTTGCCTTTTCGAGTGAGCAAGTGGCTCTACAAGGTGGCTCCTTCTGGATGGAAATTGATTTTAATGATTTCTTTCTTTCTCCCGGGCAGGATTTATGTGGGCATCATTCATGTGACACCCTGGGAATGGCAGACGTTGGGACCATATGTTCTCCGGAGCGCAGCTGTGCTGTGATTGAAGATGATGGCCTCCATGCAGCATTCACCGTGGCTCACGAAATTGGTATGCAGCGCCTTTTCCCTCCCCTCGCCAAATCAAACACTCGTAACAGCTGCAACAGGAACCAAAATACTTGGCAATTAATTCCAGATTTCTCCAGGTTCAGATGGACCATTGGGGATTGTATTTGTTTATATTTGCACTTTTAGGGTTAACTAGTTAGGGAGGAGGAAGGCAAAGTCAGGCACACAGTAGATGTTTCCTTTTTGATGGTGTCATTTAGGAGTTTAAAAGAAATTCGCTACTGCTCCTGTCTTTTTAAGCATCTAGCAATGACTCTTAGATGGAATTTGTCGCAGTTGATTATGGAATGTAGGGATATCCCTCTTAAAAGTTACTCGAGGCCCTACTGACTCATCCCGGGCTAATCAGTTTGCACAGAAATTTGTCATGTTTATTCCATTGTGAGTGATCAGAGCTCCTGTCAAAGGTAAACAATAGCTTATGGGAAACAGTCCTATCTCCTTTCTAATAGCAAAGACAGTGAAACCCAGACCAGCAGTCAGCAGGGTTTGTCTTCAAATGTCACACGATTTGTGTGTCATAAGAAACACATCTAAATCTTAAAATGAGAAATTTAGGACTGAGTTCATTGTTGAAAATTATCCCACCAGTTAGGAAATGTGTTTCCCAGGCGATGACCCAGGCTCCTATGTATATGAGTACTTTAGTACTTAGAATGAGACATTAGAATCAGACACATCTGGGCTCAATTCTTGCTAGGGTATTTCTACTCGTCTTATTATTGGTCTTATTATTTAAACTCTCAAAGCTTGTTTTCATATCTGAAATACAGGAATAATGGTGCCGATTTCATGGGGTTATTTCAGGGACCAAACTGGGTAGGTTATAAATACCAGCTGTTACTTACACCCACATACACTTCTGTTTTTGCTTTTTAGTTAACGAGTTCATTTCATTTCAAATGTATGTTTCACCTTTCAGCATCATCCTTTTGGGAGCAAAGTATGGTTTGATACCTTTTTTGCTGTATTTGTATTAAACAGATTTAGTTTTTAACCTAAAACCGTAATTTTTAAACAGGAAGTAAAGCTTCTTTTTCATATTCCTGGTAGTAGGCAGAGAACATTTCACAAGGGGTAGATTTCTAGCTGCTATGTTTTCTTTGGAAAGTTAAAATAACTTCAAAGCAAAGATGTAATTGTGTAAGGCAATATATTGCAGGAGTGAAAGAGAAATCAGTAGTTAAATTTCAATTCCTAAGTATTAATCATGACCTTAATTTTCTTAACTGACACTCTTCTTACCATCTAAGGAAACACACACACGCACACACACACACACACACACACACACACTCACACACCCATAAAGCCTTAACATGAATAACCATCCAACAACATCACCGATAATAATTTACATGTTATTAATTAGACTTCTTTAGCTTCAAGATGGAGTCCCATCTCTGCCTCGATGGTCTCTGTTTTGTCTCATGCAAGAGATTCAGACACCCGGTATCTATCTCTTGTCTATAAGGTGGGCTAATAATGAGGTGTGACTCCCTGGTATGCTGCTCCAGAAGACCTGGAATATCCGAAAAGCTTTTTAAAAAACAGATGCCATCTGAGCTTCTGGCCTGGGAATATGCTCTCCCCTCTCTCTCACCCATACCTACCAAACTGATGATAATACAGCTGCGTATAGGTCCTCAATCAGTATTTCTTGCCTATGTCGGTGCACGAGTGAGTAAGTGGGAGAAACACAAGAGCTGCCCAAGGCAACATTCAGAATGTGCAGTGGAAGCTAAGAAGAATTAGCCCAAATCCTCGAGAGGATTGTAATTGAGCAGAGATGATTTCAAAAGTACACCAGTAATTAATCACCATTATTCGGAGTGATGGAAGTTCCAAAAGAAAGGTTCTAAACCCCTGGGTAGGCAGAGGCTGATTCATTTAGGACTGGGTGAGCAACTGGCCTCGTCCATCCATAAGATGACGAGCGCTAAATCCTGATCTTCTCAGGAAGGGATTACAGATTTCTTGAGGAAAAGGCTTTTTCTTCCTTCAATCCTTCAGTGATCCGCTCGCCCACATGGATAGCACTGGGGAGGGGGGAGGTTTCTCTGGAGGAGTACCTCTGTGGCAGTAAATGCAACTTCTCTGGGGCTGCACTGACTCTCAAAGCAACTGGGCTGAAATGAAGAACCTTCCAGCATCCCCTTTCCTGGCCCTCCTGAATTCCCAAACCAAGGGTTGACACCGGCCGACCTGGCACTCTGAGAGGTAGGAAGACAGGTGCTGATGAGAACAACTGTTTCATTAAAACTATATATGTACGTTAAGAACTTTTCTTAACAGTGCAGGATTGGACACAGTTTTACAAAGGAATGATGCAGAAGAGATGTAGGCTTCTATGTGAAAAATCAAACCTGAATCTTTGATCCATGACTATGCCCTGGGTTCCCTTTTAATGTCTTGGTTGGGTCAGCTCATTCCTTCTTTAGAATTCTCTATGATCCATTCTTCAGTCAAACACTGTCTGCTAAATTTGTCTTTCTGCATTACATATAACCGAATCGGAGAAATTTAAGATCTGGGGATAGGGGGATATGGACTTAATTTCCCTTTCATAAGGGGATCTGGCTTTCATTCGCTTTATTTTCTAATTGCTTTATTATTCTTTAATTTCACTTTTTGCCTAAATATTGTGAGCATGTGTTATAAAGTACGAACCTTAAAGAAATTAGAGACGATAACCTCACAAAATATTTCCTAATCGTCTGTCTATGATTACAGTCTTGCCTCTGCAGCCGGTGTGATCTTTGGTAATGCCGCTGGCTTTATTTTTAGATTGTTGCATGAAACCATGGGTCTGAGCTAACCATGCTCTGGATTCTAATTCCACCCCATTCTTATGTAATTTCCTCCCTTCTGTTTTATTAGACACTTACCACTTTCCAGATTGGGAGGTTACACATACAGGCCACGGATGGTGACAAAGTGACCTCGGTTTTGCCCGTGTGCTTTGAATCTGCTTAAGCCCATTCCCAAATGTGCAATCTGCTTCATGTACACAGCGTAAATATAGACTGTGCTCGAAATGTAAGCCATGGAGAGAGTTTCCAGGATGTTCCCATAATTTTTCTACTTTATTTCTCCTATACGGAGTCCTATACGGAGTAAGAAGATATATTTAAGAATAAGGCTTTCATCAATGGACTTTAAGTCTCTCATGCAATGCCCGCTGCTGCTTCTTTCAACCTATAGTGGTTTAAAATACAAAGTCGGTGTCTTTGAATCAAAATTTCCCCTTGGTGTTTTACCCTCTCTATCTGAAAAATGTCCTAACTTGAAAATGAGCATGTAAGATAAATAACGGCAAATCTGAAGTGACCATCTTACACCTTTTCTATCCATCATGTAAAAATCAGGAGGGTTTCAATGAACGGTTCTGAAAAGTGACTTTCTTCCTGGACCACATGTTAATGTGAACACTTCTCTTTTCCTGCTAATTGTTTCTAAAAAAAGATAGGGCACCTGGGTGGCTCAGTCAGTTAAGCGTCTGCCTTCGCCTCAGGTCACGATCCCAGGGTCCTGGGACCTAGCCCAGCGTGGAGCTCCCTGCGTAGCAGAGGCGCTGCTTCTCGCTCTCCCTCTGCTGCTCCCCCTGCTTGTGCTCTCTCTCTCTGTCAAATAAATAAATAAGATCTTTTAAAAAAATAAAAAATAAAAAAATAAAAAAAGAGCTAGACTCTGTAGGTATGTCATCGACTGATGCCAATACAGGCTTCTAGAAAATAGATTTTGATAAGTACAGACTCAACACAGGCAGTAATAATTTGTCTCCCCCCTTGCTCTTATGAATATGTAAACATTCACTAAATCATTAGGACATTTTAAAAAGTTGTTTTAAACCATCAAGAACACAGTCCCCATCCCTGTGCCTTGAGTGGAGGCGAGAATGTGGTTATGGCCCTTTTACAATCCAAGTGTGAACTGTAGAAAGTATTCAAATGAATGTAAGTTTACATTTCGAGTTTATATTTTTAACTTGTCAAACTTTTATTATTGGCTTGTAATAATAAAGATTTCACCTGCTGCCCACATGGTTCTTCAAAATAATAATTTTATTGATGTTGGGCCAGCTTCTAATATGCTAGGGGGAACAATCTGATTTTATTTAGACTGATGAAATCCATAATTTGCAAACTTGCTGAAGCTTGGCTTTATAGTCATTAATTATGAAATGTGCTAAGTGAATCTCTCCACCATGAAAGACTCCAAAATGCTTCCTAAGCTAAAGTCAGGCAACTTAGAAAGTCAAAGCCAAGGGTGCCTGGGTGGCTCAGTCAGTTGAGCATCTGACTTTGGCTCAGATCGTGATCTCGGGGTTCTGGGATTGAGCCCTGCATTGGGCTCCCCACTCAGTGGGGACTCTGCTTGTCCCTCTCCTCTGCCTCTTCCCCCCTTAACATTCTCCCCCACTCACTCTTTCACTGATGTTTTCTCTCGCTCTGAAATAAATACGTAAAATCTTTTTTTTTTTTTTAAGTTGAAGCCAAATATTCAGCTGGAAGCTAAGAAAGTGGCTGAGAGGCAACAGCGTGGCTGCCCACGTTTTGCTGTGGTTAGAACGAGTTCTCTGGTGGTGCTGATTCGTGTGTGACTGTGCTCGCGGGGATGATTAGATTAAACAAGGCTGGGTTTTGAAAAGCTGCAGAGGCCCTAGAAACACCGTAGACCGAAGCCAATGCCCAGTCAGATGTCATGACTGACCGTGAGATGTGAAGTGAAAGGAAACTAGGATTAAATTTGGTATTTATTCCCAAACCTATAGCTTTAATCAACATGGACTGAGCCTTACTTTTTCTGTCTAGTCTGGAGCAATGCCACACTGTGTCTTTCTTGGCCCCCAGATGAAAGTTGGGAATGGGTCTATACTAATATGTCTAGCAGCACAGAGAGATTTCGTGTTTAGCGTCAGTTCTGTATTTTTTAAATCCTATCCCAATTTCCATTCCTCTTGGGGAGGCCTAGAGATTGTCTGCCACACGTGTGGAAATCCAAGTTGAAGGTCGCATAAAAAGGAAACGCAAACATAATACATGATTTTTTTTTCCTCTAATGAGTAGTCAATTTCCCCTTCTCTTCCAAAGCGAGAGTGTCTAGTAACATCAAAATTTATCAAAGCTACTTGAGATTAGAGTACCCGTAAGTAAAAGTATAACAAAGCCAGGAAATCAGTGAGAACAGTAAAGTTAGCTCACAATCCCTGGGCCTTTGATATTTGTCAAGCAGATTTTCTAAGCACTTTGCATCTTTCATGTCATTCAGTCCTCACGGAATGCTATGGGGTCAGTACTCTCGATGAGACACCCAAGAGAGGGAAAAACTGACACACAGAGACGTAAGTGTTTTTAAGAGTTTCTAAACCTATCTGAGGTCAACAACTAGTATACCGCGAGGGTAAGATTTGAACCCAATTCACCTGGCTCTAAAGCCCGAGATTTTGCTGCTATCCTATAATGGTTTGTTAGTGTTCATTTGCCAGGAGATAATCCTGAATTTGCTTCGAAAGGAGATGGACACAGCTAGCTGTAAGGTGAAAAAATTAAGTTTTCTTCCTTCCAAATTATATCATTGAGGCAACATTTACCATTTATGTTTAATGTTTTGAAATGGGAGTTTAAGAATTTTGTCACTTCTACGTAAGGATTTGCATTTGAATAGACATGTATGATCCAATTATTGGAGCTCCCGGTTCTCTTCTCCAGGATTCTGGATTCTCATCCCATGTGAGCTATTGGCTCACTCTTCAACCCTTGGCAAGACCTTCCTACACCTCAATAATCCCAGCTGGAAAATTAGGTAAAATAAAAACATGACCTCATTAAGAAACAGATGCTTCAGCTGAGCAGTGCTTTCTTAAGTAAACACATTACAGAGTTTCTTGTGACTTTTTTTTTAGGATGTGGTGCTGTGTCCCCTTGTTCATTGGTCAGTTTGGGGTCAAGAGACAAGAGTTTGAAATTCTGTTTAATTTTCAGACCAAAGTTTAGAAAAACAAGCAAATTTCTTTCCTGAGGTTAATGTGATAAGTCAGCCCTCATTGTACAGTAATACTTGAGCTGAATAAGAAGTTGGACCAACGTTTTCCTTTATAGTAACATGTCTTTCACCCCGCATACATGATCTCAGATTTCTAACATCAGATTCATTTGTGAATTTAAGGAGGCAAGATACTTTCTAAGTCTATATTGTGAATATCAGAGGTGAAATTTATTTAATGAAATGTCACCCATTTGCCTTTAAATTACAGGGTGACAAGTTATTTGCTAATTCTGAGATAACAATATAATTCAGACTCTTACCCTATAGACTAGGCTTTGACATAATTTCCTGTGAAATTCATTTCCTTAATGTAATCCAAAGAAACTCCTTTCTGATGTCCCTTTGTGGGATGGGCATTCATTAGCAAGAATGTTGTATTTGTGATGTGATTTAATATCAACTAAGAATACATCACTATTGGGCGCCTGGGTGGCTCAGTCAGTTAAGCGTCTGCCTTCGGCTCTGGTCATGATCCGAAGTTCCTGAGATCAAGCCCTGCCTAAGGAATCTCTGCTCAGTGGGGAGTCTGCTTCTCCCTCTGTGTTCTCCCTCTCTCTCTCAAATACATAAATAAAATCTTAAAAAAAAAATAGATCGGTACTTTCTCCAAAAGCATTTGCAGTTTACATCTTGATTTTTAATGATGATTTCAAAAAGCAAGATACAGTTCTGAGGTCTGCTTCACATGGGAAAATATTGGATTACACCCGCGCATTACTCTGTTTCCCTCTGACTCCGGTTATACCTTTAATTTTCTTATTTTTGTCTGTAACTGCAAATGCCATTGACAAGTGCACCCACTACTCAAGTGTCTTTGTTCCTTCCTTGCCTCAGGATTTGAGGTGAGAGGTTTCCACTTACATCAATCAAGAACTAAAGATTGACTAAGAAAGACAGCAACGTGAGCAAGATTACTGAAAGCCAACAAACTGCTTTTCAATCTTTTGCATGTCTGCGAATTACAAAATACTAATACCTCTAAATAAAAATACGAATACAAATGCAAATATTAATTTTTCCAAATACAAATACTAATTCTTCCTTAGAGCGAGAGACCGTGGGGCCTCTACTTGAAACCCTGACAGGGAACTGTCGCTTTAAATCTAGTATCCGCGTTGTCTCTTCTCAGGAGGGGTTACTGCCTGAGCTTGGTTGACCTTCTTCAAAACTCTTCAAAACTTCTCTGATTCCTCTTCACTCTTCTTTTCTACATGGACTCGAGAAAGAAATTTCTGAATTGCCTTTCTCTGCGGGTTTCTTGACTCTGTCACCCGCCTCCTCCAAGGACCTCACCCCTCACTAACTCTGCTCTGTATTGTTCCCCAAAAACTCATCATGAGATACACCTTGATAATATAACAAGTTAGTTTAGGGGTCGGAAACATTTTCTCCAACAATTCTTATATTCGTCATGTGTTGTCCTATTCTCTGGAACAAATTTGTGTAAATCCCAGCTCTGCTAATCTTGCTAGAGGCTGCTTGTCGGGGAGATGCTTAGTCTCCAACCCACACCTGTAACTTTAAACATCTCCAAGGGTGACTGATGAACAAATTCTCACTGGAAAAGGTGGGTGTCCTAGGAGACTGGTGACATCATGATACATTCTGATGAAGCCTTTCACAACACCGACTTGATCTGTATTATTGTCAGCTACATTATATTTTAAATTTCCTGGATTCTGGATTTTTCCGTTCCTGAGCTTTTAGTATCATGGTGTGTTTTCTCTAATGTGAGTGTCCTTTTAAAATAGCTTGTGCCTTTATATGTGTCTTGCCACTTCAGGGCTCAAAGATATGGGCAAATTCCAAACTGACATTAGATGTCTTAGCATCATGATTGGGGGATCACATTTGAAAATAACCACCTCTTTGGCTGTTCCCAGCCCTTAGTATGGCTGTCACGTCTCTCCTGAAGAGCATCCAAACATCCCTCACATTGATCTTCCATTTTAATTCCTGTCCAGCTCCTGAAGGGAAGTCACATGGGTCTCTCTCACTGTGCCCTGGTTCCAGCTACTGGAACCGGCTGCCAGTTTCCGTGGGTGCTTAAATGTTCTTCACGTTGACCATGACTCCTGTTGTCCTTGAGAGAGCATGCCTCTCCCAGCCAACTGACAGACTTTCTTCATGGAAGACAAAACATTCCTCCAAAGAGTCTGCCTCTCAGTTGACCCTCAAGCCACCCATTCCTGACTCACTTTTGCAGGTCTGGCAAAATTCACATCTTCTTTTAGCTCTTGCTGAAGTGGAACAAAGATTTGTTCATGCTCAGAATGGCAATCTTTTCTGGGTGCCATATAAAAATTCCTCATACATATCCTTGGCAGCAATTAAGTTACGCTGATAAATTAGTAAATTTAGGGAGCATAAAATTCACTATATTATGCCAAGTTACATGCCAAAAGATTCATAAAACTATACCAAAATATTTTCAAATAAATGGTTTTGCTTTTGTAATTGAAATCTTTACAAAATTAAATGCCTCACCATTCTGGTATGAGAGGAAAAATTGAGGTACTCTGCCAGGTTTCTCAAAGTGAATTTCGTGTTTGCTACATGGCCTTGTATTTTAAATCCAAACTCTGAAACTTACCCTCCTAATGAGGTGAAAATCGCTCGGATGCTATAATAAAAATTCACCTAGGGGCACCTGGTGGCTCAGTTGGTTAAGCATCTGCCTTCAGGTCAGGTCATGATCTCAGCCCCATGTCAGGCTCCCTGCTCTAAGGGGAATCTGCTTCTCCTTCTCTCTCTGTACTTGCCCCTGCTAATGCTTTCTTTCATTCTCCCTCTCTTTCTCTCTCTCTCTATCTCTCCCTCTCTGTCAAATAAAATCTTAAAAATATTCATCTGGAAAGTTCTATTTGTTTAGACACATTTGGAGGAAAAGACTGTTGCTTCATTAAATAAATATGAACATCTTATGAACTAAAATGCAAAATCACATGTTTTTCTAAAATATAAAACCTGTATTCCAATAAATGTTGTGTGGCAGAGGTCACCTTAGGCCACTTCCCCTCTCTCTTTCTATGCCAGGGGGAAAAAACCCAAGTGTGAAGCTTCCACACAAATCCCACAATGTTAGCTGATAAAGATTCTATGCTGGAAAAGTTCAAGCAGCACAGAGTGCCTTCTCAACAAGTGTTAGATGTACTTAGTAACTTTGAGCCGTTTTGAACAGGGCATGATGAAAGGTTCTGTTTTTTTCTGAGCTGCGGGTTGCAAGAAAAAAAATCAACATACCACCCAAAAATTGGACAAAGCCCTGCCAGTCTTTTGGGACATACTTCACAGACTCTGATGCACATTCGTGCTACCGAGCAAATAAAACGTGAGAGCAAGAGGGTTTTCCCACTGAAAACTTGCTAGGCTGGCAAATGCTATGGAAGTAAATAACTGCATAAATACCATAAAAATGTGGATCTTTGGAGGGTCACTGAGCCCTAGCCACTTAATTTCAGCCACAACAGCAAGCAGCTGCTCAGTGGACAATTTTGTTATGAGGTGTTGGTGATTTAACAAGTTGGCCAAAAGTAGTTGGAATGTGGCATGAAAGATTTCATCTCTGCTGGGTTTTACTGTTGCATGCTGGACTTTTTTTTTCTTTTTTCTTTCTGTTTTTTTTTTTTTTTTTTCTTTTGGCAGAATGGCCAAAGTCCCTGCCTTTGGCATACAGGAGCCCGAAAAGAGTGCATTAATCACTTTGCTGTAGTATTTTATACACCCTTTTTAACGCTTTGTGTATGATTCTATAAAGCTATACCAAAAACAACAACAACAACAAAAACCCAACTGAGGTCTATTTGTCTGCTTTTTTAGAGTCTCTACAAACTACTGTCCTGGAATTTTTTTAAAACGGCATTTCAGATTTACTGGTGAATGTCATTTTATTCTTTGACTATGTGAAAATTAATCTTATATAATAAAAAATAATTTTGGTGATAAGAATGTGGTTAGGATATCTAGCTTGATAGACCGGAAATGCAGTGTGGGATTGCAGCGACCGGGTGTGAGTGCTTTTGGACAACGACTTATCTTTCTAGTATTTGTTTTCTCTTCAAGCTCTAACACTCCATGATGGGCATCTTGGTATTTTAGGCATTTCTTCGATGTAAATGGGTATGTTTTCAAAATATGGAATTTATTTGTGGGATTAGTAAACATGCAGAACTTTCTAAATGAAAGAATTGAAAGGGTGAACTTTGCCTGGAATCGGCAAGTTCATGATTTCTCTTTCTTCCCCCTTGCCCCAGTCATTTCTCGGATAGCTACCTATTAACTTGGCCAAGAAAACAGAAGTCGCTGATTTTCAAAAACCATCTATTAAGTGTTTGCAACTTGAGGAACATTGAGTTAAATACAGAGATTTCAACAGTGGATGGAGGAGATGCTCTCTGATCTCATGGGGCTCATGGTTGATCAGAGAAGGTGGAAAATTAGACAAGTAATCAAAATAATATGTAGTGAGGCTATGACATAATCCCACAGTTGCCTTGCAAATCCTGGATTCTAAATAAGGCCTGTTTAACATGTCATTGAGCATGTGTGATCCAGATGGATTATGGGAACATCCACTCCTTTGTGTAATTTTTCAGTTTTCCCCTTAATGTTCACCCAAAGTGACTGCTCTGACTACATGCAGCTTTAATTTCCCTGGGGGTCCAGTCTGTGCATGAGAAGGCGTTAAAATGAACTCATGTACAATTGGGAGGAATATGTGGGAAACCAAGTGCTCATGTAATTGTCATGGAAAAGTAGAAATGCAAAATCACCCATTATTGCATTCCCTCTCTTCTCTGCTTTAGGACATCTCCTTGGCCTCTCCCATGATGATTCCAAATTCTGTGAAGAGAACTTTGGTTCCACGGAAGATAAGCGCTTGATGTCTTCCATCCTAACCAGTATCGATGCATCCAAGCCCTGGTCCAAGTGCACTTCAGCCACCATCACAGAATTCCTGGATGATGGCCACGGTACGTGTCATTTAAGACAACACAAGCTCAATAACAACAGTTACGGGGATTATTACCAGTGTTACTTCATGACATCCTCATGAAGCCCACCATGCCCCCTGAGACAATGGTTGTTTAGAGAGGGTCAGGAAGGGAGCAGAGGGACATTCTGTTGGTGTATAATGCCAACGTCCTTGGTGGCATTATAGCTATGGTATTTTTGCTTTGGAATTGAAAAGTTCAAAAGAAAAGCAGTGTGGGAGACCACACAGAATGCCTAGCCAGTGCCCTGAAAGCCTGGCTTTTATTCCGCCTTTCACCACTAGCTTCCTGTGAGAATGTTGGCAGACATCTTGTTTCCCTGCTATTAATATGACTCTCAGAATTATTTGTTACATGCCTATTATAGGGGTGTGGTTAAAATGTAGGTGACAATTCTGTCGGATCCTCTTTATGGCAACGGAAAACCAGGAAAGGAAGCTCTTTAAATTTGTGTTCACTGGAAGAATCTGGCTTCATCCTGACAGCAGATTCTCCTGGAAGTAGAATAAAAACTGTAGAACAGAAACTGAAAATCAATCTGAAGAGTGGGAAAACACTTTAAGAACTTCAAAAGAAAATCTTTGGCTTTATCCGCTAGATACAGTTCAAGAGCATAACCTACTTTATTAAATTCTGCAAATCGAGGATTAGTGCCGTAAATTATATAAAAATGCCAAAGAAGTTGCACTTTTTAGAAATAATAAATTCTGGCCCTTAAGTAATCTTCAAAACAAGCCATTGCTAATTCCCTAGCATCCCATATGACTTGAAACTACTAGAGGCACAGGAGGATAGGTGCGTTAGAGCGGAAGTGGTTCAAATACAGACACCATGTAGTTCAACGGACATTACTCACTCCTTTTCTTTTTTTCCTATTAAAATTTGTCTCTTTCCAAAACTGGTGGTTGAACAGAATATGACAGAAATTTTTGATCATAATAATTGTCCATAAAATTATCTCATGATGTATGGTTTAGAGTTAGCTAAAGAGAGTCTGTGATAGTTGTTTTTCCTAGTTCCACGAAGTTTATGGCCTAATGTTTCGTAATATCCTAGTGCACTGGCCACCTTGAACTTTGGCTGCGTAATATCAAAACAATTGATGAATTCAACTCCTTGCAGACAAAAAAGAACTCTGCCACATAGTTCTTTGGTCTCTCAGAGGAAAAATCTGTTCATTAACTCAGTTTTGCTATGTTAGTGGTGAACCGGTAATGTTTTAGGTACTTAAAACTTTTAAAAATATCCTGTTCCTGAAAACAATCCATGCCTAGCCTAGTTTAAAATTTCCCTCAATACAAGCTGTTCTCTGCTCATTAAAAGGACATCCCAATAGCTCAAAGATTAGAAAAAAACGCTAAGAATGAACATATTAGGCTTTTCCTTTAGACTAATAATAAGTGCTAATTTTCTGTGTAGCTCAAATTACAATGCTGATTCAATGCTGATACAATTTACAATGCTCAAATATCAATGCTGATAAAGTCCTGCGATGAATGTTTACCTAATTATTTGCCTGTCCACATTGATCAGGTCAATATCTAATGAAGTCCCTCTTGGGTGGAACCCTCGTCTCCACTCTTAATGTCACTTTTGCTGCTTTTTTTTTTCAGGTTTTCTGAAAATGAAATAACATTAATATTTTATTTCAGAATCACACATTACACATTCCAAAAGTTTGAGCTCAACTTTGAATCCCTAAATGAATGGATTTAGTTGCTAAGGCAGCAAATACTTATGGCTAAAATGGGACCAATTTTTTTTTCCTGTGCAAGTATTAGGTCAGCTAATTACAATGCTGTGCAGAATTTTGTTCCTTATTGCCATAATTTTGGAATGATTCGTTTATTTCATGTTTGTGGAATTCATGATCTTACTTTTTGTGCAGTAAATATGCTTTCAGTATTGTCTTCATTTCTTAACATTACTTCTGTATTTAAAAGAGTCCACATTCAGCTTTTTAAAACTTTTGCAACAAACTTACGTATTTTATACATCTGGCTATGTCCATTCCAGAGATCCTCATGGTAGATAACAACCAAGCAACATAAATTTAGTAGATGTAGATTTTATTCACTGGAACTGATACAATCTTTTTTGAATTTCCCATGTATATGTTAAATAAATTGATTAAATTAGCGAAATTCTTGGAACAACAAATTCTTAATAAGCCTACTTATTCATTAACTCCTTTCATCAAGCTTAGACCCTCTCGCTTTTGAATATGTTGGTTAAGCAGTCTTGTGTTATAATCCATACATACACACACACACACACACACACACACACTGATTTTATCAGTAGCCTGTAATGAATAAAGTCATTTCAGAATATGGAGCGTCAAAGAAGGCAAAGGTACCATGGTTAGGGGTAGCAAAGCTCAATTATGCTCATTTCAAAACAGCACTCGCGGATACTGAAACGGTGGTACGCTCTAAGCACTGTCATTTAAATGTGAACTCAAATAATTTAGCAACGTTTACACTGCCGCCAAAAAACTGACTTAAGTCAGTTTAAGTGAAAGTGTGGTGATAGGAACTAGTAAGCGCGATTTTGAGATGGTTGAGGCTCTGGCATTTCAACTTCAGAGCTTAGGGGAGAACATCAAAGTCCTAGAGGAAAGAAACACAAACAAACACATCTTTCTTAGAAGACTTGACTGATACCAAAACACCATATGGTAAAACCCTTTTACTTTGCTCGTAGGAAATGACTCAGACTTCCATCCCGAGCCCATTCATTCAGAGTTAATAGAAATAGTTCTACTATTTTTTTTCTGTACTAATTTTCTAGGCCATAACAATTTTAAGCAATGAAATAGTCGTGGCAAGGGGCTGGGGACTGCACTTTAGACAGACAGACTAAGTGCGAAAAGGGATATCATTTCACAATAAGGGAGAACCAGAAAAGCTGTTCAGTGTAGTCCTAAATCATTAAAAGCTCAGAGGTCTGGCTCCTTTTTCCAAACGGCCAAAAACGGTGTCACATCACGAGGATCCCTGAAGGTACCCCTGTATTCCCGCATGATACCATCATCGATACCCACAAAAAAATGATTCGCAATTATCGAGGAAAATTAAACTGTGACAGTAATATAAACACAGCAAAGTCATTGCTGTGTTTAAGGAGACGCTCTCACAAAACTTACACAATTTCTCGATGGGACCTAAAGAGTTCTTTATCTGGAAAATCCATTTATGGATAATAGCTCATACGTCTCCCTCTCACCTCCAGCAGCGCTAGAGAAATAAGGTCTTAAAGCACAATTAAATTCAAATCATTTGATTTGTTTTTAAAATTATTAGCCATAAGTAGCTGGACATTTGTAGTACTCTCCCACTGCCAAATGTAAATTCATTAATACTGAGTGTTTCCTGATTTCGTTCCAAGAACTATGTAGCAATTCGGTTATGGTTGAAAAGTCAATGTGCACACGTTAAAATAACTGTGCCTACATATTTGTGATTCAGAAAAGGAGAAGCCATGTCTCAGGGGGACCCCCCCCCCCACCACTAGCCTTGCCAAGATACTTGTAGACATTCTGCAGCGTTTGTACAAGTTAGCTGTAGGCAAGCTGGCGAGGCCTCAGAAATAAAGGTGAGCACTGGCAGGGAAATTGTGCAGTGAAAGCAGGTTATTGAATTTCCTTTCTCAAAGGCTAATAACCTTGAAGCCAGGAAAGATAGCCGTGTCCGCTATATCCCTAAGTCCACGGTGCCAGGGGATGAGAAAGGCCACCTTCCACACAGAGACAGCTCAAGAACCGTCTTGACACAGACTGCTAAGGAAAATCTGGACACAGCTTTGAAATAGTAATAGGCAGCATATTTAAAGAACTAAGTTTACAGCCATCCACTAAACACAGAACTTTGGAGGTAAAATGGTATTAGAAACCCAGTTCTCTGAATCTTTTGTCTGTGGAGGCTATAGGCTAGTAATCGATAGGATCTTAACATTCAGTTTTTAAGGTAAAATACTCATACACTTCAAGGTCCATCATGATGGTATCACAGTTTTCACAATGTGTTCTTTGAAAGAGTCTGCAAATAGGACATATATTTTAAGGACATGGTGACCTGTGTTTTTAAAAACACTATGCTTCTTTTTCATCTAATTTCCTTGGTACTACCTTTACTAAACAGGGCTCTTAAAGCTTGTGACAGTTTCACACACAGACCCCTTGGATGGCTTTCGGTCAGCAACCATAGTCTATACATTTCAATGCCCTTAAGTTTTCTCTGCCACCTGGCTTGTAATGCATCAGTTTCTCTATTATGTTAGCCATTCAAATAAAGACCTAAAAGAACTTTGAGTTGCCAGGCCAGGGAGATACGCTTAGACGTAAAAGGGGATAGCTTGCAATGGACGAGTTTTATTAGGAACATTAATTGATTTCTGATACGCTGTGGCTATTTGGCTGATGCCTAATTTCGTGCCTGTGTATGGGAAAGGAAGAGAGGACAGAAATAACCATAGTGTAAACAGAGAAGAAAATATGAAAAAAATAGAGAAGAACTAACTTTGATCTGATAATTTTCATTAATCATTAAAATGAAGGACAAAGAGTGCTGGCCATGAGATACAAAAAAGCCAACGATTTTTCTGTCTCGTTTCCCGAAGGCCTGGCATAACTTCCATCACGCTTAGCATACTCTGTGGCCGTGGAGAGACTGCCGCTTTCTTTCCTTTGTTTGTCCGTCACAAACCACTGCCTTTTACTTTTTCATTTTTCACCTTTAAGCATTTAACTGAACACGGATGGTAAAAACAAATACGCAATATGGACACGTTTCCTATTGTCTTTCTTTTGGGAACTGTCCATTTTTATACATAGGAAACGTTAAAACAAAAGAAAAGAAGGAAGCAGGGAGGAAAAGAAAAAACAAGTTGACAATTTGTGGAAAAGAACAAACAGGCAAAATGTTGGCAGCAAAGCCCAGATAGGATTTCAGACGGGGATCAAGTGAAAAATATGTGAACTAGATAGGAAGAGGCAGTTGAGAATAAGAGCCAAGCAGATTAAGGAAAGTCAGCAGTAGGTTGGCAACTTTCAGAGCTCAATGCAAATGATACTGAAAGATTGACAGATTGACTCTTTCACTCTTCCCCCAATCTGTAACATTAACAAAAAAATGGACAATGTATCTTCAATCCACCATTAGATTTAAATATTTCATACCATGAAATTCAGAATCAGGCTCTAGATTAATTTTTTTATTGTTGTTCCATAGTGCAAGAATGGAAAGCATTGCATTTGTGAGATTTGTCTATACCTATTTTGTTGCAAAAGGACATAATTCAATGTATAGATGAAATTGATAGACTGTATGTTTCAGGGTAAACAGAAACTAATGCAGCAACAAATCCTGATGAGAACGTTGGAATAATACATTAATGGCAGTTCTGAAATAAATCATTTGATTATAAGCAGGAAGTCATCGCCAGGTGACCTCTAAGGCAAAACCATAGAGCTGAGATACAGTATCTTTAATAGCAAAGCAAATGTGTGATTCATTTTTAAAACTTATACTTTGGACCTGAAACTAATGTAACATCACGAGTCAGCTATGCTAGAATCAACAAAAACGGAACAAAACGTATGCTTTGATATGAAGCTTTTTAAAGAAATGCCACATCTTGAAGTCTCCTCATTATAAGTTGATTTCAAATTGAATTCTGCATTTCTTTCTTCTTATCATGTCCTAGGGAAATAGAAAGAGGTCAGTGACTCCACTTCCACAAAGAGGTGGTGAGTTATTCTGACTCCAGACAAACAAGGTGGACCCAGGCCACGTGTACCCACACATGTTAAAGACTTCCCAGCTAATCCCTAGTGACGCAGTCTTAATGGTTCTGTGCTTTTTAGTAAAATAAAAGTTTCCTAAAACAGCACTTTTGAAGAATTGGAGAGCATTCTTGCTGTCTCAGAGATTTGTTGACAGTCTTGTAACATCAGCAATCTGTGGAGCATTCCCTGGTTTATACAATCTTCTTTTTGTTGTTGTTGTTGTTCTTCTTCTTCTTTTTTTTTTTTTTTTAGTAACAATGAAGATAACCCTTCTCCTGGAGTTCTCAGTGCCTAATCTTACCATCTCCTAAACAAAGCTGAGTGAGGGTTTACTATCATTCTTTCCTATTGACTCCATGTTGATGTTTTTCTTTTAACTCGATGTTTTTCTCCCAAAGTTCTTTTTGGCTGGATACTTATTTTTAATGCTTTTTCTGGCTTGCCTTCAGAAGCTTTACCTCTTCAAACATTCTGGCTCTGAAATTAAATAGGAACTCTGCTCTGTATTCATTTTCATATAATGCTTCCATCACAAATTGACAAATTCTAAGGTATTCACTTTGAAGAAACTTGAACGTAGCTGTGAAAATATTTGCAGTATACTTAAAACATGCTGACTATTCCATGTCTCGGTAAAGTAGGGCTGAAATGTGATTTTCTTTTGTTAAGTAAAAAGAATGACTCTCAATATATCTAAAATTGTTAAATACGCTGAGCATAGTATCAACTGTTGCTGTTCTGTATTTTTCTGGTCACCCTTTGTATCTCTGTTAGTTATTTTTACCCTTAACAGCGTCACAATGAGAAGAGAAACATTTCACAGAGTTTGAAAATCAATTAGGGAGAGGTTAACTAACTTGGTCGAGAACACTCACCAGAATTCGACTTTGGACTGGGTGTTTCTACCATTAGGCACAGTATCCACCATTTAAAGGATCCCTCCACATGCCTGCCAGGTCAACACTGAGACAAGAAATCTATCTACACGGGGAGCAGAAGTGAGATGGGATATGGTGAGGAAGGCAGGCTCAGAGCATAAACCCCTAAGAGCTATGTGACCGTGGCCTATTTTTTTCATTTTTCAGTTTCCTTATCTGTAAAATAAGGAAAATACTAGAATCTGCCCTGTAGAGTGAATACATTTAAGAAAGAGAGAATGGTATAACTGTGTAACAAATATTTGTTATTTTTAATACTATGAATAGTTGGCAAGCAAATCCCAAAATCCCAAGTAAACAAAAATGGGCAGAAACTGATGGGCGACATGCATGCTCCCATAGGCCCAGAGAAAATTCATGGTGTTAACTACAGGTCAGGGATTCTTAGGGAAGCTTCTGAGGGGAGGGGAGGCTCGTATCAGCTTCTGAATTTGCATTGCCCGCCTGTGTGCCCACTTCTCTTGATCCCCCAAGCTCACTCCTTTATACCCCCCACATTATGTAAGGAGATCACCAACTAACTTGTGCGACATACTGGACCACCCAACAACCACTAGTTGTAGTAAAGAACAGACCCAAATGGTGACAAAGAAGAAGGATTAAAAGATGGGCTTCATCCCAAATTATCAAAGATAATGTCTGTTTTTTGCCCACTGCTCCTTTATTCTGTGACTCTTGAATTCTTTATAAAAATTCGCATAAGTCTAGAAGAAATACTTCATATCTTTTATTGTCTCCACTTTATTGGGAAACCCCAGGGGGTGGGAGTGGATCTGGGTCATTTTTGTGTTTCCCCGGTATCTAGTATGTTTGCTAGGACATTGTAGGTGCTGACCAAATGCTTGTTGAGGGCAAGAATGAACGAGGTCTCCCTTTGTTATTATTTAGGGAATTAATGGGGAGGGGACTTGGGCGGGCACATGAAGAAGAGAAAAGCTGAACGTGGAGAAGAGTATAAATAGAGTATGTGGAGAAACTCTGTTTCTCAGAGTTGTAAATGCTTATTTACTATTATCGTTGTTGTTGCTGCTGTTATGTCCATTATATTATTTCCTCTAGGTCCATCCCAATTTCTCCTAGTCCCTCAGCCCAATGGCTATTTTCACAACTAATTATTGCAAAATAATTTTATTTGATCATATCACTGCCATCATTAGACATGCCCCGGAGCATGTAGCCCATTGAAAAGCCTGGAAGGGGTTGGTGAACGCAAAGAGGTGCCCTCCTCCATCCGCGGGGGAGTCCCTGCTCCGTCCCTGGGGGAGTCCCCTCTCCAGGGCCTCAGCCTGCACATCTGTGGGCGCGTGACGTTCCCACAGCAGCTGGAGCCCTGCATTTTCAGATTCACGACTTTAGTAGCTTGAAACCTAAACAGAGCGCAGTGGTCAATCTCGGTTGTTCTTTCAGGTAACTGTTTGCTAGATCTACCACGCAAGCAGATCCTGGGCCCCGAGGAACTCCCGGGACAGACGTACGACGCCACGCAGCAGTGCAACCTGACATTTGGGCCCGAGTACTCCGTGTGCCCGGGCATGGACGTCTGCGCCCGCCTCTGGTGCGCCGTGGTGCGCCAGGGCCAGATGGTGTGTCTGACCAAGAAGCTGCCCGCCGTGGAAGGGACACCATGTGGGAAAGGGAGGATCTGCCTGCAGGGCAAGTGTGTGGACAAAACCAAGAAAAAATATTACTCAGTAAGTGATTTGCTTGTCACGCCATGCCCGGAGACGCAGGATCTGAGGTCCATTCCTGTGACATGTGTGGGTCTATCACCAGAAGGCTTTCTTTCCCAGTTAAAATATTTTTCCTCGAGAGGCCCAGGCAAAGCATCTGCTGGCTGTCCTCTGAGTTTCAAAGTCCCAAGCGGAGCACTGACATTCGGCACAATGCTTACGTGTTATCAAGACTATCCCAGAGCTGTGCGTTCTCAGATACTCTGACAGCAGCCAGGAGTTCTTCACCCCATCCTTCAGCAAGGAGTTTATAATATTCTTCCCTCTGGAAGTCTCTCCGCTTCCTGCTACCCTGTTTTCCAGAATGATTATTCCCCCGCGGCGTAAGCACAAGTGGTGTGTGTATGGGGGGCAGGTGCACCTCAACATCTGTCACATTCCCTCTAGACAGAGAAGGACTCTAGTCTAATGAGGACTGAAGCCAAACTCAGGTCAAATACATTTATGCCTGGGACGGAGGCTCTGTCTCCGATGGGATGTGTGAGATCCACAAAGGGTTGCAGAACGTCCGTGCTAAACAGGGAGAAGAAATGTAAATACAACCAACTACGCAGGCATCATGGAAAATCTTCAGCATCATGTATTTTGTCAAAGATGCAGAATCAGAGTGGACAGAAAGTTAGCTATGGCTCAAGTGGTTATTAACAGAAATGTATGATATTAGAAGGTGCACAGAAACCTGGAGTCATTCTTGCAGTGTGCTCAGAACTGCCAGGGAAACATTCAGGTCCTCGTGCCAGGAGGTGGCAGGGAGCAGAAGAGATGACTCACTTAGAATTGGAATTGCACTATAATTCCAGAATGTCCCATATCTGTGGCCATGTTCAATTCAGTGAAAATTTATACCGTGATGGGGTTTCCACTACAGCATCAAATGCAAGTGATTTCCAAATGTACATTTGGAATGTTTTTTTCTCCCTTCTGCATTAAAATGTCTTCTATTTTCTATTTCAGACATCAAGCCATGGCAACTGGGGATCCTGGGGGTCCTGGGGCCAGTGTTCTCGCTCATGTGGGGGAGGAGTACAGTTTGCTTATCGGCACTGCAATAACCCTGCACCCAGAAACAGTGGCCGCTACTGCACAGGGAAGAGGGCCATCTACCGCTCCTGCAACGTCATGCCCTGCCCACCTAACGGTACGATGCTCCCAAGTGTCAGTAACCACCATGTGCCACGTGTAATTTGTATTCTAGCAGTAATAAATAAAGGAGGCTGGAGAAATAACCTATTAATCTTGTACTTCACAGTTCCACCAGTGTTCAAATCAATAACAAATACATGAGCGATTTTTTTAAACTATTATTAAAAATAATTAGGTATTTAGAGAGTAGGAAGAAAATAATTGTTGCTTTCAACTCCCGTGTACAGATAAAATCCAAGGCTGGTGTGTAAAGAGGCCCTGAAAAAAGTTTGCATATTCTTGTTAAAATGAGTTAAATGCACAAGATTCTGTCTAAGTTTCAGCATAGACAAAGTAAAAACATGACATGTTTGTTTTTTAGGTAAATCTTTTCGTCATGAGCAGTGTGAGGCCAAAAATGGGTATCAGTCTGATGCAAAAGGAGTCAAAACGTTTGTGGAATGGGTTCCCAAATATGCAGGGGTCCTGCTGGGGGACGTGTGCAAACTGACCTGCAGAGCTAAGGGCACCGGTTACTACGTGGTGTTTTCTCCAAAGGTAACTGCACGCCAACTGTCCAGAAGCAGTAGACGTTCTTGCCAGAAATTATTTGGTAGATTGAAGCCTAGAGATACCAAATACCAACAGTCATTATTTTTTGGCTGACTAGATTTTGGAGGGTTTTATTTTCACCTCTGTAGTGTCTATATTCGCAAACCTTATACAAAGAACAACAATTATTCTGTAAACAAACAAGTAAATGTTTTAAAAGCTATTTTTGAAAAGTCATAACTCTGTGTCAGGGAAGGTGAGGTGTGACCTTCACTTCAAAATAGCCGTGAAAACAACTAGAATTTCCTACGTATGCTTGTACAGGGCACTGAAAGCAAAAAAAGCTTTCTACTTCTCTATCATTTAATTAAGAATTCCTTTGGTGATTTATGAAGATACGTTTCAAGATCATCATCTCTGACCCAGACCTTTAAATGTCTTGCACCCTTAATACGAATCAATATCCCTATCGTTATACACGTGATAATATATGCATGTCAAATTATCCCTTATTTTTCACAGGAGTGCATTTTCTAAATTACTAACAGTTTTATTTCTCACAATCCATGTTATGCAGCAATTTAAAATACTGTTTATCTAATTTGTAAGCAGATGCTACGTTTCAAATCACTTCTAAAAGTGGCCTTCAGATTTGTATGAAATAGGACTGAAAAATAATTTCATGTCCAACTGAAGTAATTTTTAAAATACTTTATCTTTTTATTGCAAGATAGTGCATTTTAGTTTAACAAATATGACAAAGAATAAGAGCAGAACTATCACCTGGCAATGCCACATCTGGAGAGCTGTGAGCCTATTGAAATACACCCTACTTCAGTTCACACACACACACACACACACACACTCACATACGCACACGCATATGAAGAGTTGTATATACACAAATACAAAACACGTCTGTTTATTTACACATATGCCTACATATCTTCTTTCTATATGCACAAACCAGGGTCCATATATGTACTCTTTTATAACTAGCTTTCTAAGAATATACTGATTCCTTTACTCAAAATACATTCAGTGTCTCCCAGTAAGTACTTCCCTCTGGCTTCCCCAGACTATTTCTACACTAATCTGTGGGTCTCTATTTCAGCATCTGACAGTTGAGCACGTGATAGGAAATTCTTTCCAGCCATTCACGAGGTTTTGAATGTCAAGTTCAGATTTTCAAATGTATTACTATAGCAACAATTATGCCCCAAAGAAGGATCTCAGCGATCTTGAGCCTGCTCTTTTTCTGCTTTCCACCCAAGTGACAAGTCCCCCAGGCTAAGTGAAATCATACCAGGGGACTGTGCTCTGGCAGAAAGGGAGATGAATACCTTGGGTCTCCTGGCATATTTGGAATTAAGCTCAAGAGAGAAAGGACATAACCCACATTAATCCCAGATCAGCTTTCTGCCAAGACGTCAAGGATTTTTCAGCTAGATACTCCAGGGTAGGGGTCCCTGGGTGGTTTAGATGGTTAGGTGTCTGCCTTCAGCTCAGGTCATGATCCCAGGGTCCTGTACCAGGGAGTCTGCTTCTCCCTCTCCTTCTACTGCTCCCCCTGCTTGTGCTCTCTCAATCCGTCAAATAAATAAATTTTTTTAAAAAAATATTAAAAAAAAAAAAAGGTACTCCGGGGCACTCTGGTTTTGGGTTGGTCGGTTATTTTTCGATGCACTATCCCAGTCAAACGCAAACCTCCACAAATTAGAACTTGCTGTTTTACCATGGAAACCAAGTACCTGTGCACGGGCATCTTCCCACTGCTCATGGGGTCCTTGTCATTCAGGTGACGGATGGGACTGAGTGCAGGCCCTACAGTAACTCCGTCTGCGTCCGGGGCAAGTGTGTGCGCACTGGCTGTGACGGCATCATCGGCTCGAAGCTGCAGTACGACAAGTGTGCCGTGTGTGGGGGAGACAACTCCAGTTGCACAAAGGTGGTTGGAACTTTCAATAAAAAAAGGTAAGGTGATAGAATGGTTGCCCTGACAGCAATCAAACCAAGCTTTAGACTTGCATGACCGAAAAAGGGGGACTTGTGTTACATCATAAGCTGTCTGTGGGAAGAGGTCCAGCATGGCCCTAGTCACATACATATGAGAACTAAGGAGGGGGTGAAAAAGTTCTGGCTGCAGAGTGCAAACTCCCGGCGCCTCTGGAGGCAGATAAACTGCAGTGGCTCTGAGGTCAAGATTTTGCAGCATGCGAACACTAAAAACAGAAAGGCTGTGATATCCCTGCGAGTGATCTCCAGTATTATTCCTGAAACATCATGTAGGGAAGGATGGCTGGTTTCCGTCATAATTATTTCGTTTTACAGAGAAATTTTCACTAGGCTGTATTTTTCTTGAAGACATCTCTCATTGCAAAATGTTAAGTTAATTGCAGGAGTGTAGACAACAATATCATTTTATAGTGAATTCTCCTGATCTGTATCTACTCTATAAAAAGTATATGTACAGTAATGTCTGCTTACTCTTGGGGTCCTTGATTATGCTTTCATTTTAAATATGTAAGTTTATAAAGTACCAATTCCTGGAATTAAATGTTTTTAAGGTTTGTTTATTTATTTTAGATAGAGTGAGAGGGTGCACACGTGCAAGTGGGGGGAAGGGCAAAGGGAGAGAATCTTCTAGCAGACTCCCCACGGAGCCTGACCCAGCGCCCCACATGGGTCTCGATCCCATGACCCATGAAATCATGCCCTGAGCCAAGACCAAGAATTGGTCACTTAACTGACTGAGCCACCCAGGCGCCCCTGACATTAAATACTATGTTATCAGAGAAGATGAGGAAGCTGGCTAAAGAGTCTTCTGGAATGCAGGACTGTCTTTCTTCTTCACCAAACCCTTCTTATGCTGAATGGTACTGGTCCAGTGCACTCGTATTCTTGCTGTGTGTGCTGTGTTGTCTTTAACTGGAGGGTAATATGCAAACTAAATTAACAATAAGGATTTATTAAAACAATTGCATGCCATGTTATTGTGGAAAACAGGAAATTTATCTTTGATATAATAAAAAATGGTATGGCTGAAGAATTTATTCTGAATTTACTAATCTTATTTGCTAGTGATTTAGTAATTATTCATCCAATTGTATTGAGCCATCTTTGTAAAATACCCCGCATGTCCATCACATACGGCATTTTTATATGTTGCGAAGGTGCAAGACACCGTAGAAATTATGAAGTCGACCTTTTTGTTTTTCAAATGAGGAAACTGGGACTCTGAAAGCTTAGGGCTTATCTAATTTTGCACGGCTGATGAATGCCAAAGCAAGGGCTACACCCCAGGTCATAAGAAGGTAAAAAAAAAAAAAAAAAAAAAAAAAAAAAGGAAAGAAGGAAGCAAGAGGAACAAATTCAGGTATCAAATAGGAAATAAAATACCTTCTGTACTATGTGCCATGTATTCTTCCTACATAAACTTATAAGCCACTTTTTTAAATACTGAATTTGGCATTTTGTCGTTTGGATTGGCAACCAGTATCTGTGCATTTGTGGTCCCATGAAAAGATGAAGAAATTCATGATCGCCACAAGCGATGGGCAACCTGACAGCTTGCAAATTGATTTGACCAAGATTATATTATGTGGTACAAATGATCTGTTTCACTACTCCAAATAAATTACCTCGGCCTAATGTGATGTATAAAAAAGGGCATTGATCTTGGGGCTGAAGTCTTTGTCATCAAGCTCTGGCTCAGTAATTTACAGAGACTGTGATCTCTCAAGAGTTACTTCATTTTTTTTTTTTTTTTTACTATCAGAATTCTTGAGAGTTGAAGGGCATTAATAGTAATTTTCTTGCAAGTTAATATTGCTGTGAGGATCCAATGAGATCATGCATATTAAAATATTTCATCAAGTTCAACCCTCTTCACAAATATGACCATAACCTTAATTCACCCCCTCTCAATGTTCTTCATCTCAGTAAATGGCAACTCAGTCCTTCTATTGCTCAAGGACCAGGAGAATAAGAGAATCGTATTTTACGGAGGCACGAAGAGATCAAGGCACCAGTCCTCCTACTGACCGTTGCCTTGTGTAGCTCAGTCTGAAGCCCCCGCAATGCTGACAACCCCAGCCGAGTCTCATGAATCTGAGACAGACACTCAGGAATAAGCATTAAAAAAAAAAAAAAAAAAAAAAAAAAAAAAAAAAAAAGCTCTCCTACCTGATTCCCTTACCCTACATTCATTTGCTTTACACCCTGGTATGTGTCATTTAAACTCCAAATATAACCAGAACATTTTCACATAACTGTTAGAAAGTATGACTGGCAGAAGTAAGGGGGGATGTCAGGAAAGGAGTAAACTAGGGGAAGGGGGCCATGGCTTTGAGTCTAACACTGCCACTAGCTCTGGAGAGCAATAGTTCAAATACTTTAATAAACCTCTGCTTTAGATGTTTTCTATGTAAGACAAGATATTCTTTCCAACATCCCTCCTAGCTTTGTTTGAAGCCAATAGGTTTGCATATGATCTCTTGGTATTAGATATTTAAAAAAAAAAAAGTCCTGTAACAAATTCTGTAAAAATATGAGTTACGTTGAATGGATAAGCAATATCGTCAGCATTGTATCTTCTCTCTCCCAGTGTGGTGGGGAACTCTGACACCTGTATGGCAGCCAGTCTCTGTCCAGCAGATGCCCAATGGACAGCGGGCTTCCCTGGGGCAGAGCCTCCCCTCTGATTCAGAGGGAATGGCTCGGCAGGGAAATACACTTGGATTTTCAGAGTATGAATCAGTTGCCCTATCCCTCTAAACCGGAATAAGAATTCAGCAGTAGACAATTAAATTTCACACACATCAAACTTCACAGACAATTTATCTATTTATATTCAAAGAACTAAGAAAGCAAGACATGTGGTGGCCTTATTCTAAAACCACTTACAGAGGCAGAGAGTTTCACAAATGACTCCTTACTGGTATAGTAGTCCCTTGGCACTTAATTAGCATTTCTGTCCTAGCCTTTTTCAAAAGCTATGGCTGCTAGAAATATTGATGCTTTTGCCCATTTTCCTGAACAGATGATGGCTCATTAGAGACCTCCTTTATCTGTCACCCATCATATAGCCTCGCTCAATCTATCATAACGTTCACGGACACCAAGTAGCCGAGGAAATTTGCTATGGCATTAAAGAATCATTTTTTTTTTCTTTTGATGATACTGGTAAGCTATGGTTATCCACTTACAGAATTTTATATTTCATTTGTGTTCTGCTCAAGAAATCCAGTGTTCTAGTAGAAATAGAAGCAGAGCTTCTACTCTGTCTCTAGTTCAACAGTTAAATCCATGGTTCCCCAACTACTCTGCACATTTGGAACGACTTTCAAAGTCCTGCTGCCTCTGCCCGGTCCTGACAGATGGCCTGGGGTCTGGGGATTTAAATTTTTAAAAGATCTCCACATGATTTTAATATGCAAATGAGTTTGAGACACATCAATTTAAGGTTTTCTATAAGATTGAGGGCAGATTTTTGTTTGTGTTTACATATATCATCCCATTTTGGGCCAGAGCGATAGGATTTGATAAGGGTGTAAAATGTTTTCGGAAATCTTTAACTAAAGTTGGTGTACATTTTTAAAACAAAGGCAGGTGGCTAACATCTTCCTAATTTTGAACATCGTAATAAAATCATAGTTCAATTGCGATTTTATTTTGTTACAAGGAAACTAATTTTTGAAGCCAATTTTAAAATAATCTCTTAACTACATTAAAACTTTGTGTCAAGATAAGGTAAGACTTTTAGAGAACTTTAATTTGGTTATCCATTTATTAAGTGTTTACTTATTTTTCCTTCTCTCTCTCCCTCTTCTCTCTCCTCTGTGGACTTTTCTGCTTCCAGTAAGGGTTACACTGACGTGGTGAGGATCCCCGAAGGGGCAACCCACATAAAAGTCCGACAGTTCAAAGCCAAAGACCAGACTCGATTCACTGCCTACTTAGCCCTGAAGAGGAAAAACGGCGAATACCTCATCAATGGGAAGTACATGATCTCCACCTCAGAAACCATCATCGACGTCAACGGAACCGTCATGAACTACAGCGGATGGAGCCAAAGGGACGACTTCTTGCACGGGATGGGCTACTCAGCCACGAAGGAAATTCTCATAGTGCAGATTCTTGCAACCGATCCCACGAAAGCATTAGATGTCCGTTACAGTTTTTTTGTTCCCAAGAAGTCCACCCAAAAAGTCAACTCTGTCACCAGCCACAGCAGCAATAAAGTGGGCTCACCCGCTCCACAGCTGCAGTGGGTGACGGGCCCGTGGCTCGCCTGTTCTAGAACCTGTGACACGGGCTGGCACACCAGGACGGTGCAGTGCCAGGACGCAAACCGCAAGTTAGCGAAGGGATGTCTTCTCTCTCAGAGGCCTTCCGCATTTAAGCAATGTTTGCTCAAGAAGTGTTAGCCTGTCGTTATGATCTTCTGCAGAGACAACTGGATGTTTCATCACGGATCAGTCCACGCAATGGTGGTGATCAGTCGTGGTGAACCAAAGGTCTACCTAAAGCACGGAAAGTCACGCTTCGATGGCGTTGTCAACAGGAGTCTAATTATGGGCAGAATCTGCTCTCGGTGACCAAATGAAAATGTGCACTGTTTCGTGTGACAGTGGTGACCTTGGAATATAGAAACACTTGGGAGCTATTGATCATCCCCTGGGCTACAAGAATGAAAAAACACTGATGAATGTAGAATCAGGGGACATTTGAAGATGGCAGAACAACAGTCTCCCCCTTGTCACCTACCTCTTCTGGAATGTCTTCAAAGGCATCAGAATCATTATCATCCACAATATACAGTAGCTTATTTTTACTGTTTGTAAATACATTCTCCCTTGGTCTGTCACTTTATATCACTTGGTTCTATTAAAAAATATGTGTGTATACACACACACACACACACACACACACATACGTATATATTTCTATAAAAAATGTTTGACCAAAGTAGGTCTGCAGCTATTTCAACTCCTTCTAGTTTCCAGAAAGAGCTGTGGATGTTTTACTGGAAATTAAGAACTGCTGCTGTTTTAATAAGATTTCACATATTTTCAGACTACAGGAGATCAAATTTTAGTCAAAAACCATTTTGACAGCAAGCATCTTCTGAGAAATTCTTAAAAGAAAAAGGATCTCAGTGTATCTCGTCATTTAAATGCATACACGGGTCCATTTCCTTAAACTTTTGACTGCCTGCATTTTTTCAGGCAGCCAGCTAAACTGATGCATAATTAGGATGTAGAAATAATGTTTGCGTGTGTGTCTGTTATGAGTATTCAAAGTCTAAAAACTAGTTTCCTCGTGTTAGAATTTAAAAGGAAAAAAAAAAAAACACCGTATTTCACCATAGTCTCGATTTATATTTTCACACCACTTTCCCCAATCAGAAGCTTTTATCTGATACCTTATTATTGTGTAATATTCATACAAAGCACACTGCAGAGAGTTTTCTGTTCACATCCGACACCTTCAACACTGGTATACCTCTTACCAGCAAGCCTTTAAAATGCGTTTGTTTTTGCTTGGCTGTTTGTTCAAGGGTTCTGTAAGACCTGCAATGTTTTGTACTTCTTGTTGACTTAGTTTGATAGGAGTATTAAAGATCACTTTGTAGTTAGCCACATCTAGAAATGGTTATCATTTATGTGGCTTGTGCAAAAAAAATAGTGGTTAATATTAATAAGACTGTTTCCACACCATACAGGCAATAATTCCTTGCATTTTTTTTTAAATCCAAGCATACTGATACTGTACGTAAGATTTTTTCCAATTGGAAAGCATTTGGTTGTACCCGTAAGTGTCTGAGTGATGAAATGTGATGATTTTTGAGAAGTTTGTTGATTCTATTTCCGTAGTCTGTCTATAGGTAGGTTGTTAAGTTTGGATGTTAGATATGGAAAAGTTTTACAATCATATGCATAAAAATCTTTTCTTAAACAGTAAACTGCACCCCTCCAGCCCATAGCTCAGAAAATCCAAGGTGTTCAATCTCATTGGGATTTCTTTATCTTTATGAAATATTACAAAGCCTATTGTTTGTTATAAAATTTTATAATAATCATACCAAATGTGCCTACTATTAAAAATTTGCATATCAAGATGTTAGGGGACCTTTGTTTGAGTTCCCTAAGCTCACAAGAGTTTATTTTTATTAGAAGATATTTTTAATAGAAAAGTATTATGTAACTGCTCCAGCTATGTCACCTTCATTTCAGTGGGCGAGGAGAACGGATGTCTCACTGTTTTAAATATTTTCTTAGGAAAGTATTTCGTAAAACAAATAATTGTTTTACAAAACTGATAATCATCCTTTGGCTTTTCATAGACTGTCTTTGCTTTAGACATGGTCATTTATTCTTAATAAATTATTAATTAGAGAAATGAGGCCCATCTAGAACTTTTGGCCTCCATACATTTGATGGAGGTCACCAGATATCAGGGAGAGGGAGCAAAGCTATTCATATCAGTCAGAAACAAAATTTTAAATCCCACCGACCATTTGATTATTCAGAGAGAATTAATAGTGAGGCCGACATTACTTTTTCCCAATTTTTGAAATAATTTTAATCAATTAACTCAATTCTGACAATGTTTATTTTTATCTTTTGTGGTCATATTCACAGCAACATTAAGAAATAATTGAAGGGCAAATATGCTTGTCTCCTACTCCGCTTCTCTATACCGTATTCGTAGAGGTTTTTTTAGCATGATTTATCATTTATTTTTCCCCCAAATGATGAAGTCTTATACTTTTCAGTGAAACAATCCTAGAGAGCTTAAAAGGAATAAACCACTATTCCATGCTTTTAAGGAGTTTTCTTTAGTTTTTTCATACGAGTATCAAACAGATTGACTGAGGAATGTATGTCTATCTAAACTCCTGAGAAAAACGGTATAGACTGGAAACTGAAATTCAGAGAAATGGAGTGTTCGGTAGAAATAAGGGATGATCAAGAGAAAGTCCTCCATAACGAAATCTAATTCAGTCCAGTTGGATGTCGGACTCTGCATTCCACCTTTCCAGACTTGCATCGTGAATAAAGAGTCTGAGATCCATGAAGCCGAGGTTCCTCCCTTGAAAGAAAAAAAAAAAAAAGTTTGTCTGAAAATGCTCAGGTTAGTAAGAATCTAATCCCACAAAGCTACACACTCCAGATTAAGTTTCGCCGAATAAAGGAAACCCAGAAGAAAACAACATGTCTTTCTTCTGGAACAGAAAAAGCCAAATTAAGCCCTGCCTTGTTCAAAGGTTTAAGGGCGATGTTTTAATCTATTCAGTCAATTCAACTTCCTTTGCCTTCCTGTGGAAACAGTTTTATCCCATTAAACTAAGAATGAAGGGATTAATCACGAACAAAAATAAAGTTGCAGCACTGAAAAAAAAAGTAATTTATTGTTTTTGCGACTGGTATGTGAATTTGTGTGATGAAAGTATTTATTCTTATTTAACAAAAATATGTGCAAATTCTATATTTAAAATGTTTTGCTGTTGTCCTACTTTTAATTTATGCTTCATGTTTGTGTCATAAAGTACACTTTGTGAGTTTACATAATCTACAGCACTGGTTGCTTTTGTATTTTTTTACAGAAGGCTTTCTGCGTGAAACAGGCGTATGTGCATATATTCCTCACGTATCCTTATTCTGATATTATAGTTTTCCTTTCTAAGGAAGTTTTAAATTTACTCTTTCTTGACTAGTAGTGTTCATTACTTGTAGTTACATTAATAGGTCTTTTGGGTTTCGTTAATACTAATTTTTCCAAGTCACAGGTAAGAAAAACACTTAAGCAACTAAGGTCTAAGTTCTAACTCAACGTAGAGATAGACTGGCAGCTTCCCATAGAAGCTAAGACACAGTTGAGAATCAGGTCAGTTCATTTCACTGATAAACTTGGACAAGGAGCTGTTGGTGTATTGTATGATATTTGTATATACACAACCTCCGAGAGACATTGATGAGAATAAAACCAAACATTGTCCTTTGCTGCTTTAAAAACACTCCTTAAAAGTTAATATCATTTAGTCTCTAGCATTGGTAGGATTCGATAGTGAGAGTAAACAAATTGAATTTAAGTGATTCAAATATTAGTAGTCATGGATGTTTCTAAAGTAGGGGGTCTCCATTGATAGAATGTGACTTTATACTACTACTAATGAATCTCATGGAGTAAATAGGACTTGGGACAGGCAGGGACACCTTTGATCACACCAGCTTGCCTCTGACTGGGATTTCAGTCTGGTCGCAGCAATAAGGCAAAACACCTTTGGATATACAACTGACCAGATCAATCTCTGGCTCTGACGTTTCCCCCATTGACTCCTTCCTTAGTAACAAGGTCATTGTAATGGTTTAGGTGAGCACAGCAACCAGATTCAATGAAGTGCAGGACTCGTGTATGACTTAGAGTTCACTTTTTTTTGAGAAATAAGATTGAATTTAATAATGGCCAAATTTTGCTAATAGTTTATGGCTGAGGTTTGGTGAATATTACTAATCTATTTATCATTAAACTTGAGGCGATAAAAATCCCTTGTATTTTTTAATATTTCAAAGTTAATAATAATGATGAGCACAGAAATGATCATCTGGAGCTATCATAGAACCAAGGTCAGGGTCAAGGTGATCTAACACTTTAAACACACAAACAAGGAACTCGTATATTTTCTCTATCATTTTTCTCATTTGCCAACAAACTGTAGTTTTAGACTGTCAAACAGGCAGATCAATTTAGCTAATTAGTCCACTGAAAAAACAATCTTCCTAATAGTCTCCCTGCCAGCATGAACCAGAGAAATAATTCTCAAGTTATATGATCTCGCAACATATCAGTCTATAACGCATAATCATCTTCTAGTCTGTTAACATATGGGAACATTTTGAAATAAGAGCCCATTGCATTAGTGAGACAAAAATGGAAATATACATGAAGTTCAGATCACGAAAGTATTCGATCTGCCAAATGTCTTTCTGGTGCAGATTTTGTGGGAAAAAAAAATAAAAGAATATGTTGTTAGATGTTGTCTGTTTTCAAAGAGACTAAGACTGAAATGTACATATTAGTTAACCCAGTTAATTGCACCTTCCTTAGTAGCACTTTAGCAATAAGTTGGCTACCTGTGGTTCTTATCCTGGAGCTCCACCAACTGGTCCACGTGGACCACCAGAGGTCAAATGAAAAACCAAACGGCCCATCATCTTAAGGCATGGCCACATCAGAGTGATCCAAAGTCTAACACTGTGAGGAAAACTGTGATTTGTAAAAAAAGCAGCATTCTTTTTTTATTTTATTTTAGCACATCCGATGAACAATTGTTATTTTTATCAAGGTGCTAATATCTTCAGCAATCGAGTGCCAAGTGTGGCATTTCTGAGTTACTATTTGATTCTACATGATTTTTCAATTTGCAAACGAGAGCTCTTAAGTTTTTGGTCAAGGCAGGGCACGACTTGATACTCAGTTTTCGGGAAATTGCATCTAATGGTCAGTCTGATCAGTAGGGTTCAGTGACATAAGCTAGAGGTACATCAAGGACGTTTAGAGTAACATCAAAACTGGAAGAGTGTCAGGCTAGAGGAATAGACTTTCAGAGGATCATGGTTCATCACTTCCTAAGCCATGGGTATTCCTTTCAAACCTGCCTTTCAAAAGAACTTGTTTGTTTCCTATACACAAACTTGTGTGTGTGTTTAGCCTGACTTACTTAGCTCTGCAATATATTATGTCCATGGTAAACACGTGGCTACTACTTCTTGGTCTTTTCTTCAACAATCCACAGCATATTAGAAGCACTTCAACCCAGACTGAGTATAGAACAGGAGAAAAGAATAGGAGATCATGTTGTGTGTGACTTTGTGAGACTAGACTTTTGCTTAAGAAAAATGCATTGTCTCTGGATGGTGTTTTTGTGTTACATGTTCAGGCATGACATAAACGTGGGAGTTGACAAATACTGCTTACATTTTAGTATGATGTATGAGTAGAAATCATACACATGCTTTGTTAATAGACCGCGGGTAGCTAAACAGATCGCAGAAATGTATTTAATGTGTTGTAAGCAGTGGCACAAATATTTGATTCCTATATTAGAGTCTGTGAGGAAAGACAGGTGATCAACCTAAGTGGGTACAACTGACATTTTTAAATCTTGAAACATGCTTTCAAGGTAGAGTAAAACATTGAAGATTGACATGTTGTCGTATATAAGCAGTAAAATGTAAGCTGCTTACTATCCTCAATTTTTCGGAAGTGATGGTATTTTTCCGTAAATGTAATGCAGTTGAAAAACCAAAAATCTTGGAAAACTAAGACGGGTTTTGTTTAAAATGTCTCTTCAGCTCTGGCAAATTTTGAACCTGAATCAACTATTGAAAGCATTACTGTGTCTTGTAGCCTGCATTCCACGACAGCTCTGTTATTCAGGTAAACCACTTGAACTGAGTCGTTTGGGACCTATACTGTAATATTTTTCATTGAGGAACAATATCCTATTTTGTAAAGCATTTCCCTATGTGTGACTTTAAACTGTAAAATTAAACATTGGCTTTGTGGTTTCAGTGGGCATAATAAATGTTAATTGTAAACTAGGTTAAAGTATGTACTGCATATAATATGTTTTAGAGTTGGAAACTATTGTCCATTTATTTTTAATTTTCTCATAACAGTAGGACCAAGCCTGGTCTTAAGGAAGCCTTAGGCTCTCTGTAATTTCCACTGTTCTTCCATCTGGCATAGACAATTCATACTTCCTCTACGTAGGTTATAGGACTTCGGACTTACTGTTTTAAGTTCTTCTTACCAGACTATCATGCCCTACGTCTGTCTAGTGTTGAAATTCTAGTGTTAAATTAGGAACGGCAAGCACCATAATCTACCTGCTTCGTTTTTACTTGTTTTTAAGATAAACTTATGCCACATAGAAAATGAAAGAGTCAAGACTAATGCCTGCGTGGAAATTCAAAAAGAATTATCATTCGTTCACTAGCAAAAGCCTATTCATTTGTTAACAAATTTATGGCAATAAAGTTCCTAAGGACATTGATTCCTTCTAAACCTGAAATCATTACTGTTTAGTATACATTGCAAACACTGAATTTCTCCCTCATATCAAATAATATTTCAGAATTAATGTGCTTTAAATTCCCTTCTTAGTAGGATATATAGATTTTAAAGAAGTAATTTGAAACACCTAAACTTTTAAAATAAGGTATAGAAATTTAATCATCATCATAGTACTGCTAGGATCGGTTGACCATGTCTTTGGGTCACACCCTGTGCTAAACATCTCACAAACTTTCCCCCATATGTTTCTCCCCATGACCCGTATGAGGTTGGTCTGAAGATCCTGATATTGCAGATGACGATTGCATTGTCGTAACTGTTAATGGTGACCTAGCTGTTCCCAAGTGTCAGGCACTGCGATAAGCACATTAGATATTTATTATCAGTTTTCGGCTTCTTGAAGCACTGAGAGTCTTCAAACCACATGGAATGTGAGTCTGAGGGAGCGACCATGCAGTGAATGGAGGACTGTGTGAGATTGGAGAAATGTGGGGAAGTGTTTCGATGGCCCAATGTGTGGTGGGCCCCCTGAGTAAATGTAAGAGCAGTCCTGAAATTCCAATAAAAACAGCAAGGAAACTATGGAGAATCAGACAAGCAGTGAGAACAGAGGCAAGTGCTCAGAGTGTACAAAGGACTGTTGTTTAAGGAGAGAGGAGAGAGAATTCGATTTAGAAAACTAGCAAATTGCTGAGAAGAATTAAAAAAAAATCGGTATTTAACCTTGCAAACTCCTTCACAGCTCATAATGAGCTGGTTCAGACAAGGTCAGAGGCATAAAAAATGGCCCTGAGGGGAGCTTTGAGATTAAAAGTCGAGTGAACAAAATGGTTAGAAATGGCACTACAGACACTGGAAAGGTCCAAATCATCTATAATTCCTAGACTCCGTGGGAATCTTTCTTGATGTCTTATTGTTTTAGTTGTTCTATTAAACTAATGTTTTCCCACAGAAGAAATGATCACCTGTCTAAATGCAGACACAAGCAAAGGGGTGTAGCTTCTCTTTCTCTGTTCCCCCACCATGTCCATCTCACAGGTGAAAAGAATCAGATCTCAGGAAGACCAACTACTGGGCTGTTTCCGGAGATGGAGAAAGATACGAAGCAGCCCCAGGACCTCATCCAACATGAATTCATAAACTTTGCTGTAATATTGATCTCTCTTTTCACTTCTAGATGCCCGCAGCACCTTGTCTCCCTATTTCAGCCTTCGTCAGGGTTTGCCTTGAATTGGAGTTACAGACCTTCTGTTGTAGTTTTTCATTTTTGAAAGCATCTCAGTCTTGGGGAGCAGGAAAGTGTATTTCTTAATCACTTGGAAGTAGACTTATTCCAAGAACAGTGGCTGAACTAGTTTTAGGTTAAACAAATTCTTCATCTACGAAAGTGTGGGGGACTGTTAACCCACTCACGTTTTAGATAAGAGGCATTGGAAGAATGTACCTAGATGTTTCTTTACTCATGAGCCTCCTTACTATCTCTTTGCCTCCTCAAAGGTGTTTGTTTTCTTTCGCTCCTTCGATCTTCGTTGTATTGTTTTAGGCAATTTCAAGATAAGAGCTCAGACTTTAGAGCTGGGTAGGACTGGGCAGAAGATAAGACACGAGAAGCTACACAGGTGGAACCTGGAGGAGGTGTCTGGAGCCGTGACCACTATGGGCGTGCCAGATGGGATATTAGTGTGCAGGGACAAGCAACAAAGGTCCCTTCCTTCCAGAGCATGCTAAGAACAGCTCCTTCTTAGCCGCTCCACTGCTATCCCCCAGTCCAAGCCACCAACCTTTTCTACCCTGAACAACAGCAAATGCCTCCTAACGGTGCCCCCTGCTCCCTACGGCGCAGCCAGACTGATACAGAAATGGTGAGTCAGATCGGTTAGCTTCTTTGCTAAAAATTCTCCAACACCTTCCTATCATACCCGAAGTCAAAAACAGTCACTTTTCCATGGCCTTCAAAGTCTCCTGCCTTCTACCTGACTTCCCCTCCTAGTTCCTCACCCTGGTGCACCGCTCCAGCTGCCAACCCTCACCGTACCAAGCATGAACCCCATCCAGAACCTTTTGCCCAGAACATTCTGCCCCAGATAGACACTTGTTTCTTCCTTCCCTTCAAGTCTCTGCTTAAATGTTATCTCTCGGAGAGGCCATCCCTGACTACCCTAAATCAAATAGAACCATTCCACCTTCGTTTTTCCTTATGGCCTTTATCAACACTTGAAATTGCCTTATGTAATCATTGTGTATGTCTGGTGTTATTATGCATACATTTGTATGTGTATATACTTTGAGGCCACTTTTTTGTTCTTTTCACTGCCATATCACCAGCTTCGAGGAAGATGCTTGGCATATAATAAGTACTCAATAAGTCTTTGTTGAATGGATGAATGAAGAATGGATGAATGAATGGATGGCAATCCAGGCAAATAATCATGATCACGAGGGTGCAGGAAAGTGTCAGTGGAGC
This sequence comes from Ursus maritimus, assembly GCF_017311325.1. Lineage (NCBI taxonomy): Eukaryota > Metazoa > Chordata > Mammalia > Carnivora > Ursidae > Ursus > Ursus maritimus. The sequence goes on from NW_024426552.1 coordinate 17,175,273, forward strand.
CTAAGTAAGGGGGCAAAATATGGTAATGGAAATATTTTAAATAGGTCACACTGACGTTATAGACAAAAGGCAAGCCAATTTTGACCAGGGAAGCAGAGAAGCCAAGGTAGATGGGCAGGTGGTAAGAACTCAGCTTCTTGATTCCAAGACAGATCCTAAATTCCTGAGATGATAGGTTGTAGAGGGAAGACTACTAAAGATATCCCAATTCCCATACCTTGTTTATTCAATCAAACACTAATGCAGGTACGGATGTGAAAGTATTTTGCAGACACAATTAATGTTACCCACCCACAAACCTCAAAATCAGGCGATTATTCTGGATTCACTGGGGGGCCTGCTGTAATTACATAAATTCTTAAAAGTAGAAGAGAAAAACAAAAGGGAAGTCAGACAAATTCCAAGGATGCGAAAGATTCCCTGTGCCATTGCTGGCTTTGAAGATGGAGAAAGGTGTCAATCAATCAAGGAAATGCAGAGTCTAGAAGCTGAGAACAGCCCCAGCTGACAGCCAGGGAGGATACAGGGACCTCAATTCTACAGCTGCGGGGCGTGGGATTTGAGCAACAACATAAAGGAGCTTGCAATCAGATTCATCCCCAGAGCCCCCAGAAAGGGGTATATCCCTGCGATACATTAATTCCAACCTGGTGATACCCAGAGCAGAGCCTCACTGGAGCCATGCTGAGCCTGGACATCTATAAAACTGGGAAATAATAAAGTGGTGTTGTTTTAAGCTGCTAAATGTGTGGTAATTTTTATGGTACCTACAGAAAATGAAAACGCAGGTGAAAACAAGGAAGGATCCCAATCTAGAATGGAATATTAGAAAGGTTATCAGATTAGACCCTTAAGCAGAATGAACAAGATTAAGACCCAGTTATTGGGGCTACAGGACAAGGGGGGGAACCTAAGACAAACACAGAATCTGAGTTACTAGAACTGGCACGAAGACATGACTAACTTTGACATGGAGTCACTTGGGCTGCCAGACGAGAGATCCGTATGCACACACGGACTCAAGGACACGATTAGTGAAAAGCTGGGTGTGAAGTGAGAATCACAGTGTTAAGAACAAGCAAAAAAAACAGGCTGAAAAGGGACAGAAGCTGATGGATGGGAAAATCTATCACCTGCAACAATGTTGTCCAAAATGCAGCTAACAAATCCTTTGCTGCAAAAAATAAATGAGAGGTTTTCGTCAAATAAGTTAAAAATTTAACAAGGATGTTTTGATTCTATATTGCTATTAACAAACCATCCCAAAACTTAGTGGCTTAAGACAACGGTTTATTGAACCTCATGATTCTGTGAGTTAGGGCTCCGTTGAACAACATGTCTCCTCCACAGGTCAACCAGGGTCATTCGGTGAGAAGCATCTGGTGGCTGAACTGGAATGGAGGGGCCAAGATTGGTTCACTCCCATGCCTCGCGTATTGGCAGGGACAGTCAGAAGGCCAGTGTCAGCCCCGCCCTTCCCTTTTTATCTAATCTCAGGTCTTTTCCTGTGCTGTCATCACCAAGTTATAATTAGTTTTCTTACAAGGTGGCTCTGGGTTGCAAGAGCAGGTGTTTCCAGAGAACCAAGTGAACCTACAGGGTTTCTCATGGCTGAGACCTGGAAGTCTCAGAACTTTCTGTTTTAACACAACTAATTAAGAATTTCATCATGTGTGAACTGGCCACACTCAAAGATCTTTTCTTGGTTCTTCCAAAAGTTGATACCATACAATATGCCATTTTTTTTGTAGTTTGGTTAATCAAACTTTTAAAGTTAATTTTTCTTGCTAACATGTCATTTCAACACACATAAAAGTAGAGGTTTTCATTTCAGAAACAACACTGTTTAGAATTGCAAAGGCATAATAGTTAACAATTAAGTGGAAATCATTACCCTTTATATTTATTTTTGTATAAAACAAGCAAGCTACAGACAATTAGTCACACAGTCTTGTAATTAACTTGGTGTACCAGCCCTGACTCTGGGGAGTCTCCCTAGTGGATGGGGAAGATGAATTGATTTTTATTGTTTTTTGTTTTGATTTTGTTTTCACAATCTGCTTGCCTTTCCCTAAAATAACATTTCAACATGTCTAAAAATTGTTGCCATTCTGTCGACCATAAGTGCCTGACTTTAGAAGGCCCCAAATTTAATGTTGTAAAGAAAGGTTTTGGTATCAATTGTCTATGTGGAGTTGAACACATAATAAATCTTTATTTTCCAAAACATATTAAGCCAGATGTATATAATAGCATAATAAATTGTTCCATCAGCTACAAGTCATTTCACAAACAAGTAAAACCCCTCTACCTTAAAAGGATGAGGACTCAGAAAATGTGTCATTGAAGAGATACAAATAACACCTAATAAAACTCTATTTAATGTAATAGTCAAGTTCCAAGTCCTTTAAAGTGATGGACTTTGCTTCTAATCCTACCAGCTCTTCTGCCATTGGTCCTACAGGGGGCCAGTCATAGGATGGATGAATCAATATATATATGCCTCGACACAGATTTTGAAAGGTGTGCACTGTTGAAGATGGATCAGGAGCTTTTAGACTCTTGTATATTTCATCTTTCTCCTAGTGAAAGAACAAAACCATTTTAATATTGGAGTAGAGTGTTTCTGGAGCCCAATATTTTGTGCCCATAATCCAATAAAGATAGATTCCTAAAAAAAGTTTTTTTTAAATTTCAGCATTAACTAGTCTTTAGTACGTGAGCTCAGTCACAGAATTTGACATGAAATCCAGGCCTGCCACTGAAGGTGTTTTTGTTTGTTTGTTTTTTAGCTTTAGGATCATAGAAAGAAACAGAAATCTCCAACAAAGGATCCTTCCTGATTGTCCTATTTTCCTGAAAATAATCCTCCTCTCAAAGTACTTCTCCTTTGATCTTCCATTTATCCTTTTGTTTTGGACAAATCTATATTGTATAAGAAGCTTAAATTTCTTGAACCAAATAACACTTTAAGAACCTGATTAAATCTGAGGTTCACTTAATAAATGCATATGCACACAAAATATTATGTACAATTTCTAGAGAGTTCATGGACCTCCAGAAGCTAAAAAGTAATTCCAATGTAACAGAAAGAAAAATAAATATGTTCTAAATGACAATTTTCTAATAAACAACTTGCAAGTGAAAATTTTGTGAAGTTTAGAGTGTATTTAGTACACATTGATAATTTTTGAAAGCATAGGTACTGATCACTAATATAATATGGTCTGCAATAATATTGGAGTATGATAGCAAATAACACAGAGTTCCAAGATTCAAGGACGTAAAACCAGGGGGACGTGTATGTAGGTGACAAAGAAATCATATTGTAGGGGCGCCTGGGTGGCACAGCGGTTAAGCGTCTGCCTTCGGCTCAGGGCGTGATCCCGGCGTTCTGGGATCAAGCCCCACATCAGGCTCCTCCGCTGGGAGCCTGCTTCTTCCTCTCCCACTCCCCCTGCTTGTGTTCCCTCTCTCGCTGGCTGTCTCTGTTGAATGAATAAATAAAATCTTTAAAAAAAAAAAAAAGAAAGAAATCATATTGTAGTAGAATCGGTTCTATGATACAGTTAAAAACAGTGTCATTTGGGACACCTGGGTGGCTCAGTGGGTTAAGCAACTACCTTCAGCTCAGGTCGTGATGGGTTTGAGTCCTGCATTGGATTCCTTGCTCAGTGAGGAGCCTGCTTCTGCCTCTGCCTGCCACTCCTCCTCCTTGTGCTCTCTCTGTTAAATAAATAAGTAAAATCTTAAAAACAAAACAAAGCAAACAAACAAACAAAAAAACCAGTGTCATTCATGTCATATAGTCGCCAAGAGAGGAGCTGGACCCTGAAGTGCATTGCTAGAACTTTATGCAGTGATCCTCTTCGTCTTCTGCATGTTGCAGACACTGCTAACGCTAACATCCGTTCCACCCTCCTTCCTGTGTCCATATTAACCACAGGGGGGCCAGATGGCCAGGGAGAGACTGGGTCCTTGAGCAGCTCATCCAAAGCCAACTGTCAACCGTCTGTGAAATTCTTGTTCAATGGGAACTTTTTTAAGATTTCAAGTCCTTACTAGATTTTCTTTTTCTTGCAGACAAAAGCATTTTTACTTGATTTGAGTTCTCATTTTAATCCTGGAAATCCTAATTTAGGAATTATATCAGCAGACTGAAACTCCGTTATGGAAAAGAAATGGGAAAGATGGAGGAACTTAAAATGATGTTCTCTTTTGTATGATGAAAAAAGTTGGAAAGGGACGTTAGAACAACATAGTATATATTTTCAAATAGTTTACAAGCTAATCATGGGGAGGAAAAATTATGATTATTTTATATAACCAGGAGGGTAGATTTAAAACCACTGAGTTGGTCAAAATAAGGAGCAGTGTAGGAAAACGTCTCTACCATTCTTACACCCTAACTTTTCTTCCAAACACAGTTGATTCAGAAGTACCATAACTGTGAAGGTTCATTTTTACCTCTCCCCTACCCCCATGAAAGTGTTCTGAAAGTGTCAGTGTCTGCTTGTGGGTGTATTATTTTTAAATATGTTTAATAGACATTTGCCTTAATCTCTTTCGTCCTATAGATTGCTGTACACTTCTTGCATTCATTCAGTATGCGATGTTGCCAGTTGTGAAAGCTTAGTTCTACTTTTCCCCAAGTACAGTGCTTCTCATTCAGGGGAAATTTTGCCCCCCCATAGGTTATTTGGCAACATTTGGAGATATTTTGATTGTCACAGTGGGGGGAGGGGAGATGCTACTGGCTTCTAGTGAATAGAATCAAGGGATGCTGCAATGTACAGGATAGCCCCCCCCCCCACGACAAAGAATCATCCCATCCAAAACGTCGGTGGTGTTGAGGCTGAAACACACTGCTTTCGTGGATCCCTCCCATCTCACTCTGCCTGTGCGATCCACATTCTCAGAGGACTACTTCTTACCTACTAGCAAGATGGGAGTCAACACGCCTGTGACTCTTTTCTCCTTGATGCTATGGAAGTTGGAGCAGCAGGGGCTGGGGGTCCGTGCTTCATTCTTGGAACACTTGGTGTGTATTTCGTCACGTAAGAACCAAATAATCTCAGGTAGGTTAGGAGCCTGGGCATTGTCGGGACAATCGATGGATTATGCAGGTGAATATGGCATGGACTGATGACAGGCAGTTGCTATAAATCACTGTTAGTCTTACTTCCAGCCACATGCAACTGATTGCAAGAAATGTACAGAAACCAGCCCTGGCCTGTCCATTTCAGAAAATTAGTCTTGTGCCCAAAGCCAGGTTTGCACATTTTCTGAATGAGCTAAGTGGAATATTTTCCATATAGCCAAATGAAAAGAATTGAGAAGAATGAAAGTTTTGTTCCTTCAAGGGTATTTTTACACAATATTTTACTTTAAGTGCAAATAGTATCTATTTTTAAATAGTGAGGCTATAAATGAGCATGTCTTGGTTTCTAGGGAATGTTCGAAGTATGAAAACTTTAGGAAATACAAAAACACAATAATACAATAGACAATCCCAATTCAGTTTTCGATGTGAGCCACTGTCTATAGATATTGGGTTTTTTGTTTGTTTTTAAGATTTTATTTATTTATTTGACAGATGGAGCGCCAGCAGAGGGGGGAGAGCAGCAGAGGGACAGAGAGAAGCAGGCTCCCCACTGAGCAGGGAGCCCGAAGGGGGCACGATCCCAGCACCCTGGGATCATGACCTGAGCTGAAGGCAGACGCTTAAACAACTGAACCACCCAGGCGCCCCTAGATACTGGGGTTTTTAAAGAATCTTTTTTAAGGATGAAAGTTGTATAAAGACTTGTATAGGAAGATTTATGCCAAAATATATATTCTCAAGTTTGACTGTTTAGAAGAGCCCTAATGCTATTATAATTGACCAAAGAGGGGAGAAAATGGGGTTTTGTTTTCTTTTTCTTTTTTTTAAACCACAATTTCCTAATTTTGAAAAGAAATCACCAGCAATACAAAAGCTGGAAATTTGTTCAAAACCAAAAAGAAACCACAATACACATAAAGACGAAGAAGAATGTGAGACAGAGTGGGGCTGGGGCAGAGAGAAGGTCACAAGCATTGTGGTTAAAAGCAGGTAAGATCGGGGCATTGGGAGGGTGGACACACTATGAAATTCTGCTTACATTTTCGTGAGGCTATTATTCATTTCCAGATATATACAGCGTACTTGCCACTGGATTCCATCGGCCAAACCAGAAAGATTCCTGAGGTTCGCGTTTATTTCTGCTGTCTAAAGCCATTACCTTCCACCTCCTAAAAGACTCAACACCACAGCTTTCAAGTCAAGGCCAAGGACGCTACATCTCTAGCAGCGAGTGTACCTTTTGAAAAACGATTGCTCTTTGATGTGCTTTGTTTTTCTCTCACAGAAATGATTTTCAATCATAACGGCCAATCTTGGCTCAATTCAAAACCTGATACACAGTGACTGGTGTGCTCGCACAAGTCCTCAGAACTGAGAACCATCCTAGCAACATATTACCTTGGTTCTGAGTCACTGTGCATGTGCTATACAGGGGGTGACTAATTCCTGTTGTCAGCTCAAAGCCAAATGCTGGAAGCAGCATGTTTTCCTGGATGTTTAACTAACTCTTCTTGGCTAAGTTTACCAGGCCAGACCCTCAAACTTCCAAAGCGCTGTTGCCTTTTGGAATACAGTGGGTTCTCGTTTGTGGGGACTCCACACTTTGAAGAATATTTACAGGTCCATTCTTCACCTTAGAGGGCCTGGCCCTGGAATCTAGGAGATGATGGATGGTGGGTACTCAGAGCATTTAAATCCCAACCAACTTTTCCCGCCACACATCTGACTATCGTGTCTGATCATGCTACTCCGTGTAGCATTACATGTATTTGAATGGGAAGTTAAAAAGAGGTATATCATTAAGCATGCCTAGTGTGCTAATCCAGAAATCTTACTAACTTCGATAATCAGAGAAAAGTAATAACGCTAGAAGTCTGGTGTTTGGCCTACACTCTGTAACATTAGATACCAGTTGAGGAACCCTACCTGGATCCCTTCTAGGACCCCTGACCCTGGTGTCTATGCCTTATGCCAGATTTCTGGTCCTGAAGCATTCTTCCGCCTTGTCCCCACTGAAGCTTAGGTTTGGTTCATTCAAAAAACCTGGTTCTGAATGTTCAATGTACAGCTCTGGGCCAGTTTTCAACCTCTCAGCCCTACTTGCCCTATCTGTGTAATGGGGAATTTGGCATGCCTAGATAATGCATAGCACAGAGGAATAGCTCCATAAACATTGGTCATTCTTGATTTCTCTTTCCTAGTGTACTCACTTTCCCTTCATGGAGCTCTACTTAAACTTGTTGGTGTCTACCAAGTGCCAATTATTCAAACAAAACTCCTGGTGTTGATAGTCCGGGGCATATACAAGCTTAATTTTCCCACTTTTTCTCTCCCTCTGCCTTTGTCCTGTACCATAAGATCACCCTCACTCGTCTAATAAAGTTGGCCCCCCACCTGTGTCCTAGCATTCAAGGATCCCATCCCTTCCGTAGGGGAGGACTGTACCCCATCATTTTGTTCCTGAAATTGTGCTCTTTTTCTAAGGGCCAATTTAACTGCCACTTCCTCCAGGAAGCTAGGAGAACCTCCCTCCAAATGAATTCTTCCAAATTTAGAGCCTGAAATTCACCCTTTGCCTTTAAAATCAAAAGTCAAATAAACCAAGAACACACCAAGAACTTATTTAAATTCACAGTAGAGTCAACAAATGGAATAGAAAACAAATATGCCTGAAAAAAAGAAACACCATTTGTTTCATTTTAGCTTGACCTTTTGTCATTCTAAAAGAAGAGCCTGTATTTACCTTAATTCTTTTATGTAGATGAAATTCTTAGATCCTTGAGGGGTCTGGTATACATCCCGTTTGCAAACTAGGATTTCTTCATGAATGAAGAATAAAATGTGCATACACAGGCCTGAAACAGAAACCTTGATTTGGGGCACTGCTATTAGTTTCAGTCTTTATAATCGGCATCTCTGAAACGTTCCACTTTTCCAAAGTACAAAGCCGGTTTTCATAGTTCTCTCCTAACTTGTTTTCTTAATGCACTCCAATCAGTTTGAGGCCAGTGAATTTCTGTTGTGTTTATTATATTTTGTCTTCTCTCCACCCAGGCCCCCCACCCTCAGATCCCACATTGTGAGCAAGCCTTTGAGTAACCAACAGCTTATTAGCAAATTTTCCAGCAATAGAATTTTTTGGAATTTTTTCCACCTTTGGTTGATGGACTTACACTGAAATAAACCAGTTATGTTTGTGCTAGACCTCTACTGAAACTTTGCTTCCAGTCACATTTAATGAATGAATGACAGACTGAATATACCAACAAAATCAAGCCACGAGTAAAAATAGAGAAAGGCAGAGAGACACTGAGTAAAACAGAAAGAATGTGAGAAGGAAAAGTTGGGAGAGAGAATGAATGTTCACTCTGGAGTCCTGTAATAAAAACTTAAAAAAATATAGTTTTCCCTACATTTAATATGAATATGTGAATGTCTGAGAGAACTAATTTAAGTAGATAAATTCTTATTTTATTTTCATGTAGATCTATTCTGTAACTACGACATCAAAATATTGATAAATTTACTGATAACATAAATGTTAAAAGTCACAAAATGAACATGAGATCACAGTTAACTGAATTTAAATACTAACTAGACATATCCAGGTGAGTGGAGAGCCTCATGATAGCAAAGCCTTACCCAGAACGGCAAACAAAATGGGGGGCGGGGATCTAAACTTTCTTACTTCTGAGAAGTTTCCACCCCTCAACTACATTCACTCCCTTAGTTTTGGGTCACACGTTAAACACTTTCATTTAATTTTTGTTTTCATTTAATTTTTTTGCATCTTTCTTTTTACCTTTCAAAATGTACCAAAAGGTTAGCTTGGAACCAAGATGAATAATTTAATACCAATAGGAAAATTAGAAGAAAAAAAAAAAACCAAAGAAATAACATCTTGTAAGTGGAATAAGTGGAAACACCTTGAAAATGGTCACATTTCCATCCTCTAAATCACAGTTTTGCATCTTGACTCGACCTACGACTACGTATTGTTAATTTTACTGAATTTTGTTTCAAGGATGTGAGCAGACCTGAGGTGACGATCAGCATGTGCGTCCCGATCCTGTCATGCTGACACCTAACACTTTCTAAATGCCTCAAGATCCTTCTAAAACCCCCAGCTACTAGATAAATGATAATAATTCCTTATACATAAAGCAGTACTGTGTATTGTTTTATAATCGCTTTCAAATACTGCATCATATTTTGACTGATTCCAGATGGGTGCTGACTCAAGGCTTGCTTCATTGGATTAAAATATATAGAAATCATGCGAGAAACTCTCATGAGTGTTACGGACCTGGGAATGAGACGTCAAAGTAAATGTTAGGTTGGAGACAGTACTAGGTTTATGCGCAGCCAAATCAGAGCTAGGGGCCAAGCTTGTTGGATGAGTTGACACACCAGTGCAGCTGGGGTTGGTTTATTTACCTGTGAAAGAAAACACGTACACAGAGAGATGACCAGAAGCTGATGATGCCAAAACTAACAAGAAAATGTGTGGTCACCTGCCCTTTTGCTTTTTTACAGAAGAGATCAATAATTCATAACTAGAACTCAAATTACCTGCCAATGCTGTTAACAACATCCTTTCACCTATTGACTCAAAAGGATCAGGTCCACATCCATGTCCTCAAACACCTCATATTTCCATGTCACTTCAGGATGCTCTTCCATGGCAAGCATGGTAACTCTCTCATTTTTCACCACTCCACCAAAAACACTGACCCAAACCAGGACCTCTTTTGGATTCTGGAAGTACACAGGACTTGTGGTCCTCGCTAGGAACCTGGAGTAGTCCCACTTACAAAGCCCTGTGCTGCCTCTGTGATGTGTCAGTCTGATGTAGAGCAAGAGCAGACAGGACATAAGAAGGGAGAGTAGATAAGGGGATCAAAGTGAGATGTAACCAGAGTTGGAAGCATTGGGTAGAAATGACTATGAACAGAAAGGAGCCTCTTTAAAGTCCTGTTTGGGGACAGAATACTATCTAAAACTTCCAAAGAGAAACACTGAAGTTCATCTTTAAATATTATACGCCAGGGGGCGCTAATGTTTCCTTGTCTCTTTTGTGAGTGTTCATTTGCATGGCAAAAGAATCTAAGAAAAGAAAACAAAGAAGTTTGCATTCAATACAAGATTTTATGTGTGTGTATGCTGATATTCTCTCTCTCTCTCTCTCTCTCTTTTTTTTTTTTTTTTTTTTTTGTCTTTTCACTTCTTTGCTTTGGAACTTAATGCAAGAGTATGATTCTAATATGCAAAATAAGATAAAGGAATGAAAATCTTACAGTAGTACTAATTCATTCTAAACATGAATTTTACTCTGAAACTTGTAAATGAAAAACTGAAAGAAACAAACAATATTTGGCTGCTTTGAGGCTGCTTTTGGGGATTGATTTGTTAAAAGGTTTTAATCTGGATGCCATCATCAAAATTGAAGTCATATGATTCAGACAGAGATATCTAAGAAATTCCATAATAAAATCTTCTAAGACTACTTTCACTGAAGACCAGTGTGTATGACAAATGCGAATTTTTAAAGTATACAATCACAAATTATTGTTTTGACACAGATGTAAATTTCAAAAAGGAGATTACAATTTTAGCAAAGGACTGTCCCTTCTCCCTGCAACCCAGTCATAGGAACTGGACTTGCCTTCCCATTATAAACAAGAAAACTAAAAAAAAAAAAAAAAAAATATATATATATATATATATATATATATATATGCAAAACAATTATTTTCAGGCATTGGACAGCTGATAGTCTAGGAGTGTTAATGGAGAGAAGGGAAACACGTGAGGGGAGCTGTGTGATCACTGAAATTTTCCTCCTGGAAGCACTTGCTCAATTTCAAAGCAGGGTAGGGGAGCCCAAGCAAGGCGTGGCAGTCTGACTGAGTTGATGAGGCAAGGATTAGAATTTGGAGATGAAGGCCAGTGGATCTGAAGGCAGACTACTGATGATGAGGAAGCTCAGAGAAATAGCTCTAGAAATCTGCATGGGACCCCTTGAGACCTTAACTGAACAGTAAGTAATACGTGCAGAGGGTAAAACTAAACATGGTGTAGAGTAAAATGCAGTAAGACTGGGCAGAGATAAAAAAGAACAAGGGAAAAATAAACTGAATAAATCCCGAACTCACACAAGGGTGGGAGACTATTTTGTCTGACCACTCAATCTGGAGAAACCTTGCTGAGTGCCTGAGGCATTCAATAGACATCCCAGAAAAATCTTTATGGCAGGGCTACTCCATGTCACCCCAAACAAGCTGAAAGATAAGCTCAAAATAATCCACAGTTATCTACATTCCCTGCCAAAATAGACTTCAAAACTCTTGAAATGAAGACTGCAAAATCCATACACTTGTCACCATACCATATGCAATCTCTATAATCATATAAATAAGTACTGAATAGGGGCGCCTGGGTGGCTCAGTTGGTTAAGTGTCTGCCTTCAACTCAGGTCATGATCCCAGGGTCCTGGGATAGAGCCCCACATCAGGATCCCTGCTCAGGGGGGAGCCTGCTTCTCCCTCTCCTTCTACTGCTCCCCCTGCTTGTGCTCTCTCACTCTGTCAAATAAATAAATAAATAAATAAATAAATAAATAAATAAATAAAATCTTAAAAAAAATACTGAACAGAAAAAGAAGCAGGAAAATGTAGATCATAATCAAAAGAAAAGTTGGTTAATAAAAATAAACTGAGAAATGACAGATGATGGAATTAGCAGACAAGCATATTTAAACATTTATCATAAATATTCTCAAAGACTTAAATGAAAATAAAAACATAATGACAAAAGAAGTGGAAGATTTTTTTTTAATGTAATTTATAGAGTTGACAAGCATAATATCTGAGAGGAAAAATTAACAGGATGGACTTAATAGCAGATTAGAGACTGGACAGTGAAAGATTAATGAACTTGAAGACATAGCAGTGGGAATGCAAACTAAGTGCTAAAAGGAAAAAGATTGAAAATAAATAAACTGAACCTCCGTTACCTGTGGAACAACTTAACTGACAGAAAAAAAGGAAGTTAAAAGGCAGATTAAAAGAAAAATAAAGAAAGAATGGTCAAAAATTTTCCATAAAGCTGCAGTAATCAAGACAAGGTGGTATTTCAAAATGCATAGATGTTTCACTCAAGGGAATATGATAAAAATCTTAGAAATAGTTCCCCACATCTATGATCATTTGATTTTGAATGTATATGCTAAGGAAATACAGTGGGGAAAGGAGTTTATTCAACAAATGATTGTAGAACAACTGGATACCTATATAGCGAAAAAGAATGCCAACACTTACTACCATAGAGACAATTTTCTCAAATGGATCATCAACCTAAACATAAAATCTAAAGCTACAAACGTTCCAAAAGAAAACATAGGAAAAAGCCTTTAAGAACTTGATGAAGACAAGGATGTTTTAAGATAGAAACAAATGGGGCGCCTGGGTAGCGCAGTCGTTAAAGCGTCTGCCTTCGACTCAGGGCGTGATCCCGGCGTTCCGGGATCGAGTCCCACATCGGGCTCCTCTGCTGGGAGCCTGCTTCTTCCTCTCCCACTCCCCCTGTTTGTGTTCCCTCTCTCACTGGCTGTCTCTGTCAAGTAAATAAATAAAATCTTTAAAAAAAAAAAAAAAAAGATAGAAACAAATGGTTGTATACCCATACAATGGATTCAACAACAGAAAGCAATGAACTTACATGATGCACACGACAACACGGATGAAGGTCAAAAATATTCTCCTGGGTTTCAGAAGGTACATACCATACTCATAACGGGTGCATGAGACATGGACACATGGCCTACACTTGTCCATTCAGAAAAATCCACCAGTCTTCAGATTTGGAGCTTGCGAGATAGAGAAACAGAGATTGTAGGGAATCCATTCTAGTGCTGGCTTCAACCACATCTATTTTCCAGAGCACCAGTAGCAGTGGTGCCTTTGGTGTCATCCGGAAGTCTGATTTGGAAATGGAGTTGTATAAACTGAGACACCATCTAGGCCACTATCCTTGTCTGTGCAGTTATGGCTGTCTCCCAGCTTCCTTTGCTCATGACAATTTCCTGAGCCTTGTTCTCAGCTTTTCTGGCAATCCCATGAGTTACTCAACATCCATTCAATATTCTTTTCTTCTTGAAATGGTTCCTGTTCATTTTTGTTTGCTACTAAGCACTCTGATTTATACAAATTGTGTCAAATACCATGCATATAGTGATGATCTGAAAATGTATATTCCTAGCTTTGATTCCATCTGCAGACACATTAACACCTCCTTGAAATCTTCCTTGGATACGAACTCAGCATCTATAAAACAGAAACAGAATTCTCAATCTCCTCCTACCCATGAAGTGGTAATTGGCCAAAGTATAGTATTTTCTTTCCATAGTACATCAATTTGCAGCAACCAAACAGCTCCATCTTTCTTTTCATTATCATAACTATCAACTTATACAGAGGTCATACAATCCAGTATACCCCTTTCTATTTGCATCCCATCCCAATTCACCACAGGTTAAAGTATCAACAGAATCCAACCAAGAGGCCAGAGGTTATCACCCCTTTATTTTATCACAAAAGTACTGCCATCTGGCGCTTGCGTGATCCAATTCTTGACTCTCATTCTGAGTCAGCTTCCCAGAACCACTTACAGTACCTAGGATTACTGGCAGAGGGTTGGATTCCCCAGAAGCAAATACTGAGATGAGGATATTTGAGAAAGTGCTGCATTTCAAATATGTCTAGGAAGGAAGTAAAAAAGTAAGGATATGGACCAGAAAAGGAAGGAGGACAAAAAAGTGTGGGGTAGCAGCAAAGCCCCACAGAGTGTCAATAAGTCAAAGATGCCCTGCCCTCCATATAGGTCTCACCTCAGAGTTGGCTCCTTAGGGGACAGAGTATTTAGATTCCTTCATGCATCAGCCATTGGCTAAGAGCTGTTTCTAAGGAAAACAAAATTCGCAGGCATTTCGCCCTCTCTGTGCTTGCTGGCAAGGTGGGTTCCAGCAACCTGGCACAAAACCCACAAGTATTTGTTTTTGTGCCTCTCCCACTAGACTGTGGGTCACAGGAGGTCACAAGCCAGGCCATCCTGAACAGTGCTGTATCAATACCTAGCGGCGTCCAAAACAGCAACGACTTTGCCCCCAGCGTGGCACTGGTCTGGGTCCCTAGAGTTGGGGTGTGGAAGTGGGAAGATACTACTTAGGAAGCAGCATTCTGAGGAAAGCCATGAAAAGTCATTTAGAACAGGATTAACAAGTGCATCTGGGATGTGACAAGCACCCCAGAGAGCAGAGGTTTAAGGCCAAGTTCAAAAAGCTGCAAGAATCAACATATTAGTGGGACTGAAGCAGACAGAATTAAGAGATCTTGTAGACAATACCGAATCCAAAATATAAGCAAAAAATATTTGTAATGCCATGCTCATGGCTGTTGGCATAAGTTAGCCTAGAGAATTAAGGGGACCAAGGAAGATACTATAGAACACTAGATAACTTTGCGTATCTGATAACACTGCTCAGAAAAGACAAGATACTCTCCACAGAACTGGGAAATCACATGGAAGAATCAAAGTCATTTCTCCTTAAACCAGCAATGAAATCAATTAATGAAAAACAGATATATAGCTATCATTTTATGGGGGAAAAATGGGGAGAGATTATGCATTTAAGTAATTTAGACATTTTTGACCCACTACCTATTACAAGGCAAAACTGGGCTGTCCAATAGAAATATAATACAAGCCACACAGTAATTTTAATTTTTTGGTAGTTGCATTAACAAAAAAGTATAAAGCAATGGGTAACATTATTATTAAAAATATACTGTATTTAACCCAACATGTCAAAAAGTCACCATCTTCACATACAGGCAATATAAAAATATGATGACATATTTTATATTCAGCTTTTAAATTTAAATTAATTAAAAATTCAATTAAATTGAAGATCCAATTCTTCTCACTAGCTGTATTTCAAGTGTTCGATGACCACCTGTAGCTAACGGCTACTATGTTGGACAAAGTAGCACTAGAACCAAATATAATGACAATGTGAGACTGTCTGAAAAACACTGAATTTAATGGTTATCTCTATCTATTGCTTATATCAGTGAAATTCTTACAACTCTTTCAGGAAGGCAAATGTTTAGAAAATGCACTTATTGAAAGCTTCTTGGAGGATTATCAGTGAGGCTATTGCAAAACCCAAAAAAACCAGCACTTACTGGAGAGCATTCTGAGTTAAGCTGCTTTTATTTAGAATTTGGGGCTCTCTGAAATGACCCATGATTTCAACTTGACCTTGCCACTCAGTTTCCAGATGTGTTGCCATATATTAATCATATGCTCACTGTGATCTACCCATGAGAAGAATGTAGAGTTCTAAATAGTTCTGATGTAAGTATCACTGAAAATTTTGGTGTAAACTTCTCAGACTCCAAATAAATACTACTAGTATTATCCTACCCAAATCAAGACACAACAACACAGGAAATGTAAATTCTAAAAATAAGGCCAATATTAAAGCTTTCTCTTTTTTTCCAAAGATTTATTTATGGGGGGGAGGAAGGAAAGGGGCAGAAGGAAAGAATCAGACTCCCCATTGAACACAGTGCCCAACACAGGACAGGGCTGGATCTTACTACCCATGAGATCATGACCTGAGCTGAAACCAAGAGTGGGACACTCAACCAACTGAGCCACTCAGGTGCCCCTGAAACTCTCTTATAATAACTTATTATGATTCCTTCTCCCACTTCCCCTTTCACTCCTCCTCCCACCCCCAGGGCAGGAAGGAGAGAATCATGTGAAGTCAACTTACTGCACACTGGAACACAACTGGATTTGAAACTTTTTATAGTTGGGAATTTATTCTTATGTTATAAAATCAAGGACACCTCCTATCCATGAAAAATGATCAAGAGATATAGTCATGAATACAATGCAATTTTGGAGGCATTTCTCAGGGAATACAATTTTTTATTTGGATAGATAGCTCAAAATGGCCTCAGGGCCAGTAACTTCCATTTCAAACCTCTCTTGAAATAGTCCCCCAAGTGAACAGATAGTCTCACAATATTGTTGCCAATAGTAGTCTAAATTAATTTAGTTCAAGGAATTTCTCCAAATTATCATACGTGTTTCATCACTCTCAATAAATGATGACCTGAAAGGACGGTAGAGATAACTAAGGAAATTCTAGGAAAAAATTGACCATGATTTACTGGGTTTTCATTCCCAACACGCTTCTCCATATTCCATATCAGAAGCTATCTTGATTGCTAGTTATGGGACAATATCTCAACAATCACAACAATCATACTCTCCCTCCCAGATTGAAAAGGAGCTCACAAGACAGAGAAGGATCTATCTTGGATTCCATTTGATCTCCACCTACCTACTTGTCTCACCTGTATTATAAAAAAGTAGACGGTGCTAGGCAAAGGAGCTAGTGCAAAGTGGCTTAACCCTGCTACAACCATATTCTACGTGAAATGGGTTGGAAAAGCAGTATTACAAGAATCAGTCAAGGGGCACCTGGGTGGCTCAGTTGGTTAAGCATCTGCCTTCAGCTCAGGTCATGATCCCAGGGTACTTGGATCAAGCCCCACATCAGGCTCTCTGCTCAGTAGGGAGCCCACTTCTTCCTCTCTCTCCCCCCAACCCCAGCTTGTGCTCTCTCTCTCTCTCTCTGCCAAATAAATAAATAAAATCTTTAAAAAATAATAATAATCAGTCAAGTATTCCTCTTAGGATAGCTTAGTGGTATCCACATCTGTCTTCATCAGAGCTGTCAGTTTTTTATTAGTGACACGTACATAAAATTCATTAAATACATATTTACGTGTACACATACATGCATATACGTATACATCATATAGCATCATACATATGTGTGTGTAGACAAAAACACACAGGCACACACAGTTAAATGAGTTAAACTCATTTAACAATCTCCAGAACAATCAAATGTGAAAACAACTGATAAAGTGAAATTTCCAGGACTTTCTGCATCAACTAGTATGTATAGTTGCACCTCTACGAAAGGCCACTTGTTTGTAACTCACAGATGGTAGCTGATTCATTCCATAGTTGAGAGCTGATATTCAGATCCAGGCGGTCTGGATCACTTCCTTGACCACAAGAGCAACATAAATATTCATCTCTGGAATTTAAGAGGCTCCCTTGTCCAACTCACAAATCAGTGTTTAATGTGTTCAATATCAACCCTGACAGTGTATTAATAATTCTCCTAGCAGTAGGGATAGGAAAACATTTCTGAAGCAGAAAGGGTATGTTTTGGGTTTTTTTTTCCCCTGTGTGACAATTAAAATAATTTAGCTACTCCTTAGGCAGTTCTGCTCTCTGATTTCCAAATTTTGAAGAATGACCCCCTCCCATCTGCTGTTTCACTCACATCACGAGAAGTAAAATAATAAATGTAAATAAATGAACTATCATTCATTATATATTTTCTAAGACATCCCTGTAGCTTGGGGAGGAGAAGCTGAAAAGTGCTAGAGTCAGTTATAATGCCAACTGTGCAGGGATGCCTGGGTGGCTTAGTCGGTGAAGTGTCTGCCTTTGGCTCAGATCGTGATCCCAGTATCCTGGGATCGAGTCCCACATGGGGCTCCCTGCTCAGTGGGGAGCCTGCTTCTCCCTCTGCCTGCCACTCCCCTTGTTTGTGCTTGCTCTCTCCCTGTCTGATAAATCAATCAATCAATCAATCCTTTAAAAAACTAACATTAACTGTGCAGATGTATTAAGCCCATCTATATAACAGTCTAATACTGCCATGTTGGTCTCAGAAAATGATAATTAGGTTTTCAAAAGTATTTTTCAAACACTGTTACTCGTGTCATCTCCATTTGACCCTATAAAGGAATTCAGGCTTTTTCAAGGTTGAGCTCATCCCTGTTGCAGAAAGAGACCAATTGTTGATATCTGAAAGAATGTATTAGAAATGAAAGAAAATACAAACATCATCAAAATTGTGGTTTCAAATCCTTCCATAGTTTTTGGAAACAACCATAAAAGCAGCTCTATCAACAGAAGAGATGGGGTTAGGCGCCTCCTAGTGATCTCCAAGCAAAGCTTCCAATAGGACTATGGTCCTGCTTCCCACTTTGACATAAGCATCCTCCCCGGCGGTTCAGCAGCAGCACCGGGACGGTCCGGCATAGCAGACCACGCCACAGCTGGCACAGGTATCTCCCTAGCTCTGGAGTGAGATTAGAGATGGAAGAAATATCAACATCTCCCAAGGCCAGTGGAAGCAAATTTAAACTCTCTCCCACCACCAAACAAACAACCACAGCAGCATCTTAAAAGCCTCCATCAGGATGATGGTTCGGGCCCCACAGCCCTGAAGTGGCTTCTTCCATATCTGCGTCCTGTAATTAGTGGCGGGTGTTTCCTCCAGACACTGAAGGGTTAGAGATTTGGTTTGAATGTTGTTCTGAAGTTGATCCAAATCAGGCTGGATATTTTTCTTCTGTGGGTGCTCTTCCCTTCCCTCGCATGTTTTCTTTTCCACCGCACCGCCTCCCTGTTTCAATTTTCTCCTGCAAAATCTATATATTTCCTTCGAAGTCTAGAATTTCCTATTGTGTCTCCTGAGTGTAGTGCTTGTATTTTATTTTCTAAACGTTCATTTTACTTTCCACAGACGAAATAAGAGATTAACTTGGTTGTCAAAGAGCGTGGCCATGTTGAAAAACATCCAAGTTCCTTTTAGCGAGAAGACGAATTACTCATGCCCATATGTCACAAGCTTCATTTTTGTTTTTAAAATTTTTTTGAAACAGAAAACAATAAAGGCGAGAATCAGCATTGTCTTTATTTGCCTGGCTAGCCTTCTTCTTCTCAAGAACACCATGATTTCCAAATATTAGAGGAATTCCCCTCTTCCTCTCTTGTGGGACTATGATTAGGGGATCAAACCTCTCGTAGTTAAGCAATGGAGATGTCCCTCCAGGTGGGGGCAATAACTCGGAGCCCTCTGGAATTGGAATCTTGAGCACAGGGACACGGGGACAGAAAGTTGTGGTTCTTCTGTTTCCACCTAGGCTTCCTGACTAGAGCCTTCAAGTTATAGAACACTTCTTGGGCTTCTTGCTTGTTTCTCTGCATCTGTTTTTTTTTTTCCTGCCTGGTTCACATTAGAGTCAGTTTCTACTGCCTGTAACCAATGAATCCCAAGTAACAATATTCAGTTAAGACCTGTCACTCATTCTTAGGTGGGTAACACATATACTGGAGTCGTTGGCTTATGGCCACATTTTGTGTAATCAGTAATGTTCTTGGTGCTGGAAAAATGACAAGAAAAATGGAAGACACTGACTTATGCTCAGGGGGGTTGCTGTATAGTTGAGATTGTTCCCCATGCAACAGTTACTGTTCCCAGGCACACAAAGACCTCAGGAGGAAGGTGTTCATTCTCCCAGTGGTGACTTTTCATGTCACCCACTTAGTTTCGCAAGCCTAAATAAACCTTTAACTCATCCTTGACTTTTCCCTCCTCCTCACCCCACACATCTAATTAGTCACAATTCATTCAGTGAGAAAATATTTACTAGCAAACCAAGTGGTTTGTGCAGATTTTATGTCTCCTACTTCTTTCCATGGGCAAAGCCTCTGCTTTAATTCGACCCCTCACGATGCATTTCTCACCTGACTCACTTCAGCAACTGCCTCACTAGCTCCTCTGCCTCTGTCTTCATTCCTTATGGCTCCTTCTCCTCTAAAAAGACAGCGTTTTCTTCCTAAAGGGCAAATGTTATCATGTTGCTCTCCCAAGGCCGGCCAACATCTTACAAAAAGCTCCAAATGTCTTAGTGTGGTGTTCACAGCCCTTCAAGGCACTTGAAAACTCTCCTGGAACAAAGGGAGCTGTAACTTCTCAATTAAAAAGGCAAGGTTATCGTGACATGGCTCTACTTATCTTTCCAGCTTCCTCCCTCATCACTCCATGCCACAAGTATATTGAGCTACGTACAGGCCTTCCCAGAACAATCATCTCATCTCCGGGCTGGGACACCAGCTACTCCTCTACCTGCAGTGCCCTCCCTGCCCTCATGTCATCTAACTGACTCCCACTCCCCTGCCCTCTGGGCGTAGGAGAGCTACCCCTCCTTCATGACCCCATTTGTCACTCTGTGACCCCTCCAACACGCCCCAGCTCTTTATATCATAGCATACACACTAGCATTCTATACTACAACGTTCTATTCCTTTGTATGCCTTTCTTTCTAGAAGGCAGATTCTGCTCTTTGAGTTTGGGAACACTGGCTGATTCATCTTTGTATTCTCTGTGCTTAGTAGAACACCTAACACATGAAAGCATTCAACAAATGTTTCATTGACTTACTAGATACACATAAAATGTTGTCAGGAATAATGCCTACAGAACCTTTTTTATAAACCCAAATAACAGAGAAGACCTGAATAGAAGACATTTTCAGGCATTCTATTTATAAACACAGGAAAAATCCTAATACCTAGATGTTGTTACTTCAAGACTCTCTAAAAATGCCAATCCTAAATTATAACAAATGTATTATTTCAACAAACAAACTTTCTAGATTTATGTGAAGTTCCCATTGACTCAGTGCTCCATAAACTCTCATAAAAACATCTTTAAAAACTATAGATTTTCATAAAGCTCTGTATTTCGTGGGATAACACTTTATATATTGATTCATCATGCATACTTGGAAGTATAAGCTGGTCCATCAGAATTGGTTTTATAGGAAAAAAAAGGATAAATTAAGCCAACCTGTGCTGGCCAAAGAGGAAATATGCCACATATTTTGGACAACATTCTCTGATTAAATGAGCTAAGACAAAAGGAATGGAAAGCTGTACAAGAAACAAGAAAGCTGCTATTATGGCAGATACTCTCCTAGGATGGAGTCAAAAAAGTTGCAAAACATAAACATGGTTTCAGAGGCATTTGTAACAACAACAAAAAAGGCAACATGCATATGGTAAAATGTGGGTATACTGGTCGCAAAACATAGTTGATATGGTCCTTTAAGAGCTTGTCCTCCTTCTTCTACCTTGAACAGGTCTCGGTCATCAGCCCCATCCTTCAGGAAAATGATTCTCCCTTCCTATAATTGCTGTCTTAGGCCATGAATGACCACCACTTAGCATTAATCCCAAATCTGTAACTGCCATTCTGGCTTCTAATTCAGTTCTTATATACACCTGTCCTTTATATACCACCATCCAATGAGCTGGCCCTTATCACAATAAAATTTATTCAGTCAGCTTTTGCTTATGTCAGCGCCTCTTTCCATCATCTTATTTCTGCAAATACTGCCAATCTTCCAATTATCATATCATTCTCAACTCCTTTCTCATCCTTTGTATCAGACTTCTCTTTCTCTCCCTGTCTCTCTCTCTCTGTGCCTCTGTGTCTGTCTCTGTTTTTGTCTGCCATGATTGAATGCATCAGGAAATCAATTCATGTAGTTGTAAAATATCCCTCACATGCCACATTTTTCTGATACTAGCTGAGTCAGTGGAATATCATCTTACCTACATATTGTGAGCCTCACTGCCAATGTCATGTCCCTGAACCATTGTCTACTGCTTCCGTCTTGCCACTTCCACTCCTCATCTTCCTGCAAAACATTCTATGGATTCCCAGACTGTCTTCTCATCCTAGATTCATCATACCTATAGAAATTCATCTTGTATCATGTTAGAAGTATACTCTTTCTTCAGGGCACCTGGGTGGCTCAGTTGGTTAAGCGTCTGCCTTTGGCTCAGGTCATGATCCCAGGGTCCTGGGATCAAGCCCCACATCAGGCTCCCTGCTCAGCAGGGAGCCTGCTTTCCCCTCTCCCACTCCCCCCTGCTTGTGCTCTCTCTTAAATAAATAAATAAATAAATAAATAAATAAATAAATAAATAAAATCTTAAAAAAAAAAAACTCTTTCTTCTGTCTAAGCCAGTTTTACTGTATCACAAACATTTCCTTTCCCACCTTTGGTCAGAATCCCCAGCTCAATATGCCTCCATGTCTCTCTCAACTTATCCTCACTTCTACCTGTCTTCTAAAAGCTTGCTCTAATCTCACATTTATGAGAATTTGCACAACTGCACCATTAAATCCTTTCTGATGATATAACAGTACCTCCAGTGACACATGCGAACTAATTTGGATTCCTTTTATACACAAAAGCTCTGGATGACTGTATTAGTCAAGATAGGCTCATTTATGCTGTACTAAAAAAAAATGCCTGAATTTCAGTGACTTAACAAAAGTTTATTTCTCCTTTATACTGTATGTCCCATGTGGGTCATGAGAGCTCTACTGAGCAATCACTCAGGTTCCTCAGCAAACACAGACTCTAGTATTTGGTACTGCATTACCCTCAGGTGCCATGGCAGGAGAAGAAAGAAACTAGAGAATGATACAGAGGATTAACTTTGCCTCTGATCAGAAGGGACATAATTCATTTCAGATCACATGGTCATACCGAAATGCAAGTGGGCCATGAAATGTAGAGCAACAAGACAATACTTAGTGAACTTTGTTATTTCCATCACCATAAATTTGTATTAACAATCTCAGCTTAACCTGTGTAAAAAGGGAAGGTCTCAATCCAAGCATTGCAGCATTTCACATTGGAACTTTACTATCTGCAGGAAAATAATTGAAGACTGTGACTGTCTCTCCCGACAAACCCCTCATGTCTCCTGCTATCAGAGACCAAACAAAAAGGCACGTGGATAGGAGCATAATCTTAAAATCTTAAGCCCAACAGCCCAGGCACATTAGCAACTCCCTAGTCAAAGCAGCTCCCTACAAAAGACTGCCACTTACTGGTGTCGAGCTCAGTGAACCAATAAAGATGGTCTTGAACATATCTGATGTGATTCAGCCAAATTACCTTGAGCTTCCAGAAAAACATGAAAGATGGGAGTTAGCAATTGTTTTGTTTCACTGTTTCACTGCTTTAAGTGTCTATGTGTTCTCCATAATTAGACAGAATTCTATGATCATAGGAATTGCTTAAGATAAATTCTCCCTGGTGCTCCGGTACCCTATTATCAAGAAACACTCAAGGCTGTTTCATAGTAGACAAGAACCTCTTCATTAGAAAGACCATTTGAGGAGGGGCAGGAAAGATTTCTTCACTCTTGGCCTTTCCTTCTGTGTGGAGAGTGTTCCATGGTTGGCACACTCCCAGCTCCCCTTACCCTCCCAGTCATTTCCACACAGTTTATCTAACTGGGGAGTTTGGAAAGAGAACCCGGGCTAGCGAAACCAGCATCTTCTCTTTTTCTCTTGAGAAACAGCTACCTGTATGTTCTACTTTACTTCTCTGTGAGCCAGCTGCAATTTTGGAGGTAGTGCCCGGTCACGCACTGCCGTGAAAAGGTGAGGAAGGCTATATATAACTCTATATAGCTCCATACATGGAAGCCAACGTCCTCCCAGATGCAAAACACATACTCCAATTTCAGTATGAACTGTAATAAGGGTGATATTTTTGTTCTCCATATGTTGGCTCATTTATTGTATTTCTTAATCGATAAAGAATTTGAATGGGAAGTAAGGTATAATTTATTACATCCCCCAAATAACTTCTAAAGGTAGCGTACTGTTTTATATTATTAATTTAAATACATTTGTTATCAATATTTACAATAGGCTTTTTTCCACTGTTAACATACTCCAACTACTACTTTAGTATTCAGTGATACTAATGCATTTTTGTCAGTTATTAGAATGTGCAGCTATCATGAATTGTTCATAGAAATTTGTCGTTGTAATATGAAATAAATATTTGCAAATGTGATTTGCAATATACAAGCATTATATTCTTAATTTACTTGTATTGTGACTTGATTATTTACACAGAGGCAAAAAAAAGAAGCAAATAATAAAAATCAGCTTTAACGTAACACTTTTTACTGGCGTTTTCTATAACCCGTAGACATGTAATAACCCGTAGACATGTAATAATGTATTCACTTGGATTCAGATAAGAGCACATATTCATTCGAAGTTTATGATAGAGGCAAAACTTCAGAGAAAATCACATCAAATTATCCTACAAATGCCAATATTTTTTTATGACAAAAAAACCCCCCACTGGTCTTAAAAGCTAAGAGCTACAATTCAAATCAACTTCAAATGTTTTGTGTTAGACTGAAAATAGAAGTCATTTCTTCAGTACGTACAGTCTACAAGCTGCTGAGAAGACAATGTCTTTTATGCATTGAAACATAAAAGGAAACTGAAGTTTGTCAACCATCGCTCTTTTTTTTCCCCCTCATTAAATTACATTTACTGGAAGGTCACATAATGACTATCTGCTTTTTAGTGCCACCTTTTGGGGGGGTCTTGAATTACATAACAGCAAAATTGAAAAACTAGAAATTTGTGTGTGTTAATTAAAGTTACCATATTAAATTTATGCTTTTTATTTTTCCCATTAACTGCACAGTTTCTCAATATAAGCAGATATACAGTTTAATGAATATCTGCGCCCTTATATTCTGTAATAAAACAGGAACCAAAAAGTTTCCTTAGAGCTTTCTGGCTCATAGGGTTCAACCCTGTCCATCCCTGAAAACAAACCCCAGCACTCACATCCATATAAACTCTGATCTAAGCTATGTCTACTCTTCCCCTTATAGGAAACTTAAAATTCAGTGGACAACCGTGGACACCGAGAAGGACTGTGTCATCGATTGACAGACACAGCCAGAGAAAACTCCATGGTTTTTCTGATGCCTCACGATTTGCAGGTGGTGGAGCTAAAATCAAACCCAAGTCCATCACTGCAGTTCTGTGAAATACATTTACCCACTTCAAAGAAAATATTGGCTTTAACAAACATGCTTTGGTACTCCTGTCCTGGGGGAGTGGGTCGAACTGCAGGGAAGATGAGAAGTCGGCTCTCAAACTTTCACAACAAAAATAACAGAATTGCTCGCTGACATCTGGTATTTTTCTAAAATCACAGTCCTGAATTTGGCCAATGACAAAGATGCTTTGCTCTAAGTTGGAAATGGGAAACATCACTGATTGACCCCGCAGCACCTGCACTGACTCCCAGAAGTCTTTCATTAAAGAGTCTATTTGGCGTATTTCCCACCCATTCATCTAGACCCCCAGAGTCCTATTCCTATAATGAATTAGATCATTGAAAAATAAGAAACCTAAAAATTATTAGCTTAGTTGACATAGAAAATATTTCACAGATTTATAGTATGATTTTCAGCCTTCAGGTCAGTAAAAACATCATCTCTTTAAACCTGATTTTAGAGTGTGCTGTAAAACCATAGAAGTTTGCCACTGAAATTTAATGTTCCTTATACAAGTACTTCTTTTACATTTGACTCCTGAAAAAAAACTGTTGCAAGTGAGTCTGTATCATTTAAATTATTATGACTATAAAAACAAAATTAGCCTAAATCTCTTTGCTTTCAGACAAATCAAACTTCGTGCCCAATTATGGTAATTAGATCATCTCAAGGACTTGATCCCATTTACTTCTCTGCTCTTTGCTGTTGACCTCTGTTCTGTTTTGATTTCATTCCAAATTGTCCTACCTTATGCTACGTTTACTTTTACAAATTGTCTTAAATCTTGTTGGATGGAGCTCAACTGCCAAAATGAAGGAGTTAATTCAGGAATTCAATTCCAGCAAGGAGGCTGTAGTTACTAGACCTTAGAATCATACAGGAGCAGTATGGAAGAGCCCGCTGCTCATGAGCCTTCCAAGACTTCATGGGTCTTAGCTGAGGCCGTTGATAATCATTGCCAGCGGAGAGGTAAAGCCAAAGAAAATGAAAGAAAATAAGGCAAGTGCAGCAGAGATATGCATCAAACACACTGGGATAATAGGCAAGAAGACTCGCAATCAGTTTAAACGGAGCTAAAGATTTTTAAGAGAAGGCTTATGAAGCCCCCTGGGTCTGAACGAAAAGCTGGGTTAGCAAGAGTCTAATCACCAATGAGAAGTCAGGGTGTCTTATTGGAAACAACATCACAGTGGTCAGGACTTTAGAAGTTCATGACAGCGAACTGCAAGGGTAGAGGTAGCATTTGAGAAAGGGACCAGTGCTTCCCTCCTGGACCTATCCATTCTGAGAAACACTGTCTCCTTCTGAGAAATGAAGAATACAATAAAGGAAGAGTACAAATCAATGAATTGTATAAACGAATACATTCCATACAAGAAAGAGTACAGAATTGCATCATGTTCATTGGTTTTTCTAACCTTTGGGATTAGTTTCCATATGTCACATGGTGTGATGAAACACAAATTTGTTTCAAAGTCTTCGTCCTAGGGAAGTGTAAGTTGCCTGCTTTGGGTTTGTGTGTTGACAAAAATTAAAGCTAATCAACGATGTGCTACACATTTCACTAGAACGAAGAATAACTTTGTTTAGGAATCAACATAAATATCCACAAACATAGGAAAAACTACAACTTTTCAGATTCTTATTTGCTTTAAATTCAGGGAAGTATTTAAAAAATAAACACACTAAGGGTATCTGGGTCGCTCATTCGGTTAAGCATCTGCCTTCAGCTCAGGTCGTGATCCCAGGGTCCTGGAATCCAGCTCCATCCAGCTCCAGGTTGGGCTCCCTGCTCAGCAGGGAGCCTACTTCTCCCTCTGCCTGCCACTCCTCCTGCTTGTACTCTCTTTCTCTGTCAAATGAATAAATAAAATATTTAAAATAAATAAATAAACACAAACCATGCAAATCTCATTGCCTTCTCCTTATTTTGTTAGTACATCAAGAAACTATTACTTCTAGTAGTAGAAAAGAAATACAGCATCTGTGATAAACTATTATTTCTCTTTTCTATTTACAAATTCTACAAATCAGTTAATTTATTGTTTCCTTAAATAGGATCCTCACATAGTGTTTAAATATCCCCCACAGACTTGTCTTCACGCTATTTAAGAATTTCAATATATTGATTGTTCCTCTTTCACAAATTGGAAATGCAGCCTCAGAAATTACTTGATTTTTACCAAGTTCATTCAAATTTGATTTGCTCATTAAACTCTAGGAAATCTAGTAATTTTTTTTAAAGATTTTATTTATTTATTTATTCGACAGAGATAGAGACAGCCAGCGAGAGAGGGAACACAAGCAGGGGGAGTGGGAGAGGAAGAAGCAGGCTCATAGCAGAAGAGCCTGATGTGGGGCTCGATCCCACAACGCCGGGATCACGCCCTGAGCCGAAGGCAGACGCCCAACCGCTGTGCCACCCAGGCGCCCCAGAAATCTAGTAATTTAACGCTGCTTTAGTATTTTATATATTTATATGTTAAAACCCTAAAGAATGTCCACAATTGTCTGTTCTGCCCATTTGGCTCCCAACAGAAGATCTGGATGATACTTGGAGAACTTTATCTGAAATGTATACCTGGACTCATCTAAAAGAAATGTCTTCTAAGGTGGATTTATATCTTCTATACGCAATTATAGGTTTTATATTGCTCAAATCAGAAACATTTATGTTATGTGACTTCTAATTACAAAATTACATTAAGTGTAACCCAATTTTCAGGAAACACAGTTTTAAAACATTAATTCAAAACTAAAAATGATATTCATTATTGTATACTATATAGAATAAATTTACATGATAGAAAAAAACTAAAAACTACCATTAATCTGTAAAATCCATAATATTAACTGATACACCTAGAAACTAAATTTCTAGGTTCTTTTTTTTTTTTTTTTTTAGAGAGAGAGAGGGAGAGGGTGGGAGGTTAAAAGGGAGAAGGAAAGAGAGGATCTTAAGCAGGTTCCACATCCAGCATGGAGCTTGACTCGGGGCTTGATCTCACAACCCTGAGCTCATGACCTAAGCTGAAATCAAGAGTCGGACACTTAACTAACTGAGCCACCCAGGTGCCCCTAAATTTCTAGGTTCTTATGCAATTTCTCCTTTTAAATATAAAAAGTCAGAAAATCTATATAAATTAATTAAGTGGAATAGAATTTTTATTTAAAAATTACATACATTATTTTCAAATAAACTTATTTTTAATAATTCCAGATTTACAGAAAAGTTGCAAAGAAAAAAATACAGGAAGTTCCAATATACTCTGCATTCAGATTTTCCAAATGTTGCCTCTTACATAACCATGGTTTACTTGTTAAAATTAATGAATTGAGACATTGATTAATTAAGTTACAAACTTCATTCAGATTTTACCAGTTTTTCCAATAATCCTTTTTCTTTTTCAGGATCCAATCCAGGTAACCACATTGCATTTCACTATGTTATTTCAAATAAAAACATGTTTATATTTATTCTGGATATAAAGAACAAATATCAGTAATACAATAAATCTTATTTGAATTTTTAAAATAATGTAGTGTAAGTAGAAATTGAATACACTTATTTGCCAGTAGGCTTTATAAAACTTAGAAAAAAATTTAAAATACGTCTCTGATTTCAGTCCCTTTAGTACCTCTAGTGTAATTATTATTTTCATTTGCTCTTGGTTTATTATTAATTGACATGAGTCTCTTGTAGAAGCATAAAATTATATGAAAAGATTGAAACAATAAATTCACATACACTCTGAAAAAGTGGAATTTATATTTTCACGTGTTTATTATATTATTATTTGCCCAGTATATAGAAAAAGGTGGGAGGATGGGGTAACTAGGTGGATGGGCATTAAGGAGAACACGTAATGGAATGAGCACTGGGTGTTATATGCAACTGATCAATCACTGACCTCTACCTCTGAAACTAATAATACACTGTATGTTAATTAATTGAATTTAAATAAAATAAAATTTAAAAAAATAAAGATGGGTTTCTGTGACCACAAACTGTCTGGGTTAGAGACAAGGACAATTTACGTAGAGATGGTAGATGACATATCTGAGAAAGTGAAGAGACAGAGAGAGAGAGAGACTTCAGCCATACCAGGCTTGGGCGTATCTGGGGAATTGTGAATAGAGAACTACCTTATTAAAGACTTTTTGGAAATTGAATCTGGAACCACTACCTATGGATTTGTAACTGATATCATAGGGGGTATAGCATGGAGAAATCAAGAGGTGATCAATCCATTGCACTCAGGAGTCGTCAATTATACTGAACAAGGTTTTCAAGCCAAAAAAAAGTAAGGAAAACTCAGAAAAGACCAGAGGAATCATGCAAATATGGTTAAATGATTAGAAAACATGATCTTTAAGACATGGGCTTGTTTACTCTAGAGAAAGGAAGCTAGAATCGATCTTCGGTTTGAAGTTTGGCTACTACCCTGAGGATGCAATGACTACATCTACCAACCCATAACAGATGGAATTAATCGCAACAATGGCAAGATGTATGTGAGATAAAGAAACAAAATTTCCCCCTGATTATGGAAGTTATTAAACTGTTGAAAGTTCAACAGTGTTTTCGTTCTTAGCAAGTAAAATGAAATAGCAATTTTAGCAAAATTGCTTATCATGTCCTTGATTTTCTTGAGATTGTCACCACTTAGACTTCCATCTTTTAACAACATGCCACGTCTGGGTGTTTCTAAACTTCATACAAATAGAATAATACTGGATATAGTATCATTGTTTGATACTATATATCAAAATTATATTATTTTTTGATCAAAATTACATTTGATCAAAATTATATTTATATAAATTAATCCATCTTAGGGTTGGGGTTTTTTTGTTTTGGTTCTTGGGTTTTGTTTGAGCAAAATTTGCTTGATCAAAATTATGTTTATATAAATTAATCCATCTTAAGGTTGGGTTTTTTTTGTTTTGGTTTTTGGGTTTTTTTGAGAACGATCTTATTCTCTGGCACCATAAGGTATTCTGAGCAAATCTTATATTTCCTTTTCCCAGCCAACCACTTCACAAGGAGCCCTGGTTCCTTCTATCGCAAAATGATATTTAGGAATCAAGATCTGGGCTCCAAGTGTGCTTATTTCTACTGGGTTGTCATTACTTTTAGACCTGCTCAGCACATAGAATGCAAAGATATGTTTATGTATACTAACCCATGCATACATACACATTATATTTATTTCTGTATCTATTTATTTGTGTATTGAAAACATAAGTAAATATTTTATAGAAAATGAGATGCAAGGACATATATTGAAAATATTATTAAATGTTCAAATATATATATGTATATATGTATATACATATCTCACAAGTTCATACAGACATTTCCAATTCCCATCCAGCACCACAGGGTTCCCTCTTGTCTTTCCCCCTTTGCCTATTTGTAAGGTTTTCCTCAGAGGGTAAGAAAAAAAAATTGGCTCCCATTTTCTACAGTATATTTATTTATTCAATCATAATGTAAATCACACTACATAAAGTAGTTTCATAATTACTAACCCATACCTCCATGAGAAACAAATTTACTCACTACAATGCATTATTTGTGTAACACTTTTTTTTTTTTTTTTGGATTTGGCTTTCGATTATCCACTTACTCTTTGTGGTGTACAGTTCTACTGGTTTTTAAAAACTGCAAAAAGTCAAGCATCTGCCATTATTGTTGTGATACCAAACAGTTTCAATGCCCCCCAAATCCTTTCATGCTGACCCTTTGGGTCAACATCTCCCCTCACTTCTTACCCTAGCAACTATAGATCTGTTTTCCAGCCCTAGAATTTACTTTTTTCCATAATAACATATAAGTGGAATCAAGCAATATGTAGTCTTTTACAGTTGGCTTTTTCTACTTAGCAAAAAACATTTAAGATTTATTTATACCGTGTATCGGTAGCTTTTTCCCTTATATTGCTAAATAAATATTTTCTTTTATGATTGTACAACTGTGTCTCTATTCATTCACTGGTTAAAGGATAACTGAGTTGTTACTAGGTTGGGCGATTAGGAATAAGTTTGCTGTACACATTCAAAGAAAGGTTTTCATGTTAATACAGATTTTTATTTATCTCGTGAAAATACTGAGGAAAAAGATTGTTGAGTCGTGTGGTAAGTACACGTTTAACTTTATAAGACTAGAATAAAGAGTCCAGCGATATTGATTTACATTATCAACATGGTGCTAATGTAATTCAGTGGGGGAAAGAATGATGTTCTCAGTGTGATGCTGTGGTGGAGTAAGGATGACCACCAATTTGTAGATATCCCTTCCACTGAGACATAGTCAGTCTCCCTTCCCTTGAATCTGAGCTTTCCTATGACTTCTTTCCCCAAAAGAGTATGAAGGAATTGACACTATATCAATTTTAGACCATAAGTGGGCTAGCAGTTTCTACCTTGCTCTCTTGACACCATGAGCTGCTATTTAAGAAGTCCAACAACACTGAGGTCACCAGACAATGAGAATCCAAAAGGAAGAAGCCTCCATTGAGTATGAGCCACCACGTGAGATAGAGAGCAAGACAGAATAGTCAACGAGCTTGATCACCACACATTTGAGCAAAGAAGCCCTTTTGGAAGTAAATCTTTCAGCTCCAGATGCCCTCGGAAGTAAATCCTTCAGCTCCAGATGCCCTCGGAAGTAAATCCTTCAGCTCCAGATGCCCTCGCTGATAACAGATCAAAAACAAACCACCTTACCAAGCCCTCCCAGAATTCCTGATCCAAAAGATTATTATGGGGAAAAATGTAAAAGTTGGCTCCTACTTCATTTCACATATTCAAACATTAATTTGAAATGGATTATGACTCTAAATGTAAAAGGCAAAGTTATAAAAAAATACCCAGGTAACACATTGGAGAAAATCTTTATAACGTAGGATTAGGCAAAATTTCTTAAACAAGATTCAGAAAACACTAAGCATAAAAGCAAAAATTGATAAATCGTACCTCACTAAAATTAGGGGCTCCTGGGTGGCTCAGTCAGTTAAGCATCTGCCTTTGGCTCAGGTTATGATCTTGGGATCCTGAGATCCAGGCCCACATCAGGCTCCCTGCTCAGCGGGGAGTCTGCTTCTTCCTTTCCCTCTGCCCCTCCTCCCCCAACTCCTGCACTCTTTCTCTCTTTCAAATAAGTAGATAAAATCTTTAAAGCGATTTAAGACTTCTGTTTTTCTAAAGACGACATTTAGAATTTCAAAAGGTTTGCCCATAGATTGGGACAAGATACTTTATAACACATATATTTTTTTTAGTTTTCCTTGCATATCTTTTTCCAATCCTCATTTTTAATCTATATATATTAATGCTTCTTAATTAAAACATAAAAATTATGCGGTGGTTCTTCTTTTATTATTTTAAACTAACAATTTGTCTTTTAACTGGAATACTCAGTATCCTCGCATTTAATGTACCTACTCATATAGTTACTTTGTTTTCTACTGTCCTGTGTTGCTATTCATTTTTTATGTATGAGCTAAATATCTATAGCTCTCTAATGTGTTTCAAAAAGTATTTTATTTTAATTTTTATCCAGTTTTTTAGTTAGTACTATGGAAACAATGGTCTGTTTTTACCTGCTGTATCCTATCTGAAGCCCTCCATATTATTTTTTCTTATCAGATAAGATATCCCCTTGCAGGAGTGTGTTGTGTCCCTCTCTCTTTTCTCATAAATTGTAGAATCAGTTTGTCAAATCCACTAATAAACTTTTGAGGTTTTTATTTGAATTGTATTTCATTTATTGATCAATTCAAATGCTATTTTCTTTAGATAGTTTTTCAATCCATTAATGTATTATATCTGTCCATTTGTCTTCTTTAATGTCTTTCACTAAGATTTTATATTTTCAGGAATTGTATCTTTATTTATTTATTTATTTATTTGATGGAGGGTGGGGGAGAGAGAGCACAAGCAGGGGAGGAGCAGAGAGAAAGAGAGAGAAGCTGAGTCTGCGCTGAGCATGGAGCACAGAGCCCAATGCAGGGCTTGATCATATGATCCGGAGATCATGACCATAGCAGAAACCAAGAGATGGTTGCTTTAACTGACTGAGCCACCCAGGTGCCCCAAGACTTGTGTATCTCTTATGAAATTTACTCCTACGTACATTTTGTTTCCAATATAATTAAAAATGGCTTATTTTATTTGATTTCATTTTCTGTTTATTAGTATCTTAATGCAAATTAGTTTGCATATTAATCTCATGTGCAAAAATTTGATATACTTTCTTATTAATTCCAATTACCTACAAATTATTTTTATTAGATCTTTCATAATGACAATCTCATAATTTACATATAATTATATCTTTTCTGACTCTCCAAAAAGAATGTTTATTAAAAATGGCCATAGCAGATATCCCTGATTAGTTCATATGTGTAATATTTCCAACATTTCTCCATTAAGTATAATTTTTACTGTAGAATTTTTATAGAAACCTTTAGTCAGGTCATAAAAGTTCCTTCTATCCTTGGTTTTCTATGAATTTATTTACAGTGTATGGATGCTAAGTTGCACTTCTTATTTTCCTGTATCTTTAAATACAATTGTCACATTTATCCCTTCCAATTGTTAATTGTAGTAAATTGCATTCACTGGTTTTCTTGTATTAAACTTCTATTGCACTTGGACACCTGGCCAAACAGTATTTTTCTTATTTTTTATACATTTCTCAGTCAGATTCGCTAATGTTTGGCTAAACATTTTTGCATCATTGTCACAGGCCTGAAATTATCCTCATTCACTCTTTTTGTCTTAAACTTATGCTATTCTTATATAATGAGCTGGAATGTTGTCTCTTGCTATTCACTCTGGAATCACTAATGGTAACATACAAGCTGTTAACTGACCCGACCCCCCCACCCCAGAAAAAACTTCCATCTGGGATGAATGTACCTTTTTTCAAGTACATATTTTAGGTTTTCCTTATTGAGAGTGTGTTGCAGGCAAATTCTTTTAGGTTTTCTTTATCTTAAAATGTCACTATTTTGCTCTCATTCTTGTCATTTTTCTAGTACACTACTCTGCACTCATAGCTATTTTTTCTCAGTATATTAAATACATTATTGCACTTTCTCAGTATATTAAATACATCATTGCACTTTCTTTTACTGTTGCTGTTAATAAATCATCTCAGAATAATTGTCGTTAACTCTAGATGTTACTGTGTATCCTGTTGGCTGGGTTTTTTTTTTTTTTTTAAAGATTTTATTTACTTATTCGACAGAGATAGAGACAGCCAGCGAGAGAGGGAACACAAGCAGGGGGAGTGGGAGAGGAAGAAGCAGGCTCATAGCGGAGGAGCCTGATGTGGGGCTCGATCCCATAACGCCGGGATCATGCCCTGAGCCGAAGGCAGACGCTTAACCGCTGTGCCACCTAGGCGCCCCTGTTGGCTGGGGTTTTAAAACTGTATCTTCTATTTCTTTTTTAAGCTGTATTTTTCTGTTTTCCACCCTATGGGCTCCCTTACATTCATGGATATGTCTCCATTATCTCTCTCCAGTTCACAGATTTGCTCCTCATCTTCTTCTAATACACTGATAAACTCATTTTATTCAAATTTTATGTGCAGTCATTTTTATGGACCCTTACTTATATTTTGATTATTCCATTATCTAATGTTTTTGCAGGTTTGAGTTTGTGATTCGTTTGTCTGGTTTTTGTTGTTGTTGCTGTTTTCCCCTGCTGGTTCACAGTCAACATGGCTGGCTTAGTTTGTTTTATTTTGTTTTGCTTTGCATTGTTTCTGTTTTTACTGTGAGCTCATGTTACTGTAGATATTATTTGAGCCCTGAGTTGAGGTGTTTTTGTTTTTTGTTTTTTAATGAGAGGGGGCTATTGTCCTGCCACTTCCCAAGGGCACAGCTAATCAGGGATCGTTTTACACTGAACACGTGTATGTTGAGTACTAAGACCACCCAGGAAGTATGAATTCAGCCAGTAAAATTAAAGTCAGTTGGCTGTGCTTACTAGGTATAAAAGAAAGCTTTTTATTCCCCTCCATACAGTATCAAAGTTCAAGACAGATTAATTTTCTTGTCCTCTTTCAACAGGTGGATGCATGGTATATGGAGACACAAGTCCCTGAAAGCATCCCATCTCGTATATACCTAGGGTTTAGCTGTGTTCCCCACTTCTTTTTTTTAATTTAATTTTATTTTTTGATGTAAAGTTCAATGATTCATTAGTTGCGTATAACACCCAGTGCACCATGCAAAACGTGCCCTCTTCCAAACAGTTCCAGAAAACAAGCTTCATCCATAGGGAAAATTCCTTCAAGGGGAACTGATTCAGAGTTTTGTTTTCCTCTGTTGATTCCTTGACTTCTAAGAAATCCTTACTTTCTTAACTATTCACAGATGCATTCATAAAGATTTTATTTTTAATATTTCCTCCCTCTCATTTAAGCTGTTTTCAGCAGAAGGGGTCTTAAGGCAATCTAGTTCATAGCACTGCCTGAAACAGAAATAAAATCTTGCTCACATTTAAATCCTATATTATAAATTGAAACACCAACTCTCAGTTATCAACTCTTGTATTAAAAAGTTCTTGCCTAGAGGCGCCTGGATGGCACAGCGGTTAGGCATCTGCCTTCGGCCCAGGGCGTGATCCCGGCATTATGGGATCGAGCCCCACATCAGGCTCCTCCGCTATGAGCCTGCTTCTTCCTCTCCCACTCCCCCTGCTTGTGTTCCCTCTCTCGCTGGCTGTCTCTATCTCTGTTGAATAAATAAATAAAATCTTTAAAAAAAAAAAAAAAAAAGTTCTTGCCTAAACTGAAGGTCACCAGAGGGGGTGGGGGTTGGGGGAAATAGGTGATGGGGATTAAGGAGCGTACCTGTGATGAGCACCAGGTGTTGTATGGAAGTGTTGAATCACTATATTGAACACCCAAAACTAATATTACCCTGTATGTTAACTAACTGGAATTTAAATAAAAACTTTAAAAAAAGAGCAGACCAACAATTCAAA
The DNA here is from genome assembly GCF_017311325.1 of Ursus maritimus. Classification (NCBI taxonomy): domain Eukaryota; kingdom Metazoa; phylum Chordata; class Mammalia; order Carnivora; family Ursidae; genus Ursus; species Ursus maritimus. The sequence goes on from NW_024426552.1 coordinate 17,211,238, forward strand.
AAATAAAAAAATAAAAAGTTCTTGTCTATAACAATTAAATAGTAACTTAACAACTATTGTTTTAAATTATGAAAGATAAAGGAAAACATTTAAAAAAATCTGTCTCCAAATAATTCCTTCATCATAAAAGAATTCATTTAAAGTATGCCATTTGCATCCCATCATGGGCAAGCATCGTTTGTATATTAGTCTTAATAATTTTCAGTTCAGTTGATCTGAAAGGAACATTTGTTTGCTGAGTGTCTATAATCAAAAAAAAAAAAAAAAAAAAAAGCTGCAGATGGAGATAAGCCAATCCCTGCCCTCAAGGACTTTACCCTCCAGTGGGAGAATTATATAAGTAACCAATTACCAAAATTGGATAGACATAAAAAGTAATAAAAGAACTATGGATACAGCAACAAAAATAGAAGAAAGGTGCTTGTTACTACCTCAGCCCGTCTCTTTGTAGGTGGGGGAGGAACTGGCATCATCCAGCATTTTTTCACCATGGAGTCGTCATAGAAGCATACTGAAAGTAAACAAAATTTCTCCCGCACAGAAGAGGCTGACCGGTGTTTTGGAATTCAGGAGGGGCAAACAGAACAGAGAAAGGTACAGAGATAGAAAGCAGCATTGTGCATGCAGGAAACAACAAATAGTGTTTACCCTGAGGACTCAAACGGCAAGAAGGCCTGGGAGAGGTGAGATTGTACACATTGCCACGGGTCATGGGAAGGAATGTGAATTTTATCTGCCACATGAGTAAGAAGCATTGTTTCAAGCAGCAAAGAAGCAAAATAAATGTGTAAATCAGATATGTTAGGTAGGAAATTCATGGAGGATGGAATATGTGGAACATGCCTACGTGGTTTTCTCTTCATTTTTTATTGTATTTCTTTATTTTGGGTTTAGCATTTTCTACAGAATCTTCTGTGTGTTTCTGTAGCATTTATTTATCATTATAATGGAAACATGCCATTTTATCACAAAGAAAATTGATTTGATACACACGTCCACATACACACACCCCATCAGAAGTTATATATATCCCATCTACCTATACATATCTATAGCTAGGTGAATGGCTAGATAGACGTATCTTTATATGTACATTTCCTTTTATGCACGTTTACATAGTTTTTTAAAGCATACAGTACATAACACACAGTTCACAATGCTTTGTAAACTTTTTATTAGCTTAAAAAAGATACCATGAAAGGGGCACTTGGGGCGTTCAGTTGGTTAAGCATTTACCTCTTGATTTCAGCTCAGGTCGTGATCTCAGGGTCATAAGGTTGAGCCCCGCATTGGGCTCCGAGCTCAGTGTGGAGTCTGCTTGCGATTCTCTTTCTCTCTCTCTCACTGCCCTTCCCTCCCTACTCACACTCACTAAAATAAATAAACAAATAAATAAATAAATAAAATCTTTAAAAAAAAAAGGTACCATAAAAATTTGCCAGGTCTTTAAGGTTTCTTTTCACGATATCTTTATGCTACGTAACAGTAAATCATATATCACTATTCTAATTTATTTAAAATTGCTTATATTAGGGACACTGGGCTGACTTAGTCAGTGGAGAGTGTGACTCTTGATCTCAGGGTTGTGAGTTTGAGCCCCACCTAGGGTATACTTAAAAATAATTTTTTAATAACTGAATCTAATATTATTACTCAAAAATAATTTAATAATCTCTAAAAAATAAAATAAAATTGCTTATTTTAGAATATATTTTGATTTTTCACTATTAATAGAAAAAAATCACACAGGGAAACATCATCATACATAAATGCTTTAGCATACCTTTAGGTATCTCTTTAAATTATATAAATAAAAAAATGGAATCTTTCCCAGTTAAAGGTGAAAAACATGTGGAAAACATTTGTGGCACATTTCCAAATTGACCTCCAAAATGTTATGCTCATTTTCGCTACTCCGAAGAATGCAAAAGAGTGCCAATTTCTTCATCCTCTCATCAACATGGGAATGTAATTTGAGATTTAATTTCAATTTATTTGGTTATTAATAAAGGGTTTCTTGATATTTATTCTGAGGTCAACTATGTTTCTTCTTTGGTGAACTGTTTATATTATTTTAATTTTTTCATTGCAATGCCCAAATTTTAATAATTATTTGTAAATGAGCTTTGTGTTCTAAAAACATGAATACTTTCTCATACATGTGTGAATGAAAAAATATTATTCAACTGATAAAGAACAGTGAGGCAGGCTTTATTTAGGGGACCATAGTGATAGGTGTAGGAACCACTGGAATCCGGTTTTGCACTGGTGAGAGAGATGAGACTCTACTCCAAACATAGCAAGGAAAAGTAGGAGTTAGAGCCAAGGAGCACTGCAGAGGTCAGTGGATGGAAAATTACCCAGAGGGAGCAGCAGGGGTAAAGGAGATTTGGCCTAACTGGCCCAACAGGATTCTTGGCTGAAGGCAGGCCAGGGTGGTCAGACATCACCTGGGGGATGGTGAGGAATGAGGAATCTGATCAGATACAGAGGATGGGGGATTCTAGCTAAACTGACTCAGCAGGATTCTTGCTAAAACTGGACATTGCAGAGACAAGCATGGAAGCCCCCAAATCAAGGATTAAAGGAATTTGGAGGAACTTGAGTAGAGTTTGGTCAAAGAGAGAACTTCTGTCACATGTTTTTTTATATTATCTCAATTATGATAAATCTAACTTTTTCTTACATTTTTTGACACAACTTTTTTTTAAAGATTGTATTTATTTGAGAGAGAGTGAGTGAGAGAGCACAAGCAGGGGGAGGGGCAGAGGAAGAGGGAGAAATAGACTCCCGGCTGAGCAGGGAGCCCAACATATGGGGTTCTATCCCAGGACCCTGGAATCATGACTTCAGCCAAAGGCGGATGCTTAACCAACTGAGCCACCCAAGGTGCCCCAACACATGACAACTTTTAAGTTAAATCTATTGGTGATTTCTTTCTAATAATTTATATGTTGTTATGCTTTAAAACACTTTCCTTTCCCAATGATGAAACAGACATATATGTCTATGTTCTCGTTCTCTTAGTACTTCAATTTTTAACTTACGTTGTTAAAATTCAGCTAGGATTTGTTTGGTATGTGGTATTAGAAAACCAACTTGTTTCTTAAGAATTTAGCAAACTTACTAAAGTGCAACAGTAATATAGTCTCTACTAGATCAAAATATTGCTTTTGTCATAAACTGATTTTACAAATAATCATAAGTTGTTCGTCGATTTCTATTTTGTGGTATATCTATTCATGAGCTAGTTGTTTGAACAAGTGTAGCTTTATGACATTGAATGTCTGCACATTCTCCTTCCTTGCTGTTCGTCAAAGATTACTCGCCTCTTCTTATCTACTAATTCTTATATAAGAAATTCAAAAAGATTTTGTCATATTACAAAAGAAACATCATTTAGCCTCTTCCAAGTGTCAAAATGTTATTATTTTTTGTCCACATAGTTAAAAAATAAAAGGGAGGGGCGCCTGGGTGGCTCAACCAGTTAAGCATCTATCTGCCTTCAGCTCAGGTCATGGTCCCAGGATCCGGGGATCGAGCCCCACATCAGCATCAGGACCTGTCTCCCTGCTCAGCGGGGAGCCTGCTTCTCCTTCTCCTTCTGCCACCTGCCCCCCAATTTGTGCACTCTCTCGCACGTGCTCTCTCCCTCTCAAATAAATAAAATCTTAAAAATAAATAAATAAAATAAAATAATAAAAAATAAAAATAAAAGGGAACAAAAGGCTATAGAGTGAAATGTGTCTCCTATACACTTCCAAATACTGAAGTCTCGTCTGCAGACAATCAGCATTAATTACTGTGTATCTTTAAGATATATTTCATGCACATACATGAAAATTCTAATCTATTTACCTTTCTAGTGGTGTGGGAAACAAAGGCAAAAGAAAAATTAAATTTCCTTACTACTTACAGCCTGTTGACAAGTCCTTGGAACAGGCAGAGTGACCTTCCTCTAGGAGCTCAGCTGCCTCAATGTTAATGCGCTGCGAAGGACAAAATGCAATCTTAAGGATCCTGTAAGTCTACTTTAAACATACAGAAATTCTTTTGGAAACTTCCTTTATCTCCACCCCCCAAGACAGAGGTTGGCAGTCATCCCCAAAACATATGATCCACCGATACACGTCTGAAGGGTCTCATGACCAAGGTTTTATTAGACAGTAATAAATGACCTTTTCCTAAAAGTTGCTAGCCCACTCAACATCCTGGAAACCTTGCTTCCAAAGTTCCTTAGAGACTTGCACTATCCCTAATCCCCTCCCAACTTGAAAGTATTTAAGGGGCCACTCCTCATGACCCCTCTTTCTGCCCACGCGTCCTGTCCCCATGTTTTAATAAAACCACCTTTTTGCACCAAAGATGGGTCAAGAATTCTTTCTTAGCCCTCGGCTTTGAACCCCAACATCTTTCCTACATCACTAGTCTCCAGGTTTTTTTCCTGTTTCTTAAAAAAATACGGATATCTGGGTGGAAAGATTTATTTCCTTTCTCAATGCAGTAAACATGGCTCTCTGCTGTCTTCTGGGTTGCATCACTGCTGAAAGAATTCTGCTGTAACTTTGATATTCATTGCTCTATATGTAATGTTTCTTTTTCACTGTGTGCCTGGGAGATTTTTCTCTGTTTTTTGGCAATTTAACTACAATGTATCTAGGAACTTATTCATATTCTTATTATTTATCACTCTTGGGGTTTTCTGTGTTTCTTACATCCATGATTTTTTTCTTTCATTAATTTGGGGAAATTCTTGGCTGTTTTTCCTTCAAAGATGTCTTCTGCTTTATTCTCTCTTTTCCCTAACTGCAAGTCCACTTACTTGTATGTTAACAACTTGAATATTGTCCCACAGATCTTGGATATGCTAGTGATTTTTGTTTGTTGTTTTAAAATATTTTCTTCCTATTTATGTTTGAATAATTTTTATTGGCCTATTTTCAATATTAGGGACTCTTTCCTCAGCTGTGTTCAGTTTACTGATAAGTCCATTAAAGGGATCCTTTTTATCTGATGGTGTGTTTTTATTTCTTGCATTTTCATTTTACTTCTTTAGAAAGTTTCCATGTCTCTTTTGATGTGACACGTATGTTCATGCACGCTGCCTACGTTTATTCATAGTTATTTTAAAGTCCTAGATACTTTAAATAACTGTGTCCTTCTGGGTCTGGTTCTGTGGACTCCTTTACCTCTTGATGTTTTTCCCCTTGCTTTTCAGGGTATATTTTCATTTTTTGTTGAATGATGGTCATTGTGTGTAGAAAAGTAAAAACCAAGGTAATTAGAATTTATTCCCAGAAATGGGTACACTTTTTCTCTAGTTCAGTCATTATGTGGGGGAGGGCGAGGGTCAAGCACTCAGTAGTTGAACTGGATTAGCTTCTGTTACCCTCAGTGCACCACAGACTTCGACCTTGTGCTCAGGGTGGGGTGTAAGGCACCGACGGGTTTTTATGATGCAGTGTCTTCCATGGACACGGATATGATATCATTTGACCAAATCATTTTGCATCTTTCAAAAGTGGTTCTAAATTTGTTGTGATTCTGGGTTTTGTTTTGTTTTGTTTTTGCCATGTTTCTGTCCAGGATTTTAATAGTTTTTTATGGTTGTAAAGGAGGATTTTCTTACGCTGTATCTTTAAACTACTTGCTTTCTATATGTGCAGATATTATGACCACGTTAAATTATCTTGTTATATAATAGTTTTTACTTGATTTTCTTAGCTTTAAGTAAAATATCAAACTGTTGAATGTGAAGTATGTTACTTCGCATTTCCAATTTTTCTTGTGATTTATTCCTCATGCCTAATATCATTGGTTAGTTCTTCCAGAAAAATGTTAGTTAATATTGGTAATAGTGGAATTCTTATATTGCTACTTCTATTATTTGCTCATTTAAAATGATGTTAACATATGGGTAAGAATGCCAGAGAATATTTTTAAAGTATCTAACTTTCTTATTTTATTAAGAGCCTTTATGAATCATGGATATCATATTTATTAAATGCTTTTTTCTGCATCTAAGGAGTTCAGAACATACAATTTTTCCCTTAGACCTATTAATAATAAACTATTAATAATTCATGATAATGAATTACCCTTGCTTTTCTGGCTTAAATATTAACTATACGGGGTTCTTTTTCCAATTAGAGGTTTTAGGTGAGTAAAAATGAATTAGGCCTTATTTTTATTTTTTTTATTTAAAATTCAATTGGCCAACATATATTACATCATTAGTTTCAATAATTCATCAGTTGTACAACACCCAGTGCTCATCACATCACGTGCCCTAAGCCCATCGCCCAGTTACTCCATCCCTCCACCCACCTCCCTTTCCACAACCCTCAGTTTGTTTCCCATAGTTAAGAGTCTCTCATGGTTTATCTCCCTTTCTGATTTGGTTTTATCTTTTTTTTTTTTTTTTTTGGATGAGTTTTGTTTTGTTTAGATTCCATGCACGAGCAAGATGACACAGTCTTTTTCTCTCACTGTCTGATTTCTTTACTTAGCATAATGCCTTCAAGGTCCATCTATGCTGCAAGTGGCAGAATTTTTTTCCTTTTTATGGCTTAATAGTATTCTACTGTGTGTGTGTGTGTGTGTGTGTGTGTGTGTGTGTGTTCATTTTCTTTATGCATTCATCCATTGATGGACTCTTAGGTTGTTTCCATGTCCTGGGATCAAGCCCTGCATTGGGCTCCCTGTTCAGTGGGGAGTCTGTTTTTCCCTCTGCCCCTCCCCCAGGCTTGTGCTCTCTTTCTCTCGGGTAAATAAATAAAATCTAATAAAGAAAGAAAAAAAGAAAGAAAGGGAAGAAACGAAACATTGGACAACACCAATGACTACATAAATGCTCTCTTATCTATTGGACATTGAGCACATCAATTAATCTCTCTAACCTTCTGATAATAATGGAATATACGTCATAGGGCTATTTTGATGTCAAATAAGCTAATACACAGAAAGTCTATTGTGTAGTGCCAGGCAATCCAAAAGTTGTCAATACACATGAGCTGTCTTCACTTCTACCACCTCCACCACCATCACCATCATCACATATCTAAATCAATTTCATTCAAGTATTTAGAAATATTTTATACATGTTTCTCTTGGATTATCCAATATTTTAAATTATTTATGTCTTTGACTCCTTCATCAGTCAGAACACCTTATGTGACTATGATTATTTTCTTAATTTTTTTCGATTACTTGGGGACCATTCTGGTCCTGTACATGAATGTCTACTTCAGGATCTACCGGACGGTGAAGGAGAAAAAAGAAGCCATGTTGGATAAGTGTTTCATTTAAATGGCATTTTCAATTTTTCAAAAGATGCATGTTTAAAAATACATGATGGGATGAGCACTGGGTGTTACACACAACTATTGAATCCCTGAACACTACATCAAAAACTAATGATGTACTATATGTTGGCCAATTGAATTTGAATTAAAAAATATATATACTATAATTTTCAAAGTGCCAATTCAGAAAATGTGCTCAAAATTGTGGTATTATCACAATTTGTAAAAATATGATTAAGGCATATATTGATTTCTCTAATATATATGTATATAATATCATACCAGAAATTAGTTGTAGGATAAAAATTAAATCATTTTTCACAAACTATTTTTGTTCCTTAGTATAAGTATTTCCCTCTAATCTGAAAACAGAATACAAAGGAATCTATTTTTCTTAGGAATAAAAGATTATCTTCATAGATCCACTATATTGTACCATCGTTAACAAGAATCATTAGGAAAGTAAGGAAACTCCATGTAAGGAGTCCAAAAACCTATTCCTATTACTTTACTCAATATTTTTAAAAGAACAAATAAATCATGTGTAAAGGAAAAAATATTAGAATATTAAAAATATTAAAAATTTTTATATTAAATTGAAGTCTTCAAGTTTAAGGGTGTGTTTTGTTTTATTTTACAATGCCCCAGTCATTCTTTACACCAAATAATAACATTTTAATATTTTAGTTTAATAGGCATCCATAATCTTTCCTTTTTTTTCCAAAAAACAAAGAAGTATTGCTAACATTCCTAAATGATACTAAAGAAAAGTTTTACAGAAATGCAAAACGAGTTAAACAATACAAGCCATTCATTAGACTTTCAAAATTAGATCTTAGCATAATTTTCTTTCTCATTTCCCTACTACTAAATGGATCTAAACTGAATTTCTCAGTAACTAATCCCTTTCATCTGTGAATATCTGCGAGTTATCATACCAACTCTATGTTGTTTCTATACAGAATGATTAATAAGGATAATTTAGTAGAATGTAGAAACTAAACCATACAAAACAAAATGTGTTAGGCCAAATGACAAAATATTAAATTGAAAAATTATTTCTAAAGTCTATGACCCTTTTCATAAGAAGAGAATTTTCCCATATTCTTACCTTCTTAGAAAAGGTACAGAAGCGGTGGTACTATTCATATATGACATATTTTTATGAAGGTTCAAAAAAATGAAAAGAAGAAAATTGGATTGAAAACTCCTCTTTTGTGAAAAACTCACTGCGGCCCCCCACCTGCTCTTGAAAGGTTAATCCTCCATCTTTATGCCATCCCCTCCTCTTTATCTCTACCCTGCATTTAGCCATAACCCCTGGAGAGCAACTATTTAAATACATTTGTATATTTTTAATTTAAATTCAATTACACAACACATAGTACATCATTAGTCTCAGATATAGTGTTCAACAATTTATCAGTTGCATATACACAGTGCTCATCATATCACATGCCCTCCTTAATGTGCAACACCCAATTACCCCATCCGCCCACCCATCTCCCTTCCAGCAACCCTCAGTTTGTTTCCTTTAGTTAAGAGTCTCTCATGGTTTTTCTCCCTCTCTGATGATTTCCCATTCAGTTTTCCCTCCCTTCCCCTATAATCCTTTATGCAATTTCCTATATTCCACACATGAGTGAAGCCATATAATAATTGTCTTTCTCTGATTGACTTATTTCACTCAGCATAATACCCTCCAGTTCCATCCATGTCGATGTAAATGGTAAGTAGTCATCCTTTCTGATGGCTGAGTAATATTCCATCGTATATATACACCACATCTTCTTTATCCATTCATCAGTCAATGTACATCTCAACTCTTTCCACAGTTTGGATACTGTGGGCATTGCTGCTATGAACATTGGGGTGCAGGTGACCCTTCGGATCACTGCATTTGTATCTTTGGGATAAATACCCAGTAGTGCAATTGCTGGGTCATAGGGTAGCTCTAAAACAAACAAACAAAAAAAGAAAGAAAGAAAGAAAGAAGGAAGGAAGGAAGGAAGGAAGGAAGGAAGGAAGAAAGAAAGAAAGAAAGAAAGAAAGAAAGAAAGAAAGAAAGAAAGAAAGAAAGAAAAGGAGGGTACTTGATGTAATGAGCACTGGGTATTATATGCAACTTATGAATCACTAAATTTTACTTCTGAAACTAATTTTAAGAAAAAGAGCTTGCTTTCTACTGGGAATCGAGTGATTCAACATTAAATTTTAACTTTCCACATTTACAAAATAATGGAGAAAACTTAGATGATTGCCTCAATAGATTAATAAAATGCACAAAATACATACATACATACATACATACATACATATACATTGTATAAGATTCTCAAAAGCAATTATTTAAACAATCCTGATAAGACTGTGAAACTTCAGGGTGCAGGGTGAATATCATTAATGCCCAGTACAGCAACTGACACAAGCAGATATGTAATCAACATTAAAAATTAAAAAGGAGGAACACAGGAGAGAAAGATGGGAAGGAGGGTGGGAGGGAGGGAAGAAGATTGATTAAGCCTCAGAGGAAAAACTTGATACAGTTGTTAAGAAGCCATTTGAATTGGTAACAAAGTTTCTTCTCCCATTTTTCAGCATGGATTTTATGCCTACAGTGAATGACTTGAAGCTTTCAACAGCCGACTAAAATGAGTAATATTCCCGGAAATAGCAAGATGGATGTACTTGTAATAAAATCAAATGTAAAATGTAAAAAGGAAAAGAAAAAATTGATGTGCGAAGTACGTAAACAAAGATATCTCTAATTTGACATACTGCTGATGGGGAAAAAAACCCAGTTTTTCTTTCCTGTCCTTTTGGTTTCATGATATGAGTTTTATACTGTCCCTAAAATCATCAAGTCTATTCTTAAACCACAAGAAAGAAATGCTTTACCTCATGGCACCTGGGCTCAAGACAAGGAATGGGTGACAGTCTCCGGGTTCTGTCAAAAGCCATATCCAAAGAACCAGCTACTCAGAAATGGCATCTGGGTTAGAAGGTTAATTCATTCAGTTCTTTAAGTTCGTAAGGTTTTGCCTTATACTTTTGGCTCATTCCATGTCATGTAGATAATCTCCTTGTGTTTTAGTTTCTCGTTTTGCCCGAAGAGGAACAAATGCCTGACTTGCGTCTCCTCCCTCGCTGTAGTGTCTCCCAGCATCGCCCCGCTGCCTTCCTGTCCTGCAGTTGCTGCACAGGTGTTCCGACCCCGGCGCTTGTGCCTGGCAGGTGTGTTTCTGCCGCTCTCTTGCAGCACGCTTTCGGGTTTCACCTGCTTCCTTTCGTTTGATCTCTAATTTCGAATGAGAAGTATATATAGCCTGTGCAGTTGCCCTGAGTTTGGATAAACGTCAGTTGCCGAGCACGTCTGAGCAAGTGGCACATTCTTCTTCTAGGTAGGAAAGTTGATTTGTCCTAATTGCAAAGTTTACCATCTATTTATCCTTTCTGAGTTGAAACTTTCTCGTATAAATTTAGGAATGGCTTTTTGGCAGAGCTGTAATAACATGGATCAGTCTCTGTACTTAAGTATTCAATATATATTAGAGATGTGGACGGCGTTGATGGATTCCAGGAAACATTACATTTACCTACGCAGAGTCCAGTGTGCTTACTTTAAAGTTACAAAGTCATAAAACTGAAGACCTCATTTTATATTTCCTGCCTCAAGGATACATTATAGAAATTTGGAATCTATTTCTGCTTTCTGATATATAAATATATACACATACATACATAATATTTATATTTGTACTTACGTGATCCGCATATACACATATGTGACTTTTCAATTAAGTCAGAGAATCTACAAAATGTAGCCTTGAATCCTTTGGAACCTAAATCTCTTTATGCCATCATATTCTCCAGTTCTTCTATAGGTTTAATTATGTAAGACAAAAATTGGCTTATTCGATGTTTTAATTCATTGTGTCCTGACACTGGTGACAATAATACCATTAGCCACAGTGGTTTCATAGAAAAAGAAAAAAGTGTGTCTGATTTTCTGGCATGAGCACCATTCTAATTATGCCAAGATTTTACTGAGGAATAATTACCCCATCTAGGACACAGCATGTAATAAATTGCTTACACAGCAGAGCTATACCATTAAAACAAATATTCAGCAATTTGGATACCTATTGTCATTCAAAGTGCTAAAATTATATTAAAAGTTATAGAATATTGGCGCTGGCTCTGTCCAACCTGCCCATGTCACAGATCTAGAAACTAAGTTCCAGAGAGTCTGTAATTAAGGTTATGGAGCAGGTGGTGGCCCCACATCTGAAATGAGTTGTCCTCACCCCTCACCCGTCCTTTTTCTTGTGTACTCCCACCACCTTTAAAGAGTTTTAACTAGAGTTGTATACATTTTGTGCTTGATTGTCTTAAAGGTTGAAAGAACAGATTACCTGACTCTATCAATTATTAGCTGTGTGAGCTTGGCCAAATTTCTTAACTTCTCTGTGCCTCAATTACCTCATCTGTGAAACAAAGATAATGATAATAGTGAAACTACATGTGAGGATTAATTAGCTTAAATATGTAAAGTATACATGGCATAGCGTGAATATGAAAGAAATACCACACATTATTATCATGGGAAAATCCAAGAAAACATGAATTCAGATACAATTTCATTTACGATTGGCTCCCTTCCCCTGCCTAGTTTTCTTGAGTGTACCACAGTTCTTAATTGAGGAGCAGCATGAAAAAGAAGGCACATCTTTGCAAAGAACAGCAGGCAGCCACTGCTCAGAAAACAGGGAATTGGGAATGGAGCAGGAGTTAGCCAGGGGTGCCTGGGTGGTTCAGTGGGTTAAGAGGCCGACTCTTGATTTCAGCTCTGGTCATGATCTCGGTGGTGAGATCAAGCCCCTGCATAGGGCTCTGCCCTGAATGTGGAGCCTGCTTAGGATTCTCTCTCCCTCTCCCTCTGCCCCTCCCCTCTCTAAAAAGAAAAAAAAAAGAGTAGCGGTTACCCCTCTACATACACACACACACACACACACACACACACACACACCCTCAGTGTTCTCCTAGCCCAATTTCCTGAGATCAGATGGACAAACAGAAAGTTCCTAGAATCATTGCTACTAGCCTAGCCTAAAAATCTGAGACAGGCACCAGGCGAGAATCATCCCCACCGATATTAATCCATAGTGGACAACCCCCACCAACTCTCAGAGAGCAGGTGGGACTAAGCTGTTTTCAGCTATCACTTCTAGACCCCCAGAATTTCTTGCTAGTTGATTTCATATACTCCAACAGGCCATATCATTCACCTTTAAATATTACAATTCTGCATCTTCACCGCAGAGGTTTTGTGCATGATAGCAAAAATGTTTACAAAAGTATAATAAACTCTTCTATAATGTCATACGTATAACCACATTGTCTTCAAATTGCCTTAATCAGATATAATTTGATAGTATTACCATTACTAATGTAGTGCTTTTGACTAACATTGTTTCCACTCTTAGATTTTAGAAAAGATTTGGGGACCATAATTTGTATGGTCCATGTATCTTGAAAAATTTCCCTAGGACAGAAGGGGCTAGAAATGCAGGAGATGGGGCAGAAGTGAAGGAGGGCAGGCGTCTTTCAGAGAAGCAATCCACCGGCCCCTGCTGAGAACTTTAGGGGCTCTTGGCAACAGGAGGCCACTCTGCAATCCCAAAGAGGTGACATCTGCCTCTGACAATCTAGAGGGCCCCGGAAAATGTGGAGGTTCAAGATTCTCAGGCCAACCCACCCAACTGCCTCCATCTTAGGTCTGAGGGTACCACATTTTTCTATTAGGACCCTGACTTTGGCACAAGTCCACTATACGGGATGCATTTTCAGATTTTCAGCACCATCTGCTCTCTGGCTGCAGGAGATAAGGATGACTTTCACAACACGCCTTGAAATTAAGAATCAGAAAAACAATCTCCCTTCTTAAAAGTATTCTCAAGACTTCTAAAGCAGGGGTTACCACACTTTTTCCTAACGGGGCCAGATAATGACTATTTGGGGCTTGCAGGCCACGTGGCCCCTTTGCACTTGTTCCATTCCACGTTGTCATGCAAAGCAGTCAGAGACAATATGTAAACAAACGGTTGTGGCTTCCTTCCAGCAAAAGTTCATTTACAAAAATAGGTGGCCAGCCCACAGGCTGTAGTTTGCCAACCCCTACTCTGAAGCAACTGTCAAAAGCACCTGACAGGGGCGCCTGGGTGGCTCAGTCATTAAGCATCTGCCTTCCACTCCGGGCGTGATTCCAGAGTTCTGGGATCGAGCCCCACATCAGGCTCCTCCGCTGGGAGCCTGCTTCTTCCTCTCCCACTCCCCCTGCCTTTGTTCCTTCTCTCGCTGGCTGTCTCTCTCTCTGTCAAATAAATAAATAAAATCTTTAAAAAATAAAAAGAAAAAAAAAACCTATCCGACCACACACTCTTCTTAATTACTCTTTTCCTCATTCTCTTTAAGAGCCCTGCTGCTGCAAACACCTGCCACCTCACCCCGCAGCGAGAGTCTTTGCCGTGACAATGCCACTGCATGCCACAGGCGAGGCCACCCACTTACCAGCAGCAAGCAGTGTATATCGATGTCTGATCGGGGAGCAGTGCCGTCTACAGCATCTTCTGATACTCCTTGTTTGACATTCAGTTGAGCCCAGAAAGCAGCCTCAGGACAGGGCTTGTGGGCATGTAGTCTTTGAGGAGGTCGAAGGGCAAGGAGCCGGTAAACTAGCTTAGAAAGCAGGAGAGGGAGACAAGCAAGAATAAGAGGATGAAGGGATGAAGCCAATCCAAGGGTGCATTAGGGACACTTGGAACTTGGTTCTATCAGGACCCTCTGAAGAGACAGGTATAATGGACCTCTATTCTGTCTCCAAGGAAAAGAAGAGACTGCAGGGAATGAGATGGAGTCGCTCATGTCAAGCAGTGATTCAAGCAGTGAGGGGTGTTGCACCTCAGATCCCTTATTGCTGAGACCAGCACTGGGGGATAACACAGAACTGATAACCAGCAGAACCAGAGGAGGGAGGTCTGCGAAGGCCCAAGACTGATTAAATCCCTTTAAAAAGGGAGGATTTTTGCAGCAAACGTCAGGCTCTCCAGACACCGATTCCTCTGTGTCTGCAAAAAAGCATCTGCGGCCAAAGGTTCTGCCAGACTGATCTCCAAACAGAACAGAGATCCTCCTTGGCTGGATCATAAGCCGTAAGTGCCGAGAGCTGACCGGGACTGGACAGAGGTTCACCTCAACTGTGTGTCCACAGACTGACTTTGTGTTTGGTTCACTAACTTCCTACCCCGTTCTATCTTGTCTGTTGTGTGACCTGGCTTGTAATTTGCTTTGTGTGATGTGTCAGAATTTAAACATGTGGTGAAATGTCCTTGAATTTGGAACCCTGAAACTGCTTTATAATTATGTTGACCTTGCCTTATGACTGCATACAGCTGACACTGTGGAAAGACACAACTCCGTGTGTGCCTTCATAGTGTGCTCATGACAAGGACCCATTTCCCACTGGCTCCAATTCTCATCAAGAGCTACCACCTGGCTATTAACTCCGCTGAGCTCCCCAGTTGCATTGCAGGACCATTACTCTGCAGCTTCGATGGGCTCCAGGTGAGAAACATTCATGACATAGGGTGCAGCTGAGAAATGCTGCCAGGTTACACCTGCCCAAGAGTGTTTAGTGTGGCAATGGCCAGAATTGAGGGCCCAGAATAAGAGCCAGGAGAATGTGAGGTAGGCAGGAATCCCAGGACTTTGAAAATATTCAAATTTTAATAATTCTGAGCTCATCATTCTAATTGCCATAGTGAATTGCCAACAAACCACAGAACTTCGTAATTCAGTCATTAGTTATCAATAAAATACAAAGGAGCATTGTAAAGTCATAAATCCTTATAGAAAGGAAGCTTAGAAATCATGAAGTTTGCTCTTTGGAATCTCAAAAATCACTTCCAAAAAATCTGGCTAATCGATTTACCATTTCTGCTTAAATGCTTAAATGCAGGGGTGGGGGGAGAAGGGAGGAGGGGAAGGGGAAGGACCAAAAAAAAAAAAAAAAAAAAAGCTTCTACCTCAATCAGCTAATCAATAAATTATAAGCTGGGTGGGAATAGTTTAAATTTCTTATTCTGTGGTCTCATGTGCCTCCTACTGACTAAAACTGTCCACTTATAATTCCAGAATTTATTAAACTAGTGATACTATGCCAATATTAATTAATTTTAAGTAATAAAACATCCTCATAATACAATTTTAAATTCATGTGACATTTGGAAGTCACTTGTATTTGGGGTAGTCGAACATTTGCATGAAGTACTGGGGCTTAAGAATAGTTTTAAATTTTATCGTTTGTCACCACCTGGTGGTAGAACATTTTCTCATTTTCTTAGAATTTTGCACTTGGAAGTTCCTCTTTGTTGCCAAGGAAAATCTCTAAACCAAGAAAGTAAGTTTGGCAAGTATGTAACTTTAGCCTTGATAGTCAAGTATCAATATATACTAACCATACTTAGGTAGTTAATAGTAACATTTGTTTAATGAATGAATTTTTGTCTCGGTAAATTGCAATGTCTATGATCTTTTCATTTGAATTGCAAAAAAAACCTTTTAAATGTGATGAATGAAAGTGATCCACAGTATTACCTTATCAGAGGTGATTTCCTTTTTTTAAAGCTTAATCGATTTTTGGTTTAAGGTAATAGAACTACATGATTAAGAAGGAATTAGTTAAGGCATTTTATTATTATTTTAAGGATATAATTACATTTAAAACTTACAATATTTAAAAGATATTTTCCATGATATGAAAAGGTAAGAGAAAATTTGGTGAAAATGTATCGAATAAGATTGGAAAGGTGTAAAAACTGCAAGTTCCAGCCTTAACTATTGGGAAAAACAGCTGAACATCATTTGTTGTAGAACTTCGCCACCTCGTGGACCAAAAAAGAAGTACCAAAGGCTGTGCAGTTTTTAAGGTGGAAATTTTTATTGCCAGAAAATTCCTATTTAGAATTTAAATAAAACTCAATCATTGGAAACATCAGCAATGACAGATCTGACAACATACTTACCTACCAAAGCAATTAATTGGTAAAAATCCCAAAGGCAATTGATGAAAAATTATGAGCCGGTGTTCTTTCTAAGTCCCCAGTTTGGCTACATCTTAAGGCAAATCAGTTAACCTCCATGAGGCTCAGTTCCACATCTGTCGAACAAGGGGAGTGGATTAGACAGATCATACTCTTTTCAGTTCTTGCAAATGCATGATTTTGAGCTCATAGCTATTTTAAATCCAAATGCAATTTACAGCAATTTTTCTGTTTTCAATATTTGTATTTCTACTATGTAACTGGCTTAACATAGATGTTTTCTATTTTCTCATTTATGAGCAAATAAAATATCCGTTTGTCCAGTATTATTTTAGACCATATGTTCCCCCCAAAAGCACTAATGCTAAACAGCTTTCCTCTTCTAATTGGTAAATCCTCTGGTCTGAAAATATGAATAGCATTACATGTTTATGAAATATGTACATTGTTTCTGTAGACAATGTTTACATTAAAACAATGCTAATAGCTCATGTATTTTATCAGATTCCTTCATTTCATGGTTACTTGAATACTTAATCTGGTATAGACTTCTTGAGAATTATGAATAGAGTATTGTGTCTGTAGTATCTGCATAAATAAAACACATACAACATGTAAAGTATAAGTAAGAATGACTACTTGTTTGTTTCTTGTACTTTAAACTGCGTGAAACTTTTTCTTTTCTCTGTTAATAGAGGACATAGATGCTTTTAAAAGGTCAAACTGTTAATTGTAAAAATATTTTTATGCCAAATATTTTAACTTTTATTAGGTCATCTCTACAAATAATAAAAACTGGTTGAGGCCTATAAATTAGAACATATCAAGATTTATGCTTCCATAAGCACATATGTATTCTATAAAAAGAAAACCAGAAATATGGTAGGGGTGAATTCAGCATGTGAGCGTCGGGTACACGTTTAAATCAAGAAGCAAACATTTTATGAGTGGGTGTGCAAAACTGACTTACAAGGATCCAATATCACATGTCACTTTTACTAGCACCATGTACAAATTTCATTCCTTTGGTCTTGTTCCTCTAGTAAAGTATGCTTTTCGATTCACAATTTTGTTTATAAGTATATTTATACGTACATATTTGTGTCACACCACAAATGCCTGAATGGAGCGCTGGTCTTTAAAAACAAAAAAGTAAGTAGATTAAATGTTCTTCTGAGCATGGATGGAGTTTTTCAAGCTGAGTAATTGGCAACTTCTACATCCATGCCTCTGTTGAAGCGATTAAAAAAGAATCATTTCCCAGAACTACAGGTGCACAACAGATTGGAGTCATTATGCAAAAGAACAGAAATCTGGAGAGAAACCCAGTGAATAAAAAAGCCATGTTCCTGGCCATTCTTTTGCCGTTAGCTCTCTGTTTTTTCAGCTCTATTTGTATATACAACATGAAATCTGCAAAAATTATAATGGATTTGAAGTAAGCCATTCAAGATTAGAAATGTATGCCTTGAATTAAACAAACTTCCAATAAGAACCCCACTGGAGGCAGAAAGAGACTAAAGGCCCAACTTGCTCTAATATAGTTTAAAAGCTAAATTTTACATAGGGGAGTTCAAAGTTGGGAATGCATTACATGATTTAAAAAACTACACATTTTTCTGCTGGTTTTCTGAATTTCCCATTCTGTCCCCATTCAAGGGAATCACACTGAACCTTATTGATATGGTAAGTCTTTCAGCCCCTGGACCACCTCATGTATCTGAAATCTCCATCTCAAAACCAGTCTGATCACCACCTTCTGGTCACCATCTATTGTTTCCAGAACCCTCCTCTAAGGAAGGGTTTTGAAAACTTACTGATGGCTTTGCCATCATGTTTTCACGATCCCATAGTCAATATCTTGTAAGTGTAAAGTGACTTTTCCTCAAATGTTCTCTCAAGTATCTTACCTTTCTTCTAGGTAGAATGAAAGAACAAATGAATTGAAATCATTAAAAGGTGGTACATTTGAAAACTACTGTAACAGAGGAGAGAAATGTAAAAATGAAGAGGAAAAAGAAGGAGGAAGAGGAGGAGGAGAAAGAAGAAGAGGAGGAGGAAGAAGAAGAGGAGGAGGAGGAGGAAGAAGTCTAGAAACCAAATCCAGAGGAGCAAGAATGTTTGAATGGGAAATGACACCTTGAAGCAGAGTGAAGTGAATTGCTTAGTTCCAGGATGAACAGAAACTTAGGCTATGCAACGTAGAAATGAACAAGGCCACTCACGAGTGTAGGTCAATATTAAATTTGAAGAAGGAGAAGAGTAAGTGTGCTGGGAAGGGAGGCTGGGTGAAAGGAGGCAGGAAGAAACAGTGTCAGAATGTTAGTTGGATGGTGGGAAAGTGGAACAGCAAAGACAAAGGGGAAACTAGTCATTGACATACTTTAAGCTGCTATTAAAACGTATGTCATTCTCCAATGGATCATTCAGCATTTAACTATGACAGTGACCTTAGCCAGCAACAATGGCATTCAAGAATGCATCCATTCCTCAAGCGTGTGGGGCCAAGAGTTGTTACTGCCCCCAGCAAGAGTGAAGCCTGTGTGCTTCTCTGTGTCATTCTTTCCCATTGGATCTTCCCTGAAGGGTGACAAGCAAGGCTTTTGTGTTTGTGTTTGTTTTTTCCAGCAGGCAATCTAGAACTCTGAGAGGAGAGGAAGTTGGAAAGTATTCTGAAAGCAAAAGTTGGAAGAGGGGCGGGTGGGAGGACTGGAGGGGCGCTTCTAGCTGGGGCGGACTGAAGTTGGGAAGGTCTGGGGAGGAGTGAGGAAAGGGCTGACACAAAACTTGGTGAAAATAGAGGGGCGGGGGCCCAGAACACCGGGCAAGGAAGAGGGAGCCCCCGCGAGAGGGACACAGGTCTGCGCCGAGATTGAGGCGGCCGTTCTCATCATTGTCCCCTGGTTTTCCGCCTGTGGAAGCATTATGAAACATTTCCTTCCTCTGTGTCATTGAGCCCCTCCCTCCCTCTTTTTCGATGGAAGAGCGGTTCGGCCTTTTCTTAGGGACCTAGGAGGTGGAAAGGCTCATCTTTGCTCGCTTTCATAACACGGATGCAGACTTTTCCCTTCCTGGTGGGAAGGAGAGGGAGGGGTCAGGGAAGGGAGCCACTTCCCAATTTCCCCACTGCACACTTTCTAGCCTCAGCGATCCCGCTGGTCCCTGGGTGGAAAAGTGGGGTTCCTTCGCGTTTCTGCCAGCCTGGCCTACGTTCTGCGGCAGCTATTAGGTAGAAGGCGGCAGACTGGGCGGGAGTTGATTATTTCTGGAATGAAGAAGAGAAAGTGCAAGTCCCTCCCTAGGCTCTAGGGAATTGAAACGCGTTCCAGATCACCTATTCCGGAAGTATGAGCCTAGTCCCCAAAGAGAAGTCTCTATGTCAGGGGATGAGAGGGGTGGAGGTAAAGGTCAGTGCGAACGTATTTTGAAATCTAGAGCCTGGGAAGTGTCCCTCAGACCCAGGCATGCTTTCTAGGGAGGCACTGACCAAAAAAGCTTTCCCCGAGAAATGCTGGGGCGAAGAAAGAGCAAGCTGCACAAACCGGCCGTGGCAGGCAAGGGAGATGGAGAGGTGGGGTGGGGTATTTTTCTAGAAAGGGCAGTCCCGGCTTATCTCACAAACTGAGGAGTCAGGGGCTGCGGGAGGGGGTGACAAAGGGAGGAGGCACAGTGACAGCCCCCGGACAGGGAAATCTTGGGAGAAGGGACTCAGCTCTCCACCCCCACCGTCCCTTCTGGGAACTGCAGCCCAGAGCGCGAACTGCGCTCCCGCACAAGGGCGGCGAGAAGGGAGGGTGGTCCGTGAAGCCCGCGAGGGGGAAGGCGCAGTGGAAGGGAGTACCTTCTCCCAGCATCAGCCCCAGACGCACAAAGTGCTGGTCACAGCGCCCCTCCTGCGTCTTCCGCCCCCAGATTGACGAGCCCACGGCGCCCTGCCAGCGCGGAGGCCGTCCCCTCCCCCGCCCCGGCCCGCGGCGCTGAGCGCGGTTTAGCACCGACTGAGTTTAGGGGGCGGTGTCTTTGGGATGGAAAGGCGGCCAAGAGAGAAAGGGGGGGGGGAGGTGGAGACGCAGTCGAGACTATAAAAGGGCGGCCCGGGCGGCCTGGTTCTTGCACTCGCTGGAGAGCGGCTCCACGCCAGGCGCCACTGCAAAACCAGGGCGCAGAGTAGGGCCGAGAGGACCGAGTCTTGCGCAAAGCCAGCAGCCCTGCGGCCAAGGCGGAGACCGAAGAGGGGCTCCAGGCACCGATCCTCGCGTTGCCCGTTGCCCCCTGCCCCGGAGGCGTCCCAGGGCACTTCTTGTCCCTGCAACAGCCTCCCTGCCAGCCCCTGCTGCGCGGTGCCTCCAACTCTGCTCTAGAAGAAAAACTTCCCGCGCGCCCGTAGAACTGCAGCGCCTCTTTTCCAGTGACTCCGGGAGTCCTGTCCGCGGCCGGCCCTGCGCTCACTTTCTAAGAATAATAGTAATTGTAACAACCCAGAGCGAGGCCAACGAGGCTCCGTGCTCCCAACCCGAACAATAGCCCCCTCGCTCCGTGCACTGCGGTGCGTGGTGCCTCCCGGGACTCGGGTGCATCGACCAGTACCCGCGGGCTTTCGAAGGAGCACAGGAAGCAGCGACATGGGGAACGCGGAGCCGGCGCGGCGGCCTCGGGGCTCACAGCCTGCGCCCGCGCTGCTACTGCTCGCGGCGGCTGCAGGGCTGCTGCTCCTGCCCGGCGCGCGTGGGCGCCCCGCAGAGGAAGACGAGGAGTTGGTACAGCCCGTATTGGAGCGCGAGCCGGGACTCACGATCACCCACCTCCGCCTGGACGCCTTCGGCCGGCAGCTGCACCTGGAGCTGCAGCCCGACCGCGGCTTCTTGGCGCCGGGTTTCACGCTGCAGACCGTGGGGCGCAGGCCTGGGCCCGACGCGCTCCGTCCCGACGCCGCCGGCGACCTGGCGCACTGCTTCTACTCCGGCACAGTGAACGGCGACTCCGGCTCGGCCGCGGCTCTCAGCCTCTGCGAGGGCGTGCGCGGCGCCTTCTACCTGCAGGGCGAGGAGTACTTCATCCAGCCCGCGCCTGTCGCCGCCACCGTCCGTCTCGCCCCCGCTGCCGCCGCCGCCGGAGAGGAGCCGCCGGAGCGGCCCAAGTTCCATCTCCTGCGGCGGAGGCGGCGGGGCGGCGGCGGCGCCAAGTGCGGGGTCACGGACGACGAGACCCGGCTCGCAAGGGGCGCGGGGCCGGCGAGCGAGGACGCCGGGGAGCAGTGGCTGCCGCGGGACCCGGCGCCGCAGCGGGCGGGACAGCCGACAGGTATCGATCCCTGAAGAGTTGCTCTCACTTGTCTCGCCATTCATCCCCCTTTCCTCACTGTCTCTGTCCTGCGCACGTTGAGGGTGAAGTCCTGTTCGCAGGCAGGACCAGATGTCTGGGGACGGGATGGAGGCCTGGTGTGGAGGAATGTGGCTTGAGGTTTGGGTTGGTGAACTATTCCCATCCTGCTAGAACAGAATCGTTTGCCCGAGTAATGAATGATCAAGAGAGGACAGACAAATCAATTTTCTGCTGACTGAGGCGCAACGACAGGGAAGGCAAGAGTTGATAACCCTACTCCTTCCACTTTAGTTTAGTGGGAGCGCGTGTGACTTCTTTCCGTCCTGTGAGTTTCTCTTTAACGATGGTGCATGTGTTCTTTGGTCGGGTTGCAACTTTGCTCTTAGTCTCCTAACTGCTGCCTGTGCCCGCACCCCGCGCCCAGAGGAGGGCGGAGATGGAGGGCGGAGGCGCGGCGGTGACCTCGCAGAGCGCAACCCGCGAGCCTGGACAGCTGCGCTAGAATCTCTGCTCCGCTGGCCTCCGCCTGCTCCCCCTTCCCCCGTAAGAGTCTGACCCCGACCGGCTGGCGGCGACCGGGCCCCTCTGCAGAACCTGCCTGGGAGGTCTTTGCCCGGCTGGCCCCGCCTCTCCGCGCCTCCCACCCGGCCTCCCAGTTTGCGCTCCCTCTCGCGGCCAAAACTCTGCTCTCAAGCCCTGTTGCGTGTTAGTCCCTGCTGAGCTTTCCTGCAACGCCTCACCCTGACTGTTTTCAGTTGTGTGCGGTGCTCACTGTCCTGTTCTCTTCATTCTATCGCTTTGGTGCCTTTGTTTCGTCCTTAACTTTCTCACGTGTCCTGTTTTCGAGTTTTCCTCTCTTCCCCTGGACATCTGCTCCTTGGAGCCGTTACGCGGTCAGCGTCCAGTTTAGGAGTCCCCTGGGGGCTGGTTTTCAGTCAAGAGTCAAAGGGCTCTTTTCTGAATAATCAAACGTGGCCCCACTGCGCAAGGCAGGAACTTAGTTCCCTGGGGCAGGGGGAGTAGGGCGATAGGCTGCTGGGCAGAGTGTGTGGTCCTTGTGCCCGGATTTGGCAAGAGCAGAGCACCCCCAGGGACCCCTGGAATGAGAGAGCGGAGCGGGCTGAGATTCCTTCAGGCCCGGCCCCTTGGCAGAGGCCCCAGCCCTGCCCTGGGCCTTCCACGTGGAGTCGGATGATCTCATTCAGGATTTGGGCCCTGGCCTGTGAAAGAGTGACTCAGGGGCTCTGCCTGCCGCCCTTGCTCCAAGTTTTTACTACAGCTGGGCAGCATGATGTGCATACCGCCTTGTTCAGCTTATAGGATTACAAAGAGGACAAAAGAAATCCTGCTCACAAAAAAAAAAAAAAAAAAAAAAAAGCCTGAACCCTCAGTGACTCACATGGCTTTTTTATTTGAAGTAAAGGAGAGAGAGAAAATAATAAAGGAAATAAACTTTAAAAATAACACTTGCAGTGAAAAGAGATGCAAATATTTTTGTTATTGTTGCTCTAGTATATTTTTGTGTTATTTGCTCTGACTGGTTAGGCTTTCCTTATATACTCTGGGAAGGTCAGTATTCTTGGCAAGACCGCCCCTGAGCAAACGATCTTTTCTGTCTCTTTACAGGAACTGGAAGCGTAAGAAAGAAGCGGTTTGTGTCCAGCCACCGCTATGTGGAAACTATGCTTGTGGCCGACCAGTCAATGGCCGAGTTTCACGGCAGTGGCCTAAAACACTACCTTCTCACCTTGTTCTCGGTGGCAGCCAGGCTGTACAAACACCCCAGCATTCGGAATTCCGTGAGCCTGGTGGTGGTGAAGATCCTGGTCATCTACGAGGAACAGAAGGGGCCAGAAGTGACCTCCAACGCCGCCCTCACTCTGAGGAACTTCTGTAACTGGCAGAAGCAACACAACCCGCCCAGCGACCGGGACGGAGAACACTATGACACGGCGATTCTCTTCACCAGACAGGTGAGAGCAAGACCCTGTGGATGAGGACTGTCCTCTGGGGAGTCAGCTTTGTCACAAGCAAATGCGCCTGAGGCTTTTCCCCAGTGTTTTGCACTTACTTTGTTTTTTTTTTTTTTAATTGACTAGCCTGGTCCCTTTTACTTAGGTCTTCCTTAATTTTAGTATCTCAAGTCTCCCCGTCCTATGTGAATAGCATTAGAGAAAAATCGTAATTAAAGTCACCCAAAGTAGCCCCAAAGGACAGCTCAGCAGCAGTGAATGGAAGTGCTTCCAAACAAACGTGGAGATAGATGTTGCCAAAAAGTTAGGTGCCAAGCTTTGCGCTCTCTGAGCCTATGAGTCAGGACCCACCTCTGTGCCTTTTAGGACCTGTGTGGGGCCCAGACATGTGACACTCTTGGGATGGCTGATGTTGGAACTATATGTGATCCCAGCCGAAGCTGCTCAGTCATAGAAGATGATGGCTTGCAAGCCGCCTTCACCACAGCTCATGAACTAGGTGAGTCCATTCAGAGTAGGAGCGAGTCCGCTTCACTGAGTTATGAAACTGATAAACCGTGTGCTCGTTGAAGGGGGGCGTCAGCAGGTTATATTGCTGTTTCCAGTTCCAGAGCTTTCTAGAAACTGCAGGAAGTATTTTTTTCCTACTATTCTAAACATAGCCAGCCTTATTAGGATTCAGAATAACATAGGAGGATCTCTGGACCTTTGGAAATTAACATATTTGTTTGCACCTTGTGAAAAACAGACACATTGTATCTGAACTAGATTGTTCCCAACGTACATTTCTTCTTCTAGAAATACCACTTTGAGACAAACGAATCCCCCATGAGGGGAAACAAATGCTGCAAATGACCTATATTTTGATGTCGATTTCGGGTTGCTCCTTAGGCCACGTGTTTAACATGCCCCATGATGATGCCAAGCAGTGTGCCAGCATTAATGGCATTGACCAGAATTCCCACATGATGGCGTCAATGCTTTCCAACTTGAACCACAGCCAGCCCTGGTCTCCCTGCAGTGCCTACATGATTACATCATTTCTGGATAATGGTCACGGTAAGATGCTTGAGCTACTCTTTCTAGATGTAATCCAGCTTCCACGTGGAAGGTTCTAGTTAAACCAGCTCTTTCTCTCTCTCTCTCTTTTTTTTTTTTTTGTTCTCTTTCTTCCTCCTCCTTCCAAATTACTTTCATTGTCAAGAGCATACATTTTTAGAATTTAATTCCCCATAACAGATAATTCTTCTGGCCGAGTAGCTCCTAACATACATTAATTTGAGTTTTTCAGCAGAACAATAACTTCCGGTCACTGTTAACATGGAAATACCCCTTAGAGGACAATATCTTACAAATTGTGTAAACCTCCCTGGCATTTTCCCCAGAAGTTCTAGTGTTCAAATCACTCTGCTATATATTATGTCTTATGATCCATATTTTCTGAAACTGAGCTGCCTTTGACGTGTTTTCATTTCCTGTTTTATAATACGAGCTGGCATTTCTGTTGCAGGGGAATGTTTGATGGACAAGCCCCAGAACCCCATCCAGCTCCCCTCGGATCTCCCCGGGACCTTGTATGATGCCAACCGGCAGTGCCAGTTCACGTTTGGGGAGGAGTCCAAGCACTGCCTGGACGCAGCCAGCACGTGCATGACGCTGTGGTGCACGGGCACCTCCGGCGGGCTGCTGGTGTGCCAAACCAAACACTTCCCCTGGGCAGATGGCACCAGCTGTGGGGAAGGGAGATGGTGTATCAACGGCAAGTGTGTGAACAAGACGGACGAGATGCACTTCCATGTGAGTTTTTCTGTGGCAACATGTGCGTACTCCTTTAAAATTCAGAATTGGAAGGAACAGAGTGATGTTACAGCATCCGATACCACCATAAACACCCCTGTCGGTGGCTTTGATGATTCTTTTTTACAGCTGTTTCTTTATCTCTTGTTTTTCTCTTCTATTCCCTAAGAAGACCTCCGTAGAGAGTTCTAATGCTGATCACTTGTGTCCTCGTTTAGACTCCTGTTCATGGAAGCTGGGGGCCCTGGGGACCCTGGGGAGACTGTTCGAGAACCTGTGGTGGAGGAGTTCAGTACACAATGAGGGAGTGTGACAACCCGGTCCCCAAAAACGGAGGGAAGTACTGTGAAGGCAAGCGCGTTCGCTACAGGTCATGTAACATTGAAGACTGTCCGGACAACAATGGTGAGTAGACACGGGGACCGGGTCATGTGGCCACAAACTAGCAGGTAAGGGTTGAAAACTGGTGATGTCATTATATCCTTTTCTTTCCAGGAAAAACCTTTAGAGAGGAACAATGTGAGGCACACAATGAGTTTTCTAAAGTTTCCTTTGGGAGCGGGCCCGCGGTGGAGTGGACACCCAAGTACGCTGGCGTCTCGCCCAAGGACAGATGCAAACTCATCTGTCAAGCCAAAGGCATTGGCTTCTTCTTCGTGTTGCAGCCCAAGGTAGTTATTCTCATTCGTACTCTTGCCTAAGAAACAAGGGCTTGAACTGTGGACTTTTCACACAACTTAGGATACCGGTTCATTAGTTTATATGTTAACGGGTTCCATTTCAAATCAGGTCTCCTTAGATGGCTTGGCAGCTGTCTGCTTTGAGTACGGCGGTGTTGTCAGTTAGGAATAAAGCTTGAATCCAGCACTCAGGATTCTTGTCATTGCTTGTTATTACTGTGATGTACAAAGAAAAGCCCTTCATGGTTAGATAAATTCGCATGGCAACCAACCAGTAGTTTTGGAAAATAGCTTAGGCATGGACCGAAGTACTAACTGGGGATTACCACTGGCATGTGCAAATGGGCTTATTAAAATGAACTCTGAGCATTGATAACTCTTGTGTTTGAGGACATATATTGAACTAGTAGAAGCATCATTTTGCTGTTTTGCTGAGGGGATAAATCTGGTTCTGAGGTTAAAAAAAAAAAGAATTTTGGTTGAGATTATCATGTGCAGTGATCACTGCGGGCTATGAAAATACTTCCCAGTTGCAGATTCAACATACAACTGACTTACTCGGCACCTACAATTGCTGGGTATTATTCTGGGCACAGAGCAAACTGCAGTAAACAAATTGACAAGCTCTGCTTTCATTGACCTTACCTAGAAGTGAGATGGGTCAATAAACAAATAATCAACAAAATTTAGAATTTTTTCAGACATCTACATCTTAACCAACTGAGTCACCCAGGCACCCCTGTTTACCTCATATCTTAAGTTAACTTTCTTTAGATCTATTTAGTGCTTGTTTCTTAAGGCAAGGAGTCCCCCATAGCAAAGATTTCTTTGTAATTGTGTAAGGATTCACACAATCATGTCATTCTTTAACAAAAAATTCCTATCTAATTTCCAAAAACCATTCTCTGGTTTATAATAATGTAATAAAAGCCACCAAGAAGGGTAGTAGGTGACATGTGTCAAGTTCTATTTTAACTATGATGGTTAGGAAGGCAGAGACAGTATGTTAATGAGGGAAACCTTCGTAATTAGCAGCGCATCATCTCTTTCCGGTGTTAACGTGTGACACCAGGTATATCGCTCCTCCTTCTTCAGGTGGTTGACGGTACCCCGTGTAGCCCAGATTCCACGTCTGTCTGCGTGCAGGGACAGTGTGTAAAAGCTGGTTGCGATCGTATCATAGACTCCAAAAAGAAGTTTGATAAATGTGGTATCTGTGGAGGAAATGGATCTACATGCAAGAAAACATCAGGATCAGTGACTAGTGCCAAGTGAGTTTTAAAACGTCACACCCCCAGAGATCTTATTCTTTAGATGTAATTTTACGGGTCTGATAAAAATTACATGCTACATGACGAGCTAAGTAATAGAATTACCCAAGGGACTGAGAGAGTCTTGTATCTGTTTTTCCTGCCTGCAGACCTGGATATCACGATATCGTCACAATTCCGGCTGGAGCCACAAACATTGAAGTGAAACAACGGAATCACAGGGGATCCAGAAATAACGGAAGCTATCTTGCCATCAAAGCTGCCGATGGCACCTATATCCTGAACGGCGACTTCACTCTGTCCACTTTGGAGCAAGACATTACGTACAAAGGGACCGTCCTGAGGTACAGTGGCTCGTCCGCCTCGTTGGAAAGAATCCGCAGCTTCAGCCCTCTCAAAGAGCCCATAACCATCCAGGTCCTCACCGTGGGCAACGCCCTTCGCCCTAAAATTAAATACACCTATTTTGTGAAGAAGAAGAAGGAGTCTTTCAATGCCATCCCTACTTTCTCCGAATGGGTCATCGAAGAGTGGGGCGAATGCTCCAAGTCCTGCGGACTGGGCTGGCAGAGGAGACTGGTGGAGTGCCGGGACATTAACGGGCAGCCCGCCTCCGAGTGTGCGAAGGAAGTGAAGCCGGCCAGCACCAGACCCTGCGCGGACCTGCCTTGCCCCCACTGGCAGCTAGGGGATTGGTCACCATGTTCCAAGACTTGCGGGAAGGGTTACAAAAAGAGAACCTTGCAGTGTCTGTCCCACGATGGGGGGGTGTTGTCTCACGAGAGCTGTGATCCTTTAAAGAAACCTAAGCATTACATAGATTTTTGTACGATGGCAGAATGTAGTTAAGCAGCGTGAGTGTTGAGGGAAGGACAAGGTGTGGAAGGGCTGATGCACTGAAATCAAGAAGGCTGGAGGGATCCGGTGTACCTTGCCCGTGATCAACAAGGAGTGTCAAGGAGTTGGGAGCGTAGAGGTAGGTAGAAAAGAAGTTAGAGTGTCAGAATATCCTGCCAGTTACAAATCTGATAGGGGAGTTAACGAGGGTTATTAATCTCTGAGCAATGATATAGCATGATAAAGCCCCAGGGCATTATTATTATTCCTTTTGTTACATCTATGACAAGTTTAAAAAACAATAGAAACAATTGTCAGACTTAGTTTAAGGAGTATACGATCCCTGTTTTGTGGTACTGATTAAATTCTTTGTATCAGGCGGGTTGGGGAATGAAAAGCAGGAGAGAGAAGAGATTTTTTTTTAGTTTCCGACAGGGCTTACTTTACCTCACTAACAACGGAGGGAGGAAAGGGGTGCAAATAGCATCTGTAACCAGCACGGATTATGGCTGCTATCATCTCAGAGAACGTGCCTGCCGTCTTTTCTGCCCCGAGGTAAGAATTCAAGACTGTCCACCACGAGAGAAATGCTTAACAACCTCAAATGACTCAAATGAACTCCGTCTTTACTTTCTTGTGGCCCTTGTTGTGTCTTTATTCGTGATTTCCTTTTGACAAAGAAACACTTCCACGTGTTGGTAAAAATGCGGGATGTCTACAAGGGTTAAAAAAAAGCAGCAATGAATCAGATGCTCCTGCAGACGAGGCAGGATGGGCTCAGACCGCCTACTTTCTTCCCTCTGTGTGTAAGCCTACTTTAGGAATGTGGATGTAAAAAAAACCAAACCGCTCCTGTGTCAAGAAAGACCGGGTGATCACACAAAAAGGATGTAATGCCGGTATAAGAATGGGGTGTGTAGAGTGGGATCCCTGGTGTTTGGGGGCACGGAGATCACTCGTCTCACAGCGGGGAGGCTACTGAGGGGTCGCAGGTCCATCCCCAGCAGCTGGCCCAACAGTCATATCCTGGTGAATGTCTGTTCAGCTCTTCTACTATGAAAGAGAATATGACTTTTTTTTCCCATATGTATATAGTAAAATATGTTACTATAAATTCTACATACTTTATAAGTATTGGTTTGTGTGTTCCTTCTAAGAAGGACTATAGTTTGTAATAAATGCCTATAATAACATATTTATTTTTATACATTTCTTTCTAATGATAAAACTTTAAGTTATATCGCTTTTGTAAAAGGGCATATAAAAATAGAGTATTTATACAATATATGTTACTAGAAATAATAAAAACACCTTTTGAATGTGTGTGTCTACTTCTTTTTTTTAAATGGGAATTCATTCTTTGGAAGGAAATCTGAGACGCAAAGACTGAATTTGAAGACTGAATAATTTTCTTAAATTCTATAGAGATAAGGTTTCATTCTCATGAAATGTGTTTTATGTATCCTTAATGTATGCGATTGCTACCGAAAAAATCTATTATATCTTCGGTGATAGATTTTTGTTAAACGTACACCAATGGTTGGCAGATGTTTTCTGTGAAGAGCCAGATCGTAAATATTTTCAGTTTTGTGGGATGGATCATCTCTGTCACAACTCTGTACCTGTGCTGTTGTAGCATGAAAACAGCCATAGACAATACATCAACGAATGGGCGTGGTGGTGTTCTAATAAAACTTTATTTACAAAAACTGGGCCAGATTCATTCTGTGGGCAGTTTGCCAACCTCAGACATAAAACATTAATGAGAAAAGGTGAGGTTCTGGGTGCATTTTGAATTTGTGTCTCTTTGATTATATCATGAGAGTAAAATTTGTGAAAGCACTGAAGCTACTGAGTAGAAAATGATGCCTCATAAATTACGTTTGGGGCGAGAACTGCATGGTGAGCCCAGCCGTCCAAATGTTCCACCTGCTTTTCAGGAACACGAGGTGTTTTGGAGAAACCCTGGAACGCCCGTAAATCACCGTAATTTAAATACTGAAGGGTACGTCAATGATTTTAAAAGTTGAGACCTTGAGACTGCGTCCAAAGTAACTACATTTCTCTCAGGAAATAGCTTATTTACTAGAAGACTCGGATTATGTGGTTAACCACAGACAGCTCCAATGTTACATTTTCATCCTTTTTTTTCACCCTCCTTAGTTTTCTCCAGTAGTTCTATATAACATGCTAATCTCAGATTGAGATGATCATTTCTACTTTGCCCTCAGAACTACTCAAAGCGTTCTTCCCCTGAGCAGCTGAATGTAAGATTCTTAGGAGCCAGGTGCATAGGTCAGAAAGGGTCAGGGGCAGGGGAGGGCAGAACCATGGTAGCCTATGGTTTAGTTTGTTCCTACCTACTGGCCACTGAACTGAAAGGTGAAAGTCAAGTAAGTCTTCTTTATCCTGGGAACTAGTCTTGGTCCCAGAGAACACAATTAAGCATAGAATTTGGCCATGCAATTCAGTGGGCAAACGTGCTCTTTGTACCAACTACCATCATAATTTACTGGCCTAGATTACGGTGTACAAATCCCCATAGTAAGTGACATTGAGGATGTACACACACAAGAAATGCCCTTACCCTCAATAACTATACAAGCTATTTGAAAAAATAAGATAAATATACCTAAAATGATAATCTATAATATAAAGAAGTCATTTGTAGATCTTGCCTAATTGACCAATGAAGAGCCCGCCCTTCCTTCCTTCCTTCCTTCCTTCCTTCCTTCCTTCCTTCCTCCCTCCCTCCCTCCCTCCCTCCCTCCCTCTCTCTCTCTCTTTCTTTCTTTCTCTCTCTCTCTCTTAAAAGGCTTCTGTTGATTGGATGTGGTAAGCAGGAGGCTGAAACTCAGGACACAAAGATAAAAGCAGCCAGAAGACTTTCCACCACCCTCTTTATTCTTGGTCCAAGGTAATGTTAAACAACTTTCTAAGTTGCCACATTATATTTTCAGCCCTCTGTTGGTAAGATTTTCTTTTTATCAATAAACTGAGCAGTTTAAGATACTTCATTTGTGCAGCAAAGAGAGTTTAGGTCAAAACACACACCTCGTTCTGTGAGCTTGACCGGGCACCTGCTCAAAAGGGGTGAACTCTGTGCTCACTCCTGTTGTGGGTACCAGTGATGAGTGGGCATGGTGTTGAGTACTACACCTGACACCTAACTGTCAAAGCATGCAGTGGGCACTCTTTCTCTAGCATTTCAGTAACCACCATGCAAGCACAACTTTTGGGCCAGAGCTTTCACTTAAAAATTGGCAAAAGTCATTTCCAGTTTTTGCTCTTATTTATCTTGTGAAAGAGGGCACTACAGATCATAATGTGACTGAGAGGCAATAGACAACAGCACCATTTGCTAATCTCGTTGGTTTTCCAAAAGAGAGAAAAACAAAAGTTACTAATGGAAAGCTGGTGGTGCTAGACCTGTCAAGGAAATTGACCAAAGCTACCTCATTATAGACGTGTGGCCTGTTCTGCCGTATACATACTTCCGTGACATGAATGAGCTCATATGGCATTGGCAGAAATGGAAACAGGAAAACACAGAAGATGCTTAGTTCATCAACAAGTTTCCCAGCTGATAAATGTTCTGTACCTTCTTGTAAGAGCAACACAACCGAAAATATGCTATGTCATAACCATGGCAAGTCACAGAGGAATAGAGAACTACACACAATGCCCACTCACCCTACTTGTCTCCGTTTGGTCTCAGTCTGGGAAGACTGGGAAGACCAAACGTGGTCTTTGTTTAGTTTGCTCTCGGCTCCATGACTCAGAAGCCTGACCCTTCCCTTTCAGCTGCCTCCTATTAATCACATTGCCTTTATTTAAGGGTAAGTTTCTATAATTACTATCTAACGATTTGTTTCTAATTTAGCATATTTTGTTAGCTATGGTCACTTCTTTTTCTTTAGGATTACTATCATTTTGTGTTCTATGGATCTTAAGAGAAGGTATAAAACATTTACTTGCCAGGGTGGGAAGGAGGTAGAACGTAATTTTATGTCAACTAATCCACGAGAGCTTTCTCCATAAGGAGATATGTGGGGAGAAACCCGAGGGGTGCAAGGGAACAATTTTCTGAGGGATGAGATTACACAATAGAGAGGTGGCCACCACAGGTGAGAGTGAGCTCAACTTCTTGGAGTGAACAGCAAGAGGCTGGAACAATGAGCAAAGGGGAAGGAGAGGGGTTGCTGGAGGGCAGAGAGGTAATAAAAAGAGGTGAAATTCTGCACTTCAGGACTTTGAGATTCGAAATTGGATATAGATGTGAAAGCAAACAAACAAAAAACATTATGTTTGAGTCCAAGTTTTTTGTTTCTTTTTCTGTTTTTTTGGGGAGGAGTGAGTGTTCTGTGCAATATGGAGGTATACTATACTTTAAAGACAAACAAATTAAAAATACAAGATTTTTAGTAAGTATTGAAACTAGTTTTAAACATATAGCTAAATATAAATAATTGTTGAAAATACAGTTTCAAAATTAACTGAAAATATAAAAATAAGTTAAAACAGAAGGTTTATAATGTAGAATATTTTAATAATAATAATTCATATCTAAAACCATATGTCATATTGACCAAATCATAACAGCTGGATAGAATTTTCATATATTGAGAGTTACCAAAGGGCATCATTTTATTTTTGAATTTTTTTTAAGATTTTATTTATTTATTTGACAGATAGACAGAGACAGCCAGCGAGAGAGGGAACACAAGCGGGGGGAGTGGGAGAGGAAGAAGCAGGCTCCCAGGGGAGCAGGGAGCCCGATGCAGGGCTCGATTCCAGGACCCCGGGATCGCGCCCTGAGCCAAAGTCAGATGCTTAATGACTGAGCCACCCAGGCGCCCCTCTTTTTGAATTTTATAACTAGACAAATACAGATGAACGATCTTTCCTGAAAACAAATTTCCAAAAATGTCTCTGCGGAAAGAGGATGTATGCAAAACACAATCCATAAAGAAAACAATGGAAAGCAAAACATAAGGTGTCCGAATACCAACAACATTATAATGAAAATATGCTGTTTAACATGTCCTATTAAAAGACAAATATCTTCAGAATACATTTAAAAATAAAATCCAATGACATGATAACTAAATGAGAGCTATCTAAGTCAAAATGGGGTTTCTTCAAAGAAGTCCAAAGATTTATCAGGCAAAGAGTAGGAAGAAAATAAGAATAGAATAGGATATCAGCCAAAATTATATTTCAAATGGAGAAAAAGCAAAATAAAGAATAATATTTCTTATGGATTAAAGGTAGAATCTATAATAAAATATGTGTCCCAAATAATAGAAGATCTGTATGTCAATTAAAAATTGTTAAAAGTACAAAGGATAATCAACAGGTAAGAACTAGTCTGTTTGTCTTTAAAATCTCTCTCTAGGTAAAAGCAGACATTTTTTCTACGTAAGAAAAAAACTGTAGAACTTTAGAAAGGCATGGAAGAAGACTTGAATACAGCAAGAGACATACATTTCTTTTATTCTAAATAGTAAACCTTTTATTTTCTCCCAAAATAATGAGTAAATTTAATACTATTCCAATCATTAGCCATTCATTAATTTTTTTTGGAAATTGACTAACATATGTAAAGTTCATCTAAAGAAATACATTTGGTGAAGATAAAGAGAAACACAACTGAAAAACAAAGTGCAATATAAGACACTTGTTAGACGTGACTTGAAAATGCACCATATATTGTAATAGGGTTGCATAGCGACAGATGGTAGCTACACTTGGGAGCATAGCATAACTTAGAGAGTTGTAGAATCACTATGTTGTACACCTGAAACTAATGTAACATTGTATGCCAACTATACTTCAAAAAAATATTTACTTAAAAAAATATTATTGCAGAGCACCTGGGTGGGTTAAGCTTCTGCCTTTGGCTCAGGTCATGATCCCAGGGTCCAGGGATGGAGCCCCACATTGGGCTCCCTGCTCAGCGGGGAGTCTTCTTCTCCCTCTACCCCTTCCCCCTGCCTGTGATCTCTCTTTGTCTCTCACTCTCTTTCTCTCAAATAAATAAATAAATAAATAAAATCTTTAAAAGAAATTATTGCAGCATAAAATTACAGTTAGAAAAAAGTGATACCTGTGGAATTATTGACAAGCATAGCCCTGGGTGAGAAAGATAGCTCAGAAATAAACCTTAGTAACCATAACCACAAAACATTACTATATGATGAAGTCAGCAACATAAATCTGTGAGCAAACAAGAATCATTCCAAACATAGCCTTAAAAAAAAATAGAAAACAAATGAACAAAGAAAAAAAAGAGACCAAAAAAAAAAAAAAAGAAAAACCACCCCACCACCACCACCAACAACAACAACCCACACTCTTAAAAGAGAGAACAAACTGGTGGTTACCAGAGGGATGTTGGGTGGCGGGATGGGTGAAACAGGTGAAGGGGAAAAAAATAGAAATTCATTTGGAAAAAAAAAAAAAATAGACCTTTCTTTCAGACCATTCATCAACTTAAATTCTAGATATGTAAATAGTTAAAATATTTAAATGCAACCTTAAGAAGTACTAGCAAGTATAGAGAAATATTTATCTGATATCTGAAGAAATGATGAAAGACATTACAGTCAAGGCACATACACACACACACACACACACACACACACACGGGTTGATGTGATTGGCTTGAAAACTTTAAGCTGTGTTTCAGAAGAATCCTTGAAAAAAATGCAAGTGTATTTTCATTAACACCGAAGACAACCAAGGGTGCATAGATGCTTTCCCACAGGCCATTGGTTTCTCCCCATGATTCCAAATGGCCACTCACTTAGCAGCTAATTATGCTTTAGATCTCAAACTAAATGTGACTTTTCCAGGGAAACACTCCTAGAACCCTTAGGCTATGTGACACTCTAAAAGCACTCCGCACTTTCCCTTCTTGTCACTTCTCACAAAAATCCTCTACTCTTCTAGCTCTGGGCCTGTTTCGCTCACTCTTATTTCCCTAGTTCCTAGAGTTTTGCCTGTGTGATATTTTTATTCCCTTAAGCATAGTCAAACTCCTGGACATAGAAATTTTTATTCTTAGGAAACTGTGCTAAATTATCAAAAAAGTTCACAAAGATTTGTATATGAATGTCACATAAATCTGAATACAGGCATCAAAGGGGTACGCTGAGGATTATTTATGACATAACAAAATGATAATCACAGTAATAATTAGGGCCAACATCCCTGGAAGTTAACTGTGTGTTTTACATAAGTTAGTTCCATTAATAACCAACCCTCCCTAAAAAAAACTCTGATGTAGATATTATTACCATTTCTATCTTATAGAAAAGGAAACAAGGAAAGAGAAATTGAACTACTCGATTGACGTAGAACAGTTAACAGGCAGCTGAACAAGGCTTCCAATCCAGGCAGCCAACCTTAAGAGCCTGTACCCTCCCCACTCTTAAGCATTAAATCATATTAGGGGTGCCTGGTGGCTCAGTCGGTTAAGTGGCCGATTCTTGATTTCAGCTCAGGTCATGATCTCAGGGTCCTGGGAATCAAGCCCTGCACGGGGCTCCATGCTCAATGTGGAGTCTGCTTGAGGAATTTCTCTCTCCTTCTCCCTTTGTCCCTCCCCCCACCCATGTCCCCTTTCTCTCTCTCTAAAATAAATAAATAAATCTTAAAAAAAAAAAAAACATATTAGGGGCGCCTGGGTGGCTCAGTCGGTTAAGCATCTGCCTTTAGCTCAGGTCATGATCCCAGGGTCCTGGGATGGAGCCCCACATCAGGCTCACTGTCTGCAGGGAGCCTGCTTCTCCCTCTCCCTCTGTCTGCCTCTCCCCCTGCTTGTGCTTTCTCTCTCTCTCTCAAATAAATAAATAAAATCTTAAAAAAAAAACAACTCATGACTTCCTTAAAAAAAATTAAAAAATTTAAAAAACCATATTATGGTTACCAAGTTGTATATACAAACACACACACACACACACACACACACACACACACACACTCAAACATAAAAATGCATATACATGAAAATAACATAACTGGTTATTTTTATTTTCTTCTCTGTACTTGCATGTATTTTCCAAATTTTCTACCCAAACACAAATGCATCTTTTTTATAATCAGAAAAAAAGTCATTTTTAAAGGGTAGGAAAACCCTAAGTGGAATGAATGGTTTTCATTGTGTGAATTCATTCTAGCCAGTAATTTAGAGACAAATGTTATGTGTTTTTGCTTTGTTTGCCGCCTCCCCAGTAAGAACCCTTTAAAAGCAGAAGCATTTTTGTGATACCATGACATTAAAGAATGATGATGGCCATTCTCAGTACAAAGGCAAAAATCAGGATAGATAAATTGGTCAGTTTATTACTAGGTGATTTCTTATTATAATTTCAGTGTATATGTTACTTCCCAAAGAGATGTATACTACATATCACTAAAAATTATTTAAAAATTGATTTCAAGTTCAAGTGTGTTTGGGTTTTCCACCATTTTATATTCTTCTACCTCTCTGTTCCTATTTGTCAGTAAAGAGGATGAATGAACAGTAAATCCCCAAGAATTTAGAGTTACTGACTCTTTAATTTAAGGAGAAAAAAAAATGTGTACCTAGCAACCGTAGGAGACCCAGGAGAATCAAACTCATAAATTCCTATCAGGCATAAAATCCATCTGGCTCGTGTATCTATGTGTGTGTGTGTTTCATTGTGTTAGGAAGAAGTGCTTTAGTTCCAAAGTTGTGCACAGCACAAAAGTAGCCAAATGTTAGTGTTAAGGAAAAAACTGGGATCAAGTGACATTATCAATTATCAATTATCCTAGATTATCTATGAAACAGAAGAATTCATCAAAAGCTAAGAGCAAAAGAATAAACTACAATTTTCCATATAGACATACACATAAAGAAGAAAGCCAAGATGTGACGACGATATTCCTCTTTATTTGCAAAGATTTGTGAAAATAACCTTCACATTGCTTACATTGTCCTTTTTAGTTGTCCTCATTTTCCTTATGAAAACTGTCAGGGGGCAGAGATTTTTTTTTTTTTTTTCGTTTTAGCGGTAGACAGAAAGGACATCCAAGAGGCACTGACAGTAACATGTTAAGATGGAATAATGGCCTTTTAATTCACTGGTGTTTATTGCCTTGAACAACACATCAGTGGAAAGGTCCTATCATCTCATCACCGAGGAGATATTTCCAAATTGTCTGTTGTTTCAAAAATTAAAGCTAGATCCTGAAGTAAAATGATATGTCTGGAATTTTCTTTAAAATTTTCAAGCAAAAACAGAAAAGGCGGGGATAGATGAAACAAGATCAGCGAAGTGATAATTGTTAATGCTGAGTGATGGATAGAGACTCGTTATCCTTTGTTCTCTACTTTCATGTAATTAATTTTTTTCTGGGATGAAAAGTGAAAAAAAAAACTAAAGAGAAGTTATACGTCTTTTGTCCAATTTACAAATCAAGTCAGTCTTGAAGTAATTGAAGATATAACATATATTAGTGTCCTTTTCTACTCTCCCATGTGTTCCGGGGAATGAATAAATGTATTTAAAGTACACACACTTAAAAGCACAGAAACATTCTCTAAAACAGCTTGGTGTGGAGGGCAAGAGGCAATCATATAGTAGCTGAGAGAAAGAAAGCGAAGAAAGGAAGGAAGGAGGGAGGGAGAAAGACATTCTTTTTTTACTTGTAGCACTGCAAAATGTAGAGTGATTCAATGAGTTCTCTGTTCTAATCGGCTGTAAATTCATCACTTTTTTCCTGAGGCCTGATTTACGTATTATCTGAGTCCTTAAAAAAAAAAAAATCACTATTAACGTGTTACAGGTTTTGCATCAAGAGGAAGAATGTAAAAGCAAGTAAAGAGAATGAAAATGGAGTCACTTTTACTCAGAAATAGATGTGAAAGGCAAGCTGAGTGGGGGGAGGGGAATCGATAGGAAGAGACTCAGAGGCATTCTCAGTGCCCCGAAGCTGAGGGAGGTGAGGCCACCACTGGTGAAGCAGGAACACAATGTTGGGCGCAGACAAAGGACACATTTGGCAACCCTGACGTTGCAGATGAGGGAACTCAGCTGAAAGATTTAAGCAATGGGCAAGGATCAAAGATCTCTGATTTCTATCTGAAGCTCTTCACCAGATGTATTCGATTAGCTGTGTGCAGAGCTTCTTCCCTTTATTCTTCTTTAAAGTGCGCTAAGACTTTACCAGTCCGTGTTGTATCGTGCATAAAAGCAGGGAAGGGCACCAAATAAAGAACACCAGAGCCCAGCAGCCGCCTGCAATGAGGAACGTTATTATATTGTCCTGGCTTTTCACTTATTTCAAGTTGGTTTACTCAGTTCTGAATGTTCCAGAACCTTTCACCCTCAAAATTTTCACCAAAGTTGTTAACTAGAGTAGAAGCAACAGGCTTGGCTTTCATCCCCTCTCTTCTCAGAGCATGCCAGAGGCAATGAATAAAATGGAACTCGCTCCAAAGGGTACTGGAGAGGAAAAGGAAGAAGAGCAGAAGCATACACCATCCATGGGCAGATAAACAAATTCTGAATAAATGGAAGTCAGCTGGAGGCCTTCATCTCAAACAGTAAGGTCACAGATTCTCAAGTGCTAGATCTTCAAGTCTATGGGCAGGGTCCCCTCCTCTTACAGATCCAGGGAGATGATATCTAGTTCTCAAAGCACAAGATATTCTGGAATGTTCCCCCAAAATACTAGGACAATTTCTTTTAGAAGTTGGACAACAGTGTTTTTCTAATTAATATACTCTTACCCTAATACTGACATTCCAGTACCATACCTTGTTAATATCCCATTAGTAGGTAGCAGTGATAATAGAATTTTCTTGCATAGACCTTGAGCATGACTTGAGATTGGAGCTCCACATTTAAGAAACAACTGTGCAAGATTGTTAAAGAAATTTGGTTTTGGTCTAGGCTCTCTCTTTTCTTTTCTTAAAACAAAGGTCATTGGTTTTTCTACCAAAAGTCATAATAGCATTGCATTTTATTTTCTTTAACAACCGTGTGCCTGTGAGACATTTATAAGATCAAACTGTAAACAAGCCTGAACACCTGGGAAAGCTGTGATCCCAGACAGCAGTAAGCATGTCTAAAATCCTCACTTTGGATTACACTAAAAATTGCAGGCACAGTTGAAACATAGGAATATTCAGTTCTTACCATGACTGTGACAAAGCAAAAGGTATGATTTTACAAAAACAAAAGCAAAAACAAACAAACCAAAAAAAAAAAAAAAACCCAAAAGGCATTATTGAGAGCGCAGAATCAGAGAACTGAGCATTTATTTTTCTATTTTTGTGGGATTTTGCCAGCCACAACTGTGGGTCTTTAAAGGGGAAAGTACCATACCATTGGTTCTTTCTAACATATCTGACTTAAATTATCAATAACCACCAAAAAGATACAATCTAAAATGTGAAGTTTTTGTAATTGCAGAGGATCAATCACAATAAAGTTGTTTGTGTGCAGATAGTTGGATATCATACTTTTTTGATTTAGAACCCAAAAGAGATAGGAAACTAACACTGTAAAAAATAAATGCTTACTTTTAAGTAATATTTTGGCAGAGAGTGCTGAAAAATCAAACTGTCAACCCTAAAGGTTTAATGGAGCAAGAAGAGTCATTTCATTTAACGACCTATGTTAAAGAAAAACGTCACTTGTTAAGAAAGTCTGCCTTTCCCTAAAATATAATTACACATCTTTCAAGAAGGATAAGCTCAAGACACACACACACAAAAGAAAATAATCAACTTAATATTTCCTTAAGAAAATTATAATAAAGAGGATGAAACTGTGGGGCAGGCCATTAGCTCATCAATCCACCGACGTAACAAATATCTCTAAGAACCAGCAAGCAGGCTATCGCTAAGAACCAGTAAGCAGGGGCGCCTGGGTGGCACAGCGGTTAGGCGTCTGCCTTCGGCTCAGGGTGTGATCCCGGCGTTGTGGCATCGGGCCCCACATCAGGCTCCTCCACTATGAGACTGCTTCTTCCTCTCCCACTCCCCCTGCCTGTGTTCCCTCTCTCGCTGGCTGTCTCTATCTCTGTCGAATGAATAAATAAAAAATCTTAAAAAAAAAAAAAAAAAAAGAGAACCAGTAAGCATCACTATGCCCCTATTTTGTCAAAGCACTCTCCTAGGAACTGAGGAGCCCACAAGAAAAAGAAAGTGAGAGAGAAAGATAAGAGGATGGAAGAGAGGGAGGAAGGGAGAAAGACAACCTTGTCTTCAGTCTTCCAATAGAGCTGGATAAATAAAATGTATACAAGTGAAAAGTTAATTAGCAACACAAGGAAGTGAGTCCAATGAGTTGTATGCGTCATGTGGGCTGAGATAGGGAAGGGAGAAATCACTGCAGGCCAAGGGGTCAAGAATAATTTCAGAGAAGGAGTGGAGATATAAACAAGATACTTCACATTGAACAAAATTGAAAAATAAGCAGGAGATGATATCTTCGCTCAGGCTGATAATAAAGCACATAGACTAGGTGGCTGATAACCAACAGGAATTTATTTTCCACAGCTCTGGAGGCTGGAAATCTTAGG
The DNA here is from genome assembly GCF_017311325.1 of Ursus maritimus. Lineage (NCBI taxonomy): Eukaryota > Metazoa > Chordata > Mammalia > Carnivora > Ursidae > Ursus > Ursus maritimus. The sequence continues at coordinate 17,252,087 of NW_024426552.1, forward strand.
TCAGGGTGTCAGCATGGTCAGGTTCTGGCGAGAGCTATCTTCCAGGTGACAGACTGCCAACTTCTCGTGGTATACTCAGGTGGCAGAAAGAAGGCAAGAGTCCTGTCTAGGATCCCTTTCACACAGGCACTAATCCCATTCATGAGGATTCCACCGTGGTGACCTAATCACCGCCCAAAGGCCTCCACCTCTTAATACCACCTTGGGGTTAGGATTTCAACTTATGAATTTTGTGGGGACACAAACATTTAGTCCATTGCAGACATGTTGCAGATACTGGGAGAGGAATAACAGCAGCCAAAGTGACTGATTCACGTGATCCTTTCTTTCCCAGCTCCTCACGGTGACAAACGAAATGCAAAAATGATGCCATTGGCTGGACTGAAGAGACAGGGAAAAGAATAAAAACCATGTGCACGAGACCCAAAAGATGCTTTCTGCCTTGCTGCCTTCATCCCAACTCACTCCCCTAGGTAGGCCAATTTAATTTGCTGAGAAGTTACCTAGAGAAAGTATTGAATATTTCAATATTATAATTTTTAAAAAATAAACAGAAACTACAGAAGCAAGTAATGTGACCTTTGAAGATAAATATGCCAAAACTAACATATCTAAATTAATGACCCCCCTCCCCCCAGATTCCTCACTTTGGACTGTAAGTCATGAAGCCAAGAGCAGCCAGTCAGAGAAGCAACCTGTTTCATGGCCTCGCAGCTGTGTTTCATTTTTGACCAAAAATGGCATCATCCAGCTTAGATACCCACCTTAGTCATCATACTTGGCTGCAAAGACCCTTAGTTGCGTCCAAAATAAAATCCTCCTTCAAAGAGTGATTTGCCACCACAGGGGATATTCAAAGAATGAGCTGCAGGCTCCGAAGGCAATTTCAATGGATCCATTCCAAAAGTACTGAAGCCATGGCAGCATTACCAGGAAAGGTGTATATACTTCCCAAATGACAACTTTAAAAGGGCCAGAGTGCCATTGAAGGTGGGTTTTGGTTTGTCCATTGTAATTAATTCTATCCTGATAATAGAATTCAACTCACAAAGTTGCCCATAGAGGCTGACATCACACAGGCATTTTCTTTTCAAATGTTGTATTTTTTTCAATTTCCCCCCATTATTCTGTCATTTTAATTGCTAAAAAAGAAATACCAGATTTGGTTTAAATGACCTTTTTTAGCCCAGAATCACTTGAAGGTTTTCACTTTTAACTGTATCATTTTTCATGTGCTAAGCTCTCCAACAAGCATGCATTTCCCATAAAAGTGTTCATCCAGATTTTATGCTCTTTTGCTATCTCTCTCTGAGTGGATTTTATGTTTCTTAATAATAGAACCACTTTTTTTTTTTTAATATATATAGCTCTCCCTCCTGTTGAGTTCCTAGAATTGTAGTTCACACAGAGTAGAAACTCAATAAAGGTTGTACTCATTGACAAACACGGGCTTCCTGCAAAAAGCAGCCATGGCTTCGGACGAACGTTCACCAGCTACTAGGGATGAAGTGGCTTTGCAAGGGGATCTGCCTTCTTACAGCTCCTGAAGCAGACAGATCTGTGCTTGTACATTTCTTTGGCAGCTTACAAATTACTTCATCTCTTTTGAGTTTCAGGTTCCTCTTTTGTAAATAAAGATCTACCCAAAGGATTGTTCTAAATAAAATAAAGGACATTTCAGGTAAAGCTTGTGACGCAGTGGAGTAATGTTACTATAGTTATAGAGATTAGTATCTGGCACAAATCACCCTCCATCCCACCGCGACATATGGATTCACCAACTCAGTTACTTTAGAAGGTTTCTCAGTAATAAGAGCTGATCGAGTTAAATTAGCCTGCAGAAGCTTCTAGAAACTGACAAGTTTATCATCTCCCACAAAAGCATGGACAAACTAGAGTTATCCATGCCTGGAGGGGGCTGCAATAGAATAAGCCCTCTGGGCGGTAAAGTTTACTCCACAGAATCAATCTATTTTTCCAAGTATTGAGTTAAGAGTAAAAATATTTTTTTGATGATGAAACTTAATCAATTCCCAACTTTATGAGTGTCCTTTTGAGAAATTTTATTTTCATTATAATTGAGACCAGATGATGATGGCAATGGCTATCCTAGATGACCAAGGTCCTGGACTACTGCTTTACTGTCTCAGGGCTTGAAATCAAAATTCCATGTTCCCCTTTTCCTGGGTTCACATTTCAGAATAAATTATAAAATAAATGGCATGCGCTTTTGATCAATCAGTTTACTGCTGGAAATTCAGAGCTTCTAGAAATATAAGAAAGGGCGAGCCAGTGGGTGTTTTTTTTCTAAGTTCACTAGAAATGACACAAACTATATTTCTCATTTATTGTGATCTTTTTTTCACGTAAAGAAACACACTGTCATCTCTATTCAGATACACGGAGTACTGTGACTTCTTAAAGAGATTTTTTTTAATGATGAATGTTACCATAACAGGAAATATAGAACGAAAGTTTAAGCATTGTGAAAAGGTATTAGAACTTGTTTTTATTTATCGTGGATTCTAATAAGTACTGTTACTCTCACGGTGATTGCTCTTTTTAGCAATATTTTGTTCTCAGAGAAGCCACAATAGCAGTATCTTAACTTTCCTGGAAAAAAGGTATATAAACTGAGACCTCTAGTGGGGCGAAGTGGGAATGTTCCACTTGCTTTCACCTCACAGTGTAACAGATTTTCCCCTGAAATACATAGGGGTTTCAATAGCTTTTAAAATCTGTCTTCTTACCTCCTGAAAAGTTAGTAACAACATTTTATTATACCTTTAAATAGTTAAGAGTGAGAATGATTATATATCAAGTTTGAGAAACCAGTTGTGGGCACCTGGGTGACTCCGTCATTTAAGTGTCTGCTCTTGGTTTCCGCTCAGGTCATGATCTCAGGGTCTGCGCTCAGCACGGAGTCTGCTGGAGATTCTCTCTCTCTTCATCTCCCTCTGCCGCTCCCCCTGCTCAAGCTCTCTAAAGAAATAAATAAAATCTTAAAAAAAAAAAAAAGACCAAACCAGTTGTTAACGATTATAAATGCTTCTGGGAATTTAACATACAGTCTGAAAAGTAAAACTTTATTTGGATGGAAAGCTCTTTTATTCCCTAGTGAAATGACTCACTGTGATTTTGTGCCCTGGGGATGAGGGGCACACTGGGAGTCTGGAATCCTGTCGCAACGATGATGCAGAGACTAAAAATACTTGACATTTCTACACTGTTTGACATACTGTTACAAGAAAGCAGTGTTACAGTGCTGTATGGCTATCCTAAGCCCAAACCAAATGATAAACACTGCAGTGTACCTCCTGAAATATGAGACCAACTTGAGAAGGAGAAATGGCAAAAGGGAGGTTATACAAAATATTAATAATGGGACTGCGAACAGAACCTAAATGTCTGCACAGATTTAAACAGCTGTGCATGAGTTTGCTGAAAAAGCGGTTTAGATCATATGTTTTCCATGTACTTTAATTTATGGTTTTATTTATTTGCAATTGTAAAACAAAAACCAGATTGAGTCTGAAAAGAGGATCCCTAAGGTATCATTTATAGATAACTCTGGTTGGAGATTATCCAAGAGGAATGAGACGATTCAGCTTGGTAAACACTGCTTTTTCCAGTGAAATAGCTCTGAATTCGGTAGGAAAAAAAATGCTCAAAAGATAAGGTTTTGACATGACCATTAAAACGCCAGTGATTCCGAATGAAAAATGTTGTTCCCAAAGTCATACATAAGCATAATGTCAAAACACTTGCCCAACACACTACGCTTACCACAAACCCAAGGTAAAGTTTAGAAATGCACGGGATTGATCTCATACAGAGCAGGATAGTGGTATGTTTTGTTCAATTCATTTTCTGGGAAAATACTTACTAATCATCTCTTGTATAGAGAAGGGTATGGCAGATCAAAGATTGAATTTCTCCATGCTTGAACTCTTCTTTGGGAGGTCAACATCAGATGAAACTACTAAACAACAACCATGTGTGGTATGCTTTGCTACCAACGGTTAAGTTACAGATAAAATGGGCCATAGGGTGAGCAGAGAGTAATATAGACTTGGATGCTTGGGAAAGACTTTGTGGAGGAAAACGAATGTGAAGTATTCCCTAAACAATGGGTGGGATTGGGATAGGCGAAGAAAGGCATTCCTAGAGGTATGACAGGACCTGAAGTGAAATCTTAGAGGTAGAAATGAACCTGAGACAGGAGTTTCTTTTAAGGTAATCATGGAGGAAAAAGGATCTACAAAAAAAGAACTGAACCATTTTGGACTTGGGATAGAATGGAGGTAATAACTGTAAGCCACAGGATTCCGTGAAAACCTGATGGGTGCTATGGGAGCACTGCTGATGATTCCAGGAAGGAAGTCAGTGATAACTTGAGGCTTCAGAGGCTCCATATCAATATTTGCTAAACAGTGAATTTCCTCTGAGTGCGTTAATAGGTGGTATTGTTACGATATTAAAAAATATAAATCTTGATCCAAGCTTTAAGGAAAATGTAAGTCAATTGTCTAGATAAAATCTGTCCTCAAAAATATTTAGAAACAGGGGCGCCTGGGTGGCACAGCGGTTAAGCGTCTGCCTTCAGCTCAGGGCATGATCCTGGCGTTATGGGATCGAGCCCCATATCAGGCTCTTCCGCTATGAGCCTGCTTCTTCCTCTCCCACTCCCCCTGCTTGTGTTCCCTCTCTCACTGGCTGTCTCTGTCTCTGTCGAATAAATAAAAATCTTTAAAAAAAATATTTAGAAACAAATACAAATAACTCATGAGTAGTATGAAACCTGATGAACGGCTAAGATAAGTCAGAGGCTAAGAAACAATGAACCAATGAAGTTGCAGAATCTTAACTTTCTGTACATGTATCCTGTTTTTAAAGGAAGTACAGTATTATCATGATGGTTAAGTTTGTGTGTCAACTTGGGTAGGCCGCAGTCCTCAGATGGTGAATCAAACTTGCTTAGATGTGGCTGTGAAGCTATTTTCTAGCTGAGATTAACATTTGAATCAATAGACTTTGAGTAAAGCAGATTACTTTCTGTAATATGGTGAGCCTCATCCAATCAGTTGAAGGCCTTAAGAAAAAGACTGTGCTCCCCCAAGGAGGAGGATAATTTATTTTAAGGAATTGATTCATGCGATTGTGGAAGCTGGCAGGTCCCAAACCTGCAGGGGAGGCCGGCAGGCTGCAGACCCAAGAAAGAGCTGATGTTGTTCAAGTCCAAAGGCGTCTGTAGGACTTGGAGGAGAGTAGTCTGCCTACAGACGCCTCTGCCTACAGCTCTTCCTTGGGTCTGCAGCCTGCCAGCCTCTCCTGCAGGTTTGGGACCTGCCAGCTTCCACAATCACATGAATCAATTCCTTAAAATAAATTTTTGTCTCTCTCTTTACATACACATACACAACGATGAAAGCAGCAAACAAATCCCTGCATGTAGAGAACTTCTTCAGACGTTCAAATGTGTTTTGTTGGGCTGCTTTCTGTTTTGTCTTCTTTTCCTTGGAATGGAAGATTCATTTCAAATCATGATCAGAAATAAAGTTAATTAGAAGTGGAAACCAGTGAGAAAATGGTCTACCCTAACGCAGGTAATGGTGAATGGGCCTAGAGTCAGATGATTAAATCTTAAGCATTAACATAACATGAATGAAATGTAGCCATTAGGAAAAATGAAAAATTACATAAATTTTTATATCACCAAAAATATATTTACGAAGAGGATGCCCCTCTTTCAAAGTGCCACTCCTCCAGTCTGGCAGTTCTTCAAAAAACTAAACATAGCATTGTCATGTGGCCCAACAATCCTACTTCTGAGAATATACCTCAAAGAATTAAAAGCAGGGAGTCAAACAGATATTTGTATACCAATATTCATAGTAGTGTTATTCACAAGAGCCAAAAAGTGGAAACGACCCAAATGTCCATCAGTGAATGAATGAATGAATGAATGAACAAAATGGGGTATATATGCATGATGGACTATTACTCAACCACAAAAGAGGAATGAAATTCTAATATATGCTACAATATGGGTGAACTTTAGAAACATCATGCTAAGAGGGGCGCCCAGGTTGCTCAGTAAGTTAAGCATGAGACTCTTGAATTTGTCTCAGGTCATGATCTTAGGGTTGTGAGATCGAGCCCCGCATTGGGCTCTGCACTGGGCATGGAGACTGTTTAAGATTCTCTCTCTCCCTTTCCCTCAGCCCCTACCCTCCTCCTTCTGCTCCTATCTCCCTCCCTCCCTACAACAGACAAGCAAGCATTATGCTAAGAGAAATAAACCAGAGACTAAAGGTCAAATGTTGAATGATTCCACTTACATGAGGTACTCAGATGGTCAAATTCATAGAAAGAGAAAGTAGAATGGTAGTTACTAAGGACTGAGGGAAGGAGGGAATGGGGAGCTCCTGTTTAGTGAGTACAGAGTTTCTGTTTGAGATGATGAAAGAGTTCTGGAGATGGATGGTGGTGATGGTTGCACAACAATGTTTTTGCCCCTGAACTGTATACTTAGAAATGGCTAACGTGGTAAATTTTGTGTTGCACATTTTACCACAATAAAAAAGTATCTCTTTTCTGGGCAGGCAAGTGAGCCTGGAAAGGGGGCAGAAAAATTAGTAGCTATCAGAGTTTGGCAGAGACATCCTGAGTTTAGGAAGAGAAAAACAATTACACTGGGACTAACACTGGACGGAGATAAAGAAATCTGCTGAATGTGAACTTGAGGGTCTCAAGACAATGATAGTGTCTGTATCCCGAGCCAGTAAGAATTGAAAAAGCCAAAATACACATAGTAGTGAGTAGCTTAAGCCCCTCAGAGGATACACCCCCACACAAAAACACACACAAGAACTTTCCATCTAAATATTTATTCATGAATAATAGTGGCGATTGCAAACAATCCTGAACTTGTTCTTGAAACAGTCATATAATTAAAGTAAAAAAAAAAAAGAAATTATTGAGCTCCACCTGAACACAGAAAGAACATGGGCTATATGGGTTTCCCATTTGTCTCCATTTCTCATTTCGTACGGATAAATTTAATTTAATATATTATGGTCATTTCCTATTTCTTTACTAGAGGAATTTTAATTCATTAGAAATATTCGAAATGCTAATTTTCCAGACACCTGATATAGCAAGACAGGTTGGTTGTCTATTGCTACAAACAAAACTCCTAAAAAACCGTAGTGACTTCAAGCAACCGTCACTGACATAGCTCATAAATCTATAGTTTGACCGTGACTTTGTAGAACAGACTCTTCTCTGCTCTCTGAGGCATCAGTTGGAACAACTCGGCACAGAATCTGAGGAGCCACTTCCAGAAGGGTCCCTCCACGACTGGAAAGGTGATGCTCGCTGACAGCTGAGAGTTCATCTGAGCCTGTGGGTTGATTTTCTCTTCACACGTGCCTTTCTTGTGGCCCTAATCCCAAACTGCTTGGGCTTCCCCACAACGTGGTAGTGGGATTCCAAGAGCAATAGTCCCAAGAGAACGTCTTTTTAGAAGGTAGCCTTGGAAGTCATATTGGCTCTAATGCAAACTGGCTCTAGTCTTAGGTTTACCTAGATCAGAATCAAAGAGGGAGGAGGGGATCTAACTACCCTGTCACCACTCAAAGGGATGAGTGCTGGCAACACAGTGTAAGCAAAGCATGTGGAATAGATACTATTGCAGTCATTTGGGGAAAATACCAGCTACCACCCTGGAAATGATAAAGGAGAAATATAGCCAAATACTAATTTTAAAATTTTAGTTTAGTTAAATTTAAGATGAATATCGGACTTAAATACTTGGGATCTCCTAAAAGTGATATTATGAAGTTGAGTTTACTTCTGGCACCTTACCAATTTACCAGTTCCTCCTTCTACTCCACCTACTCCCCTTGGGGCCTTGAATCTTCTACAGGTCAATTCTAGAAGCTTCATTATCTCTGCCCCTGAAGGTGGCCTTCTGATAATCATGACTGATAGTATTATGTTATTCTTCCCTTATCTTTAGCTCCCTGATACTTATTTTGAACCTCATCTTGAACCTATCAAATAATTGTTATAGTAAATTAATATCTGATATAGAAAACGGACAGAGAGCTTGAGATATATGTGTGTGTGTACACACACACGCACACATCTATCTTTTGATAGGTGAATTTTAAAATAAGATAAAGTCATGATTTCCATACAAATATAAGATGAAAATGTGTTAAAGGTTTTCTTTAACTCATTAATTAGTGAGTGAACCAATGAAATGTTATGACAGGTTCAAAGAACTCAAAGGACTGCACATTTACGGTAAAAAGGTTGAAATGAATTTACGGATGCATGCAAAATTGGCAAAACTGCTCCATAGCCACAGCATGATGACCATCAGTCATGATTTCCAAGGGACACAATGTATACTTTCACAGACAGGAACTATTTTCATTTCTATTCATTGCTACAAGTTACCTTCTGTCTCTATGGAGATGTGAAAGAACCTAACTGAAGGTAAAGGCATAGCCCCCTGTAGGAGAACTCAGTCTGCAAAGCCCCCTGCATTTCACTGAAAGGATATTCAATAATCTCTTCTACCCATTTCATTTTTTAAAAAGATTTTATTTATTTATTTGACAGAGATAGAGACAGGCAGCGAGAGAGGGAACACAAGCAGGGGGAGTGGGAGAGGAAGAAGCAGGCTCATAGTGGAAGAGCCTGACGTGGGGCTCGATCCCGTAACGCCAGGATCACGCCCTGAGCCGAAGGCAGACGCTTAACCGCTGTGCCACCCAGGCGCCCCTCTTCTACCCATTTCAAAATCTAACATGATCTTCCCTAAATCTTAAAGTGTCATCATTATTGACTTCACCGATCAGGCCCCATTGGTTTTCTAATATTTTAGTGGTAAAAGCAATAATACCATAAAATCAGATAGAAGGAATGGAAGGAGCAGCCAACAAGGTGTAACTTGGCAAATTGTTCATTTCTCGATCCTTTCATCTCAACTTCTTGATTCATATGCTCATTGACTTTCCCGACGTATACATTCTTTTTCACCAAGACCATACTCTAGAAAACGCATGCCCACTACAGTACAGTCCAATGGATGCAGTGAGAAGAAGAGAATTCCCAACAGATGAGCTTCCAGATGGTTATGAGGCCTTATAGATGACCATGTTTCCATCCGTACCCAGAGACCAACAGGAGACCGTTGTGGAACTTCCAGTTCGGCTGTTCGGGACTTAAGCTGAACTCCTCCACAGAAGCCAAGTGCTACATAAACAGGATTTCTGGGTGGTCATCCTGGCAGCATGAAGGATGATTCATTGAAGTAGGGAGTATTAGAGGAGACAGAGGCACAGATGACCTCTACAAGGTTCAAATTAGAATCCAGGAGCAATAACGAATCCAAAGAGAAATTGAAGCTGAATATTATTTTGTCCAAATTCAAACTACTCTCTCAGCAGGGAACACAGCCCATCAACAAACATCTCTTCATTTTATTGGGCTTGACACCAAACCAGATTTCCTCATACAACTCTCTGTTATGCTCAGGCTCAAAGCCGGAATTAACATGCAGTGTTTGTCTTATTTATTCCTGACTCTTTCACTGGGAACTAAAATATTTGGATTACATTACCCATGACAATGAGAGCTCTGGTGGTAAAAACATGGTCGCAATGAGCTGGCAAGCTCATCAGATACAGTGTTGCATGTCACACATACACATTTGCTTAATGCATTGGTGTTTGTATTTTAAGTTCTTTCCGCATGTTTCCTTTTTAAAACAATAAGTTTCCTTTTATCCTCACAATAAGTTCTAAGATAATTAAAGCAGGTACTGTCATCATATATGATAGAAAAAGAAACTGAGTTATAGCAACTTTGAGTTTATTTTTCATATCATACAGGATCGTGGTGATGAATACTTGGGCAAAATCACATGTGCACATGATAGGAGCTGGAAGTTAATATTCAGACACCAAATCTTGCTCACCATGTGTATGAATAACAAATGACAAGTTTAGAGCACTGCTGGGGAGAAGAGACCGTGTCAGCCAGATGTTTTCAACACAAATTTCAGGCTCTTGAAATGGTTTATGTAGGTTGGTTTGGCGTTTTGGGTCAGCTTTGGCGTTTCAAAGGGGCTTTGACCTTGGACATAAAGGTAAGGGGAGGTGAAAGGCAGTTTCTACAGCATAAAACAACACTGATAAGTTTGCTACTTCTCACCATATTTTGCCTTCTAAAGAACTTAGAAATAGAAGCGTCGTCTGTGAATATTTGAAGAATGCATTTGAGGAGTGAAGAAAATATTTGTATGCTGAATATTTGTCCGAGAAAATTTCTTATGACTTCCCAAGCAAAGCACAATCATTAGAGCTTATCAACTTCAATGCTGGAGAGAGAAAATGGAGTCTCTCATGTCAAGCAGGAGGCTGTGTCCAGCAGGGGCCTGAGTCAATCAATGACGCAAGCAGTTAAGGTGCTGCAGTGAGGAGATATTGCCTGGACAAAAGCCAGCCAACACCCCAGATCTGAGAATGAGCAGAACCAGAGGAGATCTGCAGGGACCCAAAACCGATTAAGTCCCTTTAAAAAGGGAAGGATTTTGGCAGCCAACTATCAGACTCTTCAGATGGGACCCCTCTATGTCTGACCACTTAAAAAAAGGCAACTGCCGCCGAAGGCTCTGCCCAATCGATCTCGGAGCAGAACTGCGATCCTTCTCTGCTTGAACACAAGCAGCAGTAAGTGCCTTGAGCTGACCCCGACCCGACGGAGGCCTTATCTCAACCGCGTGCCCACAGACTGACTTTGCATTTGGTTCATTCACTTCCTACGCCCTTCTGTTACCTTGTCTGTTGTGTAGTTTGTCTTCTGTCCTGCTCTGCGTGCTGTGTAAGAAGCCAAGGTTAATCACATCGTAAACGTCATGGAGTTTGGATCTTCAACCTGCTTTACAATTGTGATTTAACTTTGCTTTATGATTGAAGAAAGTTGACATTGTGGAAAGACACAACTCGTGTGTGTGCCTTCAGAGCCTGCTCACGACAGATGGAACAGCAACTGCCCCATCTAATAAGTATTTCTCGTTGACCTATCTCAAATAGTGTCGCCATAGGATGCGTGGGCAGAAATAAAATCAGGTGTCTATCACTCACTCCTTTACACCATGGTGCGAGCAAGTGACTTTCAGTACCTTGGATGATTGGTCAAAGAAACACTGCTGCTTCTATGTGTATTTTTAACTTCAGTTTAGAAAGTGACAGTGTTTAAGTTTGTTTTCTGAATTAAAATGCAATTTAACATCTAATACATACAGGCAAAAAAATATGAACACAGAGTTGGTTTTTGCTTGTGTGTGTGTGTTTGGCTTTTGAACTAAGTGGGACTTTCCAATAGGCCTGTAGGTACCTGGGCTCAGATCCTACGTGGTTATGGCTGGAACAACACTGTCCTTGTAACAAAGCTAATGACAAATGAATTTCAGGCGCTGTTTTCGTCACTTAAAAAACAAAAAAACCAAACTATTGTAATTTTCCTCTCAGTTCTAAAATATGGAGATTAATGAATCTTTCATAAATAGATTTGGACAGGAAAAGCCTGTCAGGACAGCATCGTCTCGGTAAGTTCAAGAAAGTTTTATTTCTGATGCAGATGATGTATTTTTCCATCCTATTTTGACTGTCTCAAAATTGAATATTGGGAAAAAAAACATGAAAGAAGCTTCGAGTCAAAAGCAGGAATTGTAACAAAGCTGTTTAGAATTCGGCAGTAGTTTTGCAAAGTAAGAATATTCTCTACCACCAAATCAGAAATTGATGATCCCTCCAAATGCATGAAAGCCCTTTGATGATGAAAGCAAACTCCCAGGACAATTTGAGTCCTTTTTTCCAAAGTGAGCCTCCACCCTAAATTTCCAACCATCTTACTTAATTTGGCAAGGGGACAGTAGCATAAAAATGCATTTTGTTCATGAATTATATCTTTTCCTGTTCTCCATGACATTTATGCATGCCAAATATAAATGACCACACATGTATTAAGTAACAAAGGTGTCTTTCCTTTCCAGTAGCACACATTTTATTAATAAGGATTTGACCCAATAGTCAGAGTAAAGAAAAACTTTAAACTGGTTTCTGGAAATAAATAGCACAGCCCATCTGAGGTAAATTATCTATTTCAAAGTTCCAGTTCCTTTTAGCATCTCAGAAGGTTACTTGCCAAAAAAATAAAAGTCATTTCTTGGAAGAAATAATTTACCTCAGGTGGAAAAGGAGCAAAGGTATAGTTCTTGACTTAGCAAGATCTCCAACCAAAGGCTTGGGATCTCAATTACTGAGTGGATCTCAATTGTCTAATACTGAAATCACGTTGTAAGGTCTGAAGCCATTGGTTTTTATTTATAATGTTCTATTTGAAAGCTGTTCTTGTTTTAAAAGGACTATTCCAAAGGTGTTACCACAAAACCCACACCCTCACAAAACTCAATACTGGTATATATTACCAGATCACAGACACTTTCTGACCTATCTGGAGGCAATCGTTCACAGAGGCGAGATGTTCAGCTTGGTCAGGGGTATTTATTGGTACGGTAAGTTTAAAAATATTACCTCATTCGTTCTCATTCTAGGTATGCATTCTTCCCAAGTAGCTTCCTTTGTGCCAGGAAACCTAAAAATCTGATTTACACACGGATGGGGGTGCCTTCTGCATACCGTGTTCATAACTGCCATTATTTTACTTGTATTCAGTTTGTTCCGTATGTATATTTTAACTTCATTCTAGATTCTCACGCCAGGGTTTAATGAACTCTAAGTCATCGTTTTTCAGCATTAATCTTCACCAGCTGTTTTGTAGTTATGCTGTGGGGGGGTCTTAGGTACGGTGGTGCTCTAGTTTCCACTTGCCTTTCTTTTTTTCTTTTTCTTTTTTTTTTTTTAAGATTTTATTTATTTGTCAGGAAGAGAGAGGAAGAAAGAGAGCACGAGGGGCAGAAGAGAGGGAGAAGCAGACTCCCCGCTGAGCAGGGAGCCCCATGTGGGACTCAATCCCAGGACCCCGGACCATGACCTGAGCAGAAGGCAGACACTTAACCGAAGGAGCCACCCAGGCGCTGTCTCCCTGCCTTTCTTTCTCACCTCCAAAGGCTACGCTTTGCTTCTACGACAGTACCATCTTTATCCCCATCCCGCACAGAATCTCAACTGGAACTTCAAATTCCAGATTGGGGGACAGAAGAAACAAAGATGTAGTTTCTGTTTGTCACAAATATTCCCTAGGAAGAGTTCCTTGGACTGGCTTGAAGGAGGTTTTGAGAAATGAAGATGATCTGTCTAAGGAGCTCATCAAATTTCTTCTCCATGCAGAGAGCCATAAACAGATCGAAAACCGTAAACTGCGATTTCCTGTGTAAGTGAACCTTCTGTGACCTGTCGGGCTCCTAATTTCAAGAGTATAAGTACACTGATTTGACATAAGAGGTGGGGAACATAAACATAAATGCACGTGGAACCTGGAGTTTGAAGAGGAAAATCATTCTGACAACCTGATGTAGGCATGGGTGTGGATGGCTATGGACCATGAAGTTAAGATACGGAAAGGTATATCGCACTTAGCATTGGCTAAATGGTAACACCTTTTTTACATAAATAAAAAGTATTTATTAAAGTTAATAAATCCCAGCTTGGCAACCTAAACTGAATTTACCCTTTCGTTTGGATAAATGAGAGGGTACTCAATATCTGTGGGAGGTTGGCATGAAGCTTGGGAAAGCTCACACACAGAGAAAAAAGTTAAGGCACATGAAGTTAGACCAAGAAAATCATCCCAAGAATTGAAAGGAGGATAAATGTGAATGTGGAAGGCTCTCTGCTACTTGTATGGTCCCATGGCCAACCTCATGCAATTTTATTTGAGTTCTATGGAGTGAACCAAAATAGAAAGAGAAAGATTTTTTCCAGCTAACACTCTGCAGGGAGTTAAGAGCACAAAGGAGGGTGACATGATTCAGGGAACTCACAGGTGATGAGAGCGATACTCATCGCTTCTGAGGTATGTATGTCTTCCCCACACGGCCTCTCAAGGAACACAGTCACGGTTAGCTGGATTATGGGTTTGAATGCTGGGGGATAGTTTCTGCAGAGAAGCTGCACAGGACAATCTTGCCAGTGACTGCAGTGATAAGAAACAGTAGAACACGGTGGTGTTGATACTGGCTTGTGGCCCTTTTAGAAATATCAGGCCCCTCAACAACGGATTACTATGGGAAGCCGATGTAAGACAAGAGGAAAATGGATGTGCATGGTATATTTCAGAGCTGAGTGTGTGTGTACGTACAAAACATCCCCTGGAGACGTCCAGAAATATTTAGGAGGACCGATGCAGTTTCCTGTAGGTCTGGAATAGCATGTGGGGGAAGAAGTCAGAGAACACTCAGGGAGACTTAGGATGACACAGATTTTTGCCCGAAAACCTGTGCAGTCTGAGGAAACCCAGGTTATACCCATAAAGAGCTGCCTATGTTGGTCCAAAGAATATGCAGCAGATATTGTGAGCTGGCTTATTCAACTTCTGTTCATTCCTGCCTACCAAAATTTAAAATAAAATTCTCATTCTTGCTTGCTGTTAAGGAGTGACAGTGTAAAATGGTTTGGGGCCAATGAGACTCACAGAGTTCTTCTCAAATGATAATGGCAAAACCTTGTGAGAAGAAAGCTTTGGCCATTTACACTTGCCCTCTTCTTTCTGTCTGGAATGAAGGTTGTGATGGCTGGTGTTGTGAGAATCATTTTGTGACCATGAGGTCAAATGCAGTTAAGACAACCTAGAGAGCCTGGTTCCTCGGTGGCATTGTTGACATCTGCAAAAGCACTGGACTGTCTGTTCCCAGACTTTCTGGCATATGAGAAAATAAACCATTTATTTAAGCCACTATTTGGTTGCCTGTTCACATATAGCCTACTGGCTTCTAAATTGTTTTGTTTGGTACATATTCTATTCTAAATAAGATGTTCCTTAGCTGATAACAAGTTTAAATTTACTGTTTTTCAGTTAGTCAGAATGACATAAAAAAGAGCCCCCAACAATTTGCTTGATCATCATTGTTTGATCATTGCTCTGTACCCCCAACATTTGTCGGCACAGAACAAAGATCAAATACTCATTAATTACTTGGGATCCTTTGAAGGGCAAGTGTTCATCTGAAAGACAGAACACCATATCTGCACTTTTTGTCTTTTATTTCTTTTCATTTTTGTAGCAGGGCAATAGAAATGGAGATTAAAAATATCCTAAGGTAGTAACCAATTGACAATTGATTAATGTTAGCTTTCATCTTTTATCTAAGGTATAAATAAGAGAGTCAAAATTCAGGGCCTTAGTGATATTAAATTAAAAAAAAAGGAAGTATTTTAATACCCCGGTTTTCAGTTCCTGTTTTCCAGTAACATTGTACTTTCACATTTATTATACCATATTGTTAATCCAAGTGGTTTATTCCATGTGAGCACACAAAACCTGTAGGTAGCTGTGTAACAATTACCGAGAATCAAGCCTCGAGAGCAGTTGTAAGCTAAATTTGGGGGCCTGGTGTGCACTGAGCTGAGGCTTTTCCAAATAATAGAATTATCTCCAAAAGGGAAGGTTTTTGTAGTAAGCTTGAGTCCCAACTCCTGCCCAGGCCCAAAGTGCAGAAATGGGGGCAGAAGTTTTCAGCCATATGTGTTGTGCAGACAAAACAAAATTTATCGCAGTGTTATTTTTTAATTTCAGTAAAACCATCAAATAGCCATTCAGAAGAGATAAAAGAAAGAGAGGGGTAAAAGGAAAGGAAAAGGCACATCCAAGAATTAGTGAGCCCGTCTCTCCAGTGGAAATAGTGTCTGCACCTTGTACGCTCCACACACTCTGATTAGGATAATATGATCCAGATGGCCACTCCAAGAAGATTCCTTTCATGAGGAAAGTTCTGGGTGGGGTGGATTATTGTGATCAATGGAATAAACTGCAGCTGGATGAACTCTGGGTTACCTTTGAGAATTGCTAAATTAATGATGATTACATAGATTCTGACAAATTCCCCCGGAATTTTTCTAAGATGGCTGGTTAAATAAAAGAGAGAGAGAGAAAGAAAGAAAAGAGAGAATGTGTTTAGGGGCTAGGTCTTCTCGTGGCAAGGAAAGGCAGCCTCCTAGAGACTGCTGAGCCTCCAGAAGGATTTGAGATTGCAGGATTTGTGGGCACAGCTGAGTTTAGTGGGCAACCCCCCCACCTGAGTTTAGTGGGCTAGCGCCCATGCTGACTGGTTGGGGCACTCCCCGTACCAACTGATAAATATTTTGCATATCACCCCTGCTTTTTGGCAAGAGTTACTGGATTCAACTTCCAGCGCAAACCAAAGGTGGGTCAAGTCAATAGACCAAAAACATCTAAGTTGGAGTGGGAATAGAAATGAGTTTGGTCCATGAAATGCTCATGGAGTGCTCACCATGCACACAGCTTTGTAGGGATGTTAGATACTCAGTTAATAATTCTTCACTTTGTGTCACCCAACAGCTTAAGCTCCCTAGTGCTGGAACCACTTAGATGCACCCCAGAATTATTTCCCTGAGTGATTCTGAATCAGTTCATTCATTTGGTATTTATGTATTGAGCCTTTCCTATTGGTTTGATATTCATCCAGGGACTAAAGTTGAATGAATTAGGTGGGCCATGACTGGATATGTTAATTCTTTTAAACCATTATATTTCAGAATGCTTAGCAGTAACTGCTTAACTAAGTAGACATCTTAACTGTGTGACCCGGATCTCAGCTTCCTACCACAAGGAAGGAACCCAAAAAATTGGAGGCGCAATTTCCCACCTTAGGGTCTGTGAAGAGACTTTTTGGGTAGCATCAAAGCCCACAGGGTTATTCTTGATTTGGTCATTTTGGAGAAAAAAAATGTAATAGATGCCATCTTTGAAAGGAAAGACAAGACTGGGTTCTAAAATTTGGGAGAAAAAAATCTCAGAAATTATGTTTACAGATAAAAAGAATATTTGACCAGAACATACTCCTCCAAAACTCATTATTCTCTTGTCGTTATGGTTTTTTCCTTATGAGATATTCTTTGCTATGTCGGGCGAAGACTTTTTGTGGGAAATCATGGGATAGCAAGACAAGGCAGCGTGGGAAAAGATATGAAAGAGGCCACGTATCCTTACAAAATCAATTTCTCAAATACATTCATAGACGAGTAAAGGCAGGTACACAATACTTCCTCCTGCTACTAGGCCCGACTGTACCCTGTTAAAATAAGAAGTATTAATTGTGTCTGGAGGAAAACCAAAAGTTTTCCCCAATTCACAAAGCCACAAGGGAGCAGGTTATGCTAAGACTGGATGGAAGAAGAGAGGGACAAGGAGAAAAGACAAGAATAAAGGAAGGAGTAGTGGAGGTGGGGCAGAGCTTAAGGACGGTTTTCTGAATTGTATTATTGTTAATGTAATCGTTGAGTTTTATAAATATTTGAAGACATTACTTGAATTCCAGAATTAAAGTTGTGCCATGCTAAATAAAGAACTGTATAAAATATTTTCCAAATGAGCACATATTTGTTTCATTCAACATGAATAACAATGTTAATACTAGATATAAAAACCACATGACCACACTTATCATGGTGAGCATTGAGTAATGTAGAGAATTGTTGAATCAGTATCTGAAACTAAAACAATGTTGTATGTTAATTCGATAAATAAATAATTGCAAATAATAAATAAAATAACAAAAAATAATAACACCACACACAAGCATAGTATCAAAACTCAAATTCTATTGCCAATTTTATGTTACATGATACTTCATTTCCACAAGGAAACGATAACCCCTCAAGAAGAATTCTCAAACTTACTGCATACCCATAAATCTCTAGTCTAGTTTCTCACAAAAATATCCCTTCAATCCATAAGGAGCTGGGACTGGGTCTTCATGGTACCCAAGACCTTGCTGATTGGTAATTGATTCAATTTTTCAGTGTTTATTCTAATGGTTAGCGTGTTAAGGATAGCCTAATTTGGGGGAAAAAATCAAATATACCTGAGAGATTAAAATCTATGGCATATTCACCAAAGACAAATCAGTATGTGTCCACCACACAGTTCTGACTCCCCATCGGGCATGCATCCCGTGTTAACAGATGAGTTCTCATTGGAGATATTGGTACTTTAGGAAATCCAGTTGATGAGTAAACATCAACGAACAAATAAAATGAAGTAGCAATGCTTGTGATGATGATTATCTGCAAGAAGTGGTGATTAAAAACACATTTGAGATCCTGGTGAAATCATCTAATACCAAAGTTTCTGTGATTCCATAATACTAACTGCTTGGGTATGGAAAGGAACAAAAATAAATCAATAAATAAAAAATCAGAAACAAAAACATAAGCAAACCAAAACAAGTACACATCCTCTTTAAGGTATTCATCCAGCTACTTAGAAATGTAAATGTGATGAAGATATCTAACAGTGTCATTTGAAATATAATCCTTTTTCTCACCCACTTACATAAGCCCAGATCCCCACTTAATGTCTATGAATTTGCATATATTGATCTTTCTGCTCATTTGCTACTGGGAACAATGGACACAAATAAGAAAAACCAGAGTCTTCTCATGTAACTTTTTTTTTGGTATTTCTAGCCTACGGATACATTATTCATTTGCTTGATTTAAGCAAGTCTTTGACTTCTTAGATTTAGCTAACCAGCATGAAATCTACAGCATACACCCAACAAATGAAGATAGATGCGAGTGAAGGGAAAGCCCCTTCATGGTTCTCATAAAACTTCTCAAGTTGCAGGCTGATGGTATTTTCTCCTTAAAAGGTATCAAAAGTTACAATGATAAAAGTTTGCATGGTGGGAAACTGCATAATTCTGCCCACCAGCGCCTGTAAAAATTCTCATCATTTTCTCTCTCTTTTGATAATCGCTGGTTTGCCAAGGCATTCAGTTTCACTTGAGACCTTTTTTCACTTTTACTATTCCGCGTTAAGAGTTGAACGTGTCGGAAAAAAGTATTTTAAAATTTAAGACTGTAACATTTTCTTTTGAAAAGTTTTGTCTCTCGGATGGAACATGTGAATGGTAATGAATCACCGGAGCTTTCCATGATGTCCCGAGGCTGTGGTGCGCGCGGGACACTAAATTAATCATTGTAACTGCTTTTAATTTGAGATAATTGCATCCTTGCTTCCTAGTAGTTTTCTCCTGAAGTCTCTCTCTGGCTCGTAGCAGATGTTGTGATGTTTGAAACTTGCTCCAATGCATTTCTTCTCCAGGGCTCTGTCATGAGAAGGCCACTCATGAGAAAACAGAATTTGAACAGAGCGTGGGACCCTGACCTGGCTGTGTACTTATCTGACCATTTGCGCAGATCCATTTTCTATGGATTATAAAACTAGATGATGTTGAGTGAACTCCCAAATTAGCATTTTCTCTTTCTCAGTCTTCTGGAAACTCTCCAGATGGATTAAAATGAAAGTAACATCATGTGTGAGAGAGATGAAGATAGGAAGGCGGGATCATAGAGTGGGTCCCAAGTCCTTGACAAAATGAATTCATCCAATATGGACTCTCAATTCCTAATTTAAAAATGCAGGTATGGGCGTCCGGGTGGCTCAAACAGTTCAGCGTCCGACTCTTGATTTCAGCTCAGGTCATGATCTCAGGGTTGTGAGATCGAGTCCCGCATCAGGATCCATGCTGGGCATGGCGCCTGCTTAAGATTCTCTTTCTTCCTCTCCCTCTGCCCCTCCCCAGCCACTCCCAAAATCCAGGATGTAACCCATCCTTTTATTTTCATCACACTGTAAAGTCATCGCTATTCTACAAATTGATCGTGTTTCACATCTTCAGCTAGGTCACTTAGAAACCGAGCTCTAGCTTGACAATAGTCTTCTCATTTTCCTGTCTCCCTTGTTCGGTCTGGTCCTGACACCAGCCCAGTGAAGTTCAGTCACAAAATGAATGAACAAAGAACAAGGCATCTGCTTATAGCATGTTCCGGAAATGCAAGTAGATGGGGTTGGGTTTAAGGGGAGGGATGTGATGAATAATAGAGTAAAGCCTGAGACTGGGAAGGGGAGACAAGGGAACTCTTAAGTGAAGCAGCAAAAAATACATACCAAAGCCATAAACGGGCTCACCTCACAACCCCTGTACTGTGTGTATACACCTACACTTCTCCCTACAATACATCGCACACTGCCTCCTCCTTCTAGACTTCCATGGGGTGAGCGCTCCCAGAGCCGGACAGGCTCTTAAAAAGCAGTCAGGTCTGGGGCACCTGGGTGGCTCAGTCGGTTAAGCGTTGGACTCTTGGTTTCAGCGCAGGTCATGATCTCATGGGTCGTGGGCTCAAGGTCCTCATAAGGCTCCATGCTCAGCAGGGAATCTGCAAGAGATTCTTTCCCTCTGCCCCTCCCCCCACTTGCATGCGCTCGCTCTCTCTCTCTCTCTCTCCCAAATAAATAAAACTTAAAAAATAAAAAATGCAGTCAGGTCTCCTGCTCCTTCTGCTCTCAGGTCTGATGGGGGGGGAGGGCTGCCTGGAATGGGCAACAGCACTTCCCATATAGGACAACTGAAATATCCAGAAAGGGGACTGCGTGTTCTATTCTCACGCTTCTCTCAGGAACAGAGGGTGGGAGGGAGGCATAAGCAATTCAAGCAGCGGGTCTGGAGAGTCTGGATTGGAGGCATTCCTAAATGTGAGCCCAGAATAAACCACCCACGTCTGGCCTTGACCTACAGGAATCAAGTGTATTCTCTGAAAGAAGTCATGCTTGTCTTTATTTGCAGCTTTGAAAAGGGGGCAATTGAAGGGAGTGGTTCTTACTCAATTTATGCAGAAGGTTATAATTCCATTTACTCCTCTCTTCAGTTGTTGTTTTTGTTGTTTTTAATGTGAGATGCATAGGGGCTTGCTTTGAATATAGTCCTCATGCCATCCCTTTTCTGATAACTTCTTTTCACATATGATCGATTATATGTAACAGGATGTGGATAATGACGTCGTAGGACTTTCATGCAGCAATTTTCCAGGGTCAGAAAAGCAAAGGAGACTCCAGGACTTATTTTCAAGCTCTGCCTTGTCGATCTCTGAGTCTCCCTTTGTCACGTGATACTTGGTCCGGCAGAGGTGGTGGCTCTCGTTCACAGCGTATTAATGAAGCAGACAGAAGGGAATTCATCAGACAAGGAGGAGTATGATGCTGGGTCAGTAACCCAAGAGGTGTTAACAAGCACCATTCACTCAGTCCCTTGAAGATGCTGCCTGTGCCAAATGTGGAAACCGAGCAGGACGATCTCTGACACCTCGAACTGATACCCTAGAAGCATCAGGCTTCACCTTCGGGGGAGGGTCGACTCCTTTCTGAACTCGATAAAGACAATGAACCCTCTCCCCTCCCCTGCTTCCAAGCAAGCACACAGACACACAGACGTGTCTGAGTTGGCATGCACTTGCCAGGAAGTCCCAGACTCCTGGAGCCACTGTACATGCCCTCAGTTAAGAGCTCTTGTCTCGAGAAGCCTTTATAAAGCCTCTTCGGGGATGTTTATAATGGCTGGTTTGTTTGAGAGAGGATGATGTCAGAGCTCATAGCTCTGAAAGCTTGTCAGAAATCAAGATTTCCTTTTGTGGAGTGGCGTTTTCATGCTAAGCACTTGATAAATATTTGCTGAGTGATTGAAAAAACAAGTAAGTGAACTTGCAATATCTGGATCCTATCATTGTATGTCTCTATCTACTATATAGCAGAGGCTGGTTTAAAGTACTTTGCTGTACCTTGTTGACGGTGATGGCAACAATGGCTCTATGGGGCATGCTCTATGGCTCCATGAGGGCACAGACACGCTCCCCATAGTGCCTGGCCTATTACTGCATAGTGTTTAATGCAGCGATGAATGGAAAGAAACATGTGAGACCATCAGTGTGCTGAGAATACATTTTCCATTCAGATTTATAATCAGCCATACCTCCCACCGTCGTAAGCAGAATAATGCCCTGCCTTCCAAAGCTGTCCGTGTCCTAAACCTGGAAGCTGTGAACATGCCACCTTACAAGGAAGAAAAGAGAAGACTTTGCAGGTGTGATTAAGGTTATGGACCTTGAGATTATTCTGGATTATTCGGGTGGACCCAGGGAAATACCAAGGACCCTTAAAAAGCCGAGAACCTCTACCAGTGGTGGGCAGATAAAGGTGGAGAAGGGGCCAGAGAGGCGCAGTGTTGCTGGCTTGGAAGACGGAGGAAGGGAGCCATGAACCACAGAATGCCGGTGGTCTCTAGAGCAGAAAAAGACAAGAACTGGATATTCTCTCAAGCCTTCCGGAGGAAAAGCAGCCCTGATAACACCTAAACTTTAGTCCATTGAAATCCATGTCAGAATTTTGACCTACAAAAATGTCAGATGACAACATATGTGTCGTCTTAAGCTCCTAAGTGTATAGTGATTTGTTACAGCAACAGCATGAAACCAATACACTCCCCAGTGACGGTGGGTGGTATTTCTTGAGCCCTGGCACTGTTCTAAGCATTCTACATGAACGGAACCAATTCTTATAAATTCATTTGGGCATGTACTAATATTAACAATACATCACAGAGGGGCGCCTGGGTGGCACAGCGGTTAAGCATCTGCCTTCGGCTCAGGGCGTGATCCCGGCGATCTGGGATCGAGCCCCATGTCAGGCTCTTCTGCTATGAGCCTGCTTCTTCCTCTCCCACTCCCCCTGCTTGTGTTCCCTCTCTCGCTGG
The DNA here is from genome assembly GCF_017311325.1 of Ursus maritimus. Lineage (NCBI taxonomy): Eukaryota > Metazoa > Chordata > Mammalia > Carnivora > Ursidae > Ursus > Ursus maritimus. The sequence continues at coordinate 17,274,894 of NW_024426552.1, forward strand.
CTGTCTCTATCTCTGTCGAATAAATAAATAAAATCTTAAAAAAAAAAAAATACATCACAGAAAAGCAAAAGGAAGCGACTTTGAATGACCCTGTGTAACTCTGGGGAATTACACACTTCCCCAGGGAATGCTTTAGGGAACATGGTGAGCGAATAGGCCAGAGAGCTAGATGGGAGTTTTTGAAACTTTGCTGTGAAGGATGTTGTGTGTGTGAACATGTGTGACAGGTGCATGTATTTGTGTTGGGGTGAGTTGTGTGTTTTCCCGTGTAGCTGTCTTAGCCTCTGTAGGTAAGTCTGTGTCAGCTTAGGTTGGTGCTAAGTCAGCACACAAAAAAATAAGTGACAATTTATAAAGCTTAAGAAAATGGCTTGTGGATTCCCCAGGTCGCTATTTATGGGAAGAGTATATCCCTTTCAGGCAATGAAGATAGCACATCCTGATAGCAACTGCCCTGCAAAAAAAAGAGAGAGAGAGAGAGAGAGAGAATAAAAAAAAATGAAAGTCATCAGGCTTTTCAGGGTTTGAAACTACCCTTCCCCCTGCTCTTTACATGTTTAACAGGCTCTCTAAGGTGGAATTTCAAACATCAGTTTATAGTTGGAGCAGGAAGAGGCCAGAGAAGTCACACTGTGTTTATAGACTCATCTTGCAACTCTGGACGAAGTCAGAGTGGAAAGCATCGCCAGTATTTGCTGTGCTTCTTTCCTGGAAAAGGACCTCTGCCTCCAGCCACTGGAGTCCTTTCCTGAACTGCTGTGTAATGTCAGATTTCCAGTGCTGGCCAAAGGAAGGAAAGTGCTGCGCCCTCAGCCCTAAATCAGTATATCCGTGAGTGCTCAGCACGGAACATTTGTGACTTTTTTTTTTTTTTTCTGAAAATCTGGTATAGTTCTAAGGAGGGATTTAGGGAAAAGAAAGAACATCTTTTGATTAGCTTGCTAGAAGGAAAGCTGTCATTTTTAAATGTTATCCCATGAAAGTACTGAATAAATGTCACTAAAAGAAAGCATTTGCAATCATGATTTGATTTCTTATTTGTGCAAATTCCAAGATCTATTTCTGGCAGAGTTTCATAGAGATACTCTTAAACAAATGAAAATCTATGCTGTACTTATTTATACAGAAAATTTTCAAAATATTCTATAATCATTGGCATATACTCTCAGAGAGAGAGAGAGCATGAGAGAGAGAGAGGGAAAGAGAGAAAGAGAATATGTTGTAGATGATTTTATTAAAAACACCATGTCCATTAGGATATAGTTTGCATATGATTTATTTGAGTGAATAAGAGACATATGTCTTCGTTCAGAAATCTTCAATTACAAACGCCATATGTTTCGCAGATTCAGGGCTGCTTTGATAAGAATTTCCTTGAAAAGTTAAATGCCAGTTTCTGGATATTGCCTATCATTTCATATTAGTTTCTGTTTGTCCTAAGTGTATGTTGTTTTCTTTTTAATGTTTCCCAAAGAAAATAAAACTGACAATCTTTAGGGACTGGTAATCTGAGCCAAATTAGGACTCAATCCAATAGTTTTTCTACGCTTTCAAAACCACCGGAGTCATCATAGGCCCCTCTCTTACGTAAATAAGGCCTGCTGGACAAGGTTCACGGCATCACAAAGAATGAATCACTGTTTTATTTATTTATGTTCTCTTTCTAGCTATCTCTAGTGAAAGAATTCTTTTGGCAGCCTTCCCACTACTTTTTCATAACCCCTCTCCACCAGCCTCTTCCAACCACGCACACTCACACACACGCAAGGACATTATGCTAAGTGCGATGTCAGACAAAGACAAATCCTGTATGATATCACTTACATGTGGAATCTAAGAAAACTGAACTTGCAAAAACAGAGAGTAGAATGGTGATTACCAGGGGTGGGGGATGGGGAAACAGGAGAGATGTTGTTCAAAGATCCAACCTTGCAACTAGTAATAAATTAGTCCCAAAGATTTAACGCACAGCGGAGTGATTATAGATGATAATACTGTGTTACAAACATCAAATGTGCTAAGAGACTTGCTCTTAATTATTCCCACCACAAAAAAGAAATAATAAATATAGGACATGATAGAGGTGTTAGCTAAGGCTAGAATGGCAAGCACATCGCAATCTATAAATATACCAAATCAACATACCGTGCCTCTTAATCTTACACAACGTTACATGTCAAATAAATTTCAGAAAACAAACATGCAACAACAATAAAAAACCCCAGCTGCATCTTGATGTCCATGCCTAGCCTTGTTTCCTTCAAATACTGTGACAGTGGCTTGGTCATTGCCCAGTCTCCATTGTTGTGATGGCTAGTCCTTCATAAAGAGGTGGCTTTCTGTCTGTAATTACTTTTTAGCCACTTTTTAAATGCTTAAAAAATGTTAACAACAGCTTTAAAAATAGCCCTTTTTCTGATGAGAAATTTTTCATCTCTCCAAAGGCCTGAGGTCCACTGTGGTGGTTGAGAAGTTGGATAGAAACCTTGGAAGAGATCCCATCCATCGCAATCATGAAATGCTAATGGAGAAACATACATCCCCAGAGGATGGTTTTTTTTTTCAGGAGAAAGCCGTCTACCTGAACTGTGATTTGGAAGGTCCCTCACAGAATTGTGAGGGAGAAAGGAGATCCCCATGTAGCTTCGCACAGCTTTCTGAGGTGAATCTACACCACAGAAAAACAGACAGATGCACAGCCAAATTATCATCTCTCAATTCTCTGACCCTTAATTAAGCATTCCTAGAGACGTGACTCAAAAGACAAGCCAACAATCCCTTCACAGTCCTTGTTTTTCTTGCCCATCAGGAACATGTGACACATCTGATTACTCCTCTCTCCTTGAAAGTAGGTCTTCACTCAGCTTCCAGGAAACTACACTCCTGGTTTTTCTCCTACTTAATGGCTGTCCTTTCTCAGTCTCCTCTCCCTAATCTATAAAAGTTGTGTCTTTCCCTCTTTTGTGTCTTCATTAACTCTCTTCCTGGTTTTATTCTGTCTTTAAATACCATCATTGTGTTGAGAACCTCAAATTCATATCTGCAGATTAGAGCTGTTCTCTGAACTCCAGACTCCTATATCCAATTGCCATTTAGATACTTCTTTTGAACGCCTAAAAGCATGTCAAACTTAATATGTCCGAAACTGAGCTCCTTATCTCCTTTCCCTGGTCACCACTATCCTTACTTAAAAACAAAAACAAAAACAAAACAAAAAAAAAACAACGCAAAGATGGGGTCCCTGGGTGGCTCAGTTGGTTGAGCATCTGACTTGATTTCAGCTCAGGTCATGATCTCAGGGTCATCTGATGGAGGCCTGTCAGGCTCTGTGTTTAGCGCCGAGTCTCCTTATCCCTCTCCCTCCCCCTGTTTGTGATTGAGCTCTCTCTCAATCTCTCTCTCTCCCCCTTCCTAAAATAAATAAATAAAATCTTAAAAAATACTAAAAGACAAAGACTGTTTGCTCTATAGTCTCTCCCACCTCAGAAAATGGCAGTTCTACATTCCATGTCTTCAGTCTAAAATCAATGGAGTTAACCCTAACTTCTCTCTTTTTTGACGCACTCCACATGTGATTGTTCATCAGCAAATTCTATGTTCTCTGCCTTCAAATGTTTCCATCCCAACCACAGTTACAACTTATATAGAAACCATTCTGTCCAAGCCAGCATTCTCTCTTGCCTGGATTATGTCAGTAGCCTCCAACTGGATCTCCTAGCCTCCATCTCTGTTCTCCCCGACCCCGCTCACTTCTCAGTTTTGAAATCAGAATGAGCCTGTGAAAGTGTGACTAGAACCCTGTCATTCCTTCGCTCCAAATCCTCCTTTCTAATTCATTCAGGCTTCACCTGATTTGACCACCCCTCTCATTACTCTTTTGACCTCACCTTCTGCATTTTCCCTCCTTATTCACTCAGCTACCACTTGAGTTGCTATAGAAAGCATTTAACAAGCCAAGCATGTCCCTCCCTCAGGTCTTTCACCCCTGCTTCTTCCTCTGTCTCCCCCAGAAGTCTACATCACCAGCTCCCCACCTTCGTTAGTTCTTTGTTCATACGCCATCTTCTCAGCTATCTTAATTTCCGTTACGAAATCCCTTCTCCATACCCTCCTTGTACTTTTGTATTTTCTTTAGCAATCATTGCCATTAATATATTATATGCTCAAGCTACCTTAAAATGTGAGCGTCCTTAGAGAATACATTTTAGACTCTTTTATTCACTGTCATTCTCTCAATTTTCCCTTGGTCCCATTGTCTGGTTCATGATAGGAACTCAAAAATATTTATTGAACATTGGGAAAACTAAGTGAATCAGGAAACAAGATTAGCACACACATACTACTTCTGAATAGAATGTATGACTTTCCCCTTACATTTTTGCTTCTCAACCTGGTGAATGGGCTAGAGAGGACAATGCCTAATTATAAAAATATCCTTGTTTAAAGGCTAGATAGTATCCAGACATGGATAACCAGTTCTCGTACCCCTTACCTCAGATCCCACCATGCCCTAAGAATTCTGTTAAGACTGGGGCACCTGGGTGGCTCAGTTGGTCAAGCATCTGCCTTTGACTTAAGTCATGATCCCAGGGTCCTGGGATGGAGCCCTGAATTGGGCTCCCTGCTCAGTGGAGAGTCTGCTTCTCCCTCTACCTTTCCCCCCTGCTTGTGATCTCTCTCTCTCTCACTCTCTCTCTCCCCAATAAATAAAATCCTAAAAAAAAAAAAAAAAAAGAATTCTGTTAAGGCAAGAGTCCTCCTGTGCCCAAAGCAAACATAGCTCCACCTTACCACACCAGAAACAGAACAGAGCTGAGGAGGAGTACATCTTTATCTTGCCTGTCCTTCCAACACAACACTCGAAGCTCTGCACCTAACTGTGTGTGTTATCTCCTTTATATCTTTATTTAATCTTTGATTCTTATAAGAGATCATCTTCCTCATTATATATTGGAACATGTGTCAGATTGTGTCAACAGGAAACTCAACACCAGTGTTCTTGGGTGGAACAAGGGAAGCGGTGGGTGACAGAGCTGGAAAACAAGAGAAAGGAAAGGAAATGGGCCTGCCCGTCTAAATGGCTTGAAAATGTAGTGATTAAAATGCCACTGCTTCGAACCTCAAGGAATCAATTTCAAAGTTAAGAGATAATTGGAGAGTGTTGTAGCTTTCATTTTTCTGCAGTCCTAAAAATTAATATGAGACAAAATCATCCCAGATGATCAAGTAACTCTTTTTATTCTCAGGCAAAATTTCTGACAGTAGGAATGGAACCCTGATATCCTTATCTCACCAGCCCATGGCTGGAAAGTGAAATTACATTTTGATTTTGTGCGATGTGAGCAGGATAGTGACTGAGAGAGACATATCCTAGATTTGGGAAAGAACAAGATCAAGAGCTAAATAAAATGGCTGTGATCTAAGTCTCCTAAATTCTAGGATGGCTTGTCACAAAGAAGAGCTTGCTCATACAAGGATTGCACCCAAGCAGGGTCTATTATTAGATGTCACAACAGGATGGTTGACTGAAATTGGAAGTTTGAAGCTAAAGAGCTAATAAAGTGAGCGATACTTGCATCACATTAAGGGGTAAAGTAGACCCAAAAAACAAGAGAGGTACAAACAGATCAAAAGACTGGTTTGGGGTGGAAGGGAAGTTGGAAGGAGTAGAATTGCAACAAGATTCGTTATGAGTCCATAATTGTTAAAGCTGGGTAATAGGTACATTGAATTCATTAAATTATTTTTTATACATTGCATGGTTTGATATTCTCCAAAAGAAACAGTTTAAAAACAAGCAAAAGAGAGAGGTTTGCAAAGCAAATCCCTCAAATGACCATTAGTCCCTTCAAGGTAATAAACTTGTAATTCATATTCCTCCACCAGATAATAGGCCTGTTAGAAAGTGAAGGTCCCTCTCATAGGCTTTTTGTCCATCATATCTTCAGGACCTTTCGCAAACAATACATTTAACATACTATTTCCCTTCAAGAAACATCCAAATGAAATTTTATCATAACTAGCTCCTCTGAAGAGAATAAAAGATCGGTATCTTTCAACAAAACAGAAAAGAAAAAGTGGTTCAGGAACTCACCACACAATCATTCTTTATATCCTAAATACCAGGCCTGGGCGTGCAGTGATAAGGGCTGTATGAGAAGGTGGGAAGTGGCATAGAGATGAAGAGACAAGTATAAGAGCGATTAGAGAAGTCCAGGAGTGGAGATGTACTTTCTGGAGGGGACCCCCCCCCCCAGAAGGGTTTCTGGAGGGATAAAAATGGAACTGTGAGGGTGAATGAAACCATCATGCTATGGAAAAGACAAGCAGGATTTCTGAGGACTGAGACTTGTATTACGCTTTCCTTGAGGAAGTGGGAGAAAGAAACAGTAGAAACAAGAGACAAAGGGCCATGGCCAAGAGGTAGGAGGCAACATTGAGAGCCGGGTATCTTAGAAGAGGTTTCAACCAGAAGGGGCCAGTCAACATCGTGGATGCTACAGAGAGGTCAAGGGTGGTCAGTGGGAAAAAGGATAACAACAGGAGAAAAATGTGGTTTTTAGCTGCACTGAACTTTATTCTGATACCCTTACACTTTTTTTTTATGTGAGTATTCCAAAATCGTTAGGCTTTTCCTGTGAAATGAATCATCCCCCTTTTATCTGCACTGCCAGTTTTTGCAAGAACCATCAGTTCATCTAGTGAGAACTTTCTTAGCTATAGATAATTATCTAATTTGCTCTGAATTAGGAAGGAACTGGTAACAAAATTAAATTTTCAAATATTGCTATTCCAAAACAGATTCAACTTCAAGGAAATAGACTTAACTTGTAAGAAAGACAAGAGAAATAAAACTGGGACTAAAGAGGGCACAATGTTATTTTCTTTTAATTGGAGTAGTTGTGATCAGTGGCATGCCAGGCCATACTGGAACCCGAGGCAAATAGTAAAGCCAATAAAACATTCTGATATTTTGTCCATCAGGGATTTTTTTTTGCATTAATTTTTATCTTAAAAAATTAGCATGAAACATTATTTCTCTTGGTTCCTGAATTTTTTCATGACCCCTTAAATTTTTATCTCAAGCTGAATGGGGCACTGGTTAGAAATGTTCACATTTGATGGCATAGGAGAAAATAACCAATATATGCTCAAAAACCAGCCTGGAAATAGTCATAGACCCAAGTAAATGAAGTTACTCAATGGTCTTCACGGCCTTACGTATCAATATTTGTTATTATAGAATCTTGTTCATCTAGCTCATAAGTGATCAGACTAAAACCCGGCATCAGAGACAAACATTTCACAGGGTAACTAAAGCCTGTGACGTAATCCATGGCAGAATCTTCTGTCCACTCAGGTATGAATTACATCAGTTAGGTCCTCACTTTCAGGTATCTGAATTAAGAATGCACAGAGCATCATGTAGTTAGCGGTGGGATCAGAGGACGAACCAATTCATAAAGGTGAGTCATTGTTCTAAAGAAAAGACTGAGTAAGCATTAAGTACAAGAAAGCAGACAGTAGACAGTGAACAAGCCAGTTGGTAGAAAGAGCTAAAGAAACAAGATGCAGGAGAAGCCCAGCTAGAGTGGGCGAAGAAAGCTAATGGTGAAACACCAAACATTCATGGCCTCCTGCCTCTGAAGTCAGTGGTGCGGGCTCATAATACTTCTGCTTTCTCTACTTTCGTGTTATTATGGACTGTCTTACCTTTTCTTGGGCTATCCTCATGAATCCTTGTTTCTAGCAGTCAAAATCCTAATCAAAACTGCAAAGATGAAGCAAATGGGAAGATAAAAGAAAGGGAGAATGACAAAGGGGGAGAGAGATAGCCTAGAACATTCCGGACAGAACACAACCAAAGAGCCGACAAGTGGTGAGTNCTGCTGAAGAAGAAAGACACTTGCACATCTGCAATAGAAAGGAAAATAAATTGAGGATAAAGCCAAGGGCAGTTTGTGAGCAAGAGAGAAGTGTATGAGAGAATTTCCACTGGATGAAATCAGTCATTTGCTGATGGCAAGGTTCGAAGGGAACCTAGGAAGACCTTGAATAGGTTTAAGAATATGCTGGATATACATAAGAAATGTATAAAATTGGGACACCTGGGTGGCTCAGTAGGTTAAGCATCTGCCTTTGGCTCAGGTCATGATCCCAGGGTCCTGGGATCGAGTCCTGAGTGGGGCTCCTTGCTCAGAGGGGAGCCTGCTTCTCCTTCTGCCTCCCGTTCTCTCTTTCTCTCTGACAAATAAATAAATAAATAACTTTAGAAATGTATAGAATTATTGAGTTGCTATGCTACGTATGTATTAGTGGTGTTTTGTTGTAAGGAATTTAACTTGTCATGTAGACTTTCTATGTTTTAATATCATACTGTCATACCTCCTTTAATACATTCATTTGTTTTATATATGAGGCTCTGAGCTTTTTGTTCTGCCAGACAACCCAAAGCTAGGCAGGCAGACGTTTCCTTTCTTTATTTTCTCCCTCCTCCGTTTCTGTGGTCCAACGTGAGGTACTCCGCTTAAACAAATCCCGAGCCAAGTCCTGTCTTCAGTGATTGCCGGGCCAAACCCTCCCCCAGGCGCTGGTGCTCAGCTCCAGTTGCATCAACGCGGATTTCCACGGCAGTTGTACGTAAGAAAACGAAGGCAGAACTGACCCCGAAGTCCTGTGCAGCAGTCACTGACGGCCAGCATTTGGCCCCAACTGAGTTCATCCACTTTTAGCAGAGTGATTTGTTGATAATATCCTTCGCCAACTTGACTGCTAACGCCAAGGCAACTCAGGTTGGGAACTCTTATGTAAATCATGGCCTAATTACAAACGTGGCACAAGATATAAACAAGCCTCACTATTCAGACGGTGACCACTATCAGTCGACGTGAGGGAACACGTAAAAAACAAGTGAAGGAAATACAAAGGTAAGTTTGTGCAAGATAGAAAAGGATTTTCAAGGAAAATAAAAATAAAAGCAGAAAAAGATGGTGGTTCGGGGGCGCCTGCGTGGCACAGCGGTTAAGCGTCTGCCTTAGGCTCAGGGCGTGATCCCGGCGTTATGGGATCGAGCCCCACATCGGGCTCCTCTGCTGGGAGCCTGCTTCTTCCTCTCCCACTCCCCCTGCTTGTGTTCCCTCTCTCACTGGCTGTCTCTATCTCTGTCAAATAAATAAATAAAATCTTTAAAAAAAAAAAAAAAGATGGTGGTTCAACACTGTAGATAAAATCAGACCATTTTATCTGTATATTATCAAGTTTGCTAACAATGTAAGGAATACGTTACTCAAAATACTGTTAATAAATTAATGCTAATAACTTAAATTAGTGTTACTATGACACCAGTACGTTTCAAGGCCAGGGAAGAACATTTATTTTTCTCATATTACTTCATCCTAAGGAAATGATCTAAGGGGCCCACCCTTTAAAAATAAAAGATACAGAAATTACATTTCTAGAATGTTCCCTGTCAGAGGATAACTTTGTGTAAAATTACCTGTCAAATAGAATAATCCTTAAGTAGTGACAAAATCAAAACAAAGACATGAGAGTCTGCCACGCAGAAGACTAAAATCTAAATTCATTAAAGTCACGAGAGCCATCCTTATCTGTTAAGGACAACATCTCATTCACTTTTTGTTTTGTTCCGTAATAACAACGTATCCTTAGAAATTTATTGTTCCATTTGTTGTAGTAGCAAAGCCAATAGAATAGCCTATTATATTCTTTCAGATTAGCTTTGTTATTTTTAGACTAAACTAAACAAGTCCTCACATCTCAAACAGAAATGATTTTCACAAAACAATGGATGAGCCTTTCATATGTCATGTTACATCAATAAAGATAAGAATAATATGGAAGATATTCTACGTTGATTAAGCCTATTGCTGGATGTTTTCAAAAGGGGAAACATTAAAAACCATGTAGATTATATTAATATTATAGTGCAAGATCTTAAATTATACGATATTGGACTTAGGTGTGTGATGTATCTCAAATACTTAATTAGGAAATTCATCCTTAAAAACGATTATGTATTTTGTTTTCTCCTAATTGTTTTCCTATTCCTGACCTTTAGTTTAATTTTTCTTCTCAATATGTGAGATACAATTTAGATACACATCTGTCTGAAGAAATCATAAGTCTTTAGTTTTCTTACTTTTCATGTATTAGGACTTTTATAAACATCAATAAAGGGGAATTTTATAGAGAATAGAATATATATGAGGAATTGTCTTGGATAAAAATTACCAGGATTATTCTGGGTTGGCTAAGAGAACAAAATCTGGACTAAATAGAGAAACTTATTGCTCAGTCCAGTGAAAAAGCTTTACTGACTAGAACTGTTTTGTGAAGTAGTGAGGTTCTGGAAATGTTCCAGAAGAAACCATGTGATCGTTGGTCAAAATATGCAAGAGGCAATTTCTGCAGTAATTTAACTTTTTAAATATTTCTTCAAACACTAGAATTCTTTGTTTTATAGCTTCTGCATTCACAATAATAAAATATTCTATTATATTGAGAATACTGATGTACATTTTAGCAACTGACTGGTCTGTGTGTTCGGAGAGGTAAGTTACTACTGAAACCTTGATTATAATTATTTGATTCTGAATCTGATGTCTATAAAATGAGCATTCAATGAACCGTGCATCTAAGGGGGAACTTGGGTGAAATTATATTTGAGAATAAAAATCTGCAGCAATTTCAAATAGAGCTAGTGAGAAAGACACTTTTAAATTTCAAGTCAAGATCACATAATATGTAAGCAAATAAAAGAAATTGAGGTGTGAAATGGGTAGAGTCTAATGTCTTAGAAATTTCATTTGATATTCCTACAAAATAAACTTAGATAAATTGAACTCCATCTAATTTTAAGCTTCTTATGGATTGAAAAAGAAATTCTAAATATAAGTATTTATTGTTTTGCACATGAAGTGGAAATCTGTAGCTATGTTTTCCTAAGAAAATGTTCATAGGGTCACATAAAATTGGCAGTTAGTAGCTGTCATTGTACACATAAATAATCAGGTGGATAAATTTTTCTCTTTTCATATATGTATTTTCTTCAAATGTAAGCTCATTGTTATCACTCTAACATCTAATAAGTACTGGATATAGATTATGCTGGTGAACTGGAATGGTCTGATTCCATTTGGAATGGCAGCTCATTTTGCAATTAGGAAATGGAAATCTCAAAGGCTTTCCAAACACAGTTTTATTTATTTATTTATTTATTTATTTAGCTGATGCAGATGGTAATTTATTAATGAGTTTTTTTTATTTTAATGTTTTTTTATTATATTATGTTAGTCACCATACAGTACATCCCTGGTTTCTGATGCAAAGTTCGATGATTCATTAGTTGCGTATAACACCCAGTGCACCATGCAGTACGTGCCCTCCTTACTACCCATCACCGGTCTATCCCATTCTCCCAACCCCTCCCCTCTGAAGCCCATGGCCTCTGAGAACCAAACACAGTCTTAAAACATGTGGTTCTTCAGGATTACCTGTCGAATGTTCTAGAAGCTGAAGAAAAAACTTTCTGTGTAGACAAAAGGCATAATTCCTAGGAAGGAAATCTGAATAGATACATTGAGGCCTCGAGCAGCAGCTAACAAAGAGCGCAATCCATAGTTTTCGAAGGGGGCTTTCCAAACTCCTGTCCTGCTAACAGTTGGTGTCTGTTAGTGTTGAAAGTACACCCTGAATGTGTCTCTAAATGGCTGTGATTGATGAGAAGTTATCAAGCATGCAAGGTGGTTGAGTGTATGTGCTTTGCATTGGCCTTTCCTAATATAAAGCTATGTCTAGGAAGTTTAATTTGTTTATATTTGCTTTTTGGTTACTGAATTCATTACCTGAATGTTGATAGATAAACTGTTTTTCAGAATCCCTCTCTCAAGCAAAACCCCAAGTTCTAAGTTCTGAAGGTGGGATATAGGCAGAAATGGGGGACCAGCCCAGGAAGCAGTCATGGAAAGAATAGTGTTAAAAATTGTCATCATAAATGCAAAGGGAAATGCTATAAGGAAAAGAGACAATCTCAGGACTCTTTCCTCTGGTTTGTATTCCTCACAGTTCCGATGTGGTAAAGCACATCTCAGTATTTTTTTAGCAATAGGTCCAAGGAGAGAAGGACTTTGGAAAGAGTGAACTGGGAAGACACAAACCGTCTTGAGGAGAAGAGAAGGGAGAAAAATAGAAGAGAATGATCAAAAGTGTAACAAAAAATGGATAGGTTTAGGAAGTCCTAATTTTAATCTAGAGTTCCCTTTCTCGATTCTTGTTGATGACGTAGAGAAGCTTGGGCGAGATTCAGAAAAGGTTTTGTATGTGGTAGGTCATGTCTCAAGGGGCTATTCATTCTGCACTAATGAAATTCATATGACATGGATTGTCTGGATTTTCACTGCAGTGACACCAATTTTGGCTTGGTGAGAATGTCCAGTTCTTCCTGGTTTCTTCCTCTCTTCATAACTGCAGGATCTGTCCAGAATTGTAAGAGGCTCTGTAGCATGATGTGGAGTCCATCAGACCTCTGCTAGGAAAAGGTGATCCCAAAGATGTGTTGTCAATCCCATCAGTCAGGATTTTATTTCAGAGGCAGGATAGTGCAGTGGATGGGAGGAAAATACGTGGAGAAATAATGCTGATGTTCCAGTTCAATACATTACATTGATTCTGTGTTAATGTGGACAGGCTATCCAATCTCCGTTCTCAGTTTCCTAATCTGTACAAAGGAGAACATAAGAGTACGCCAAGGATTTATTAGATTTATACATGCAATGTGCTTAATACAGTGTTTGGATTATAACGTGTTTCACGTAAGTGTTAGTTAATGATCTTACTATCCTTGGGTAGAACAAAGACTTATTTCTTTCTGGAACGATGCACATTCCTGGTCCATGAGCCCAGCTAGTGTTCCCTCATGTGCTGTGTAAACTAGAGTCTTCCCTAAAAAAATGGCTCTGTGTCTTGTATGTTCTATAGAGTAGGAAATTGTTGGACTCCAAAATCAAAATGCTTTCTTGCGGGTTACTGCTTCTGTTCCTTCTAGGAATCTGAGCAAGGAGGAAGATTTGCCAAACAACAAACAAACAAACAAAACAAACACAGGTTCCAGATGCTCTTTATTTTGCTCTCATCTCCAAAGGGACAGTTTAACTGTTGAAAATATCTTTGTAAAACTCGATGGGTTGTGGTTCAGATTATGGCCAATGCACTCATAATTTTTCTGGCAAAATCAAAATGTATTTCCCCCTACTCAGGCTCCCGCTAGCCAACTCCTAGGATAAGACATGACAGACATAGTTAAGAAACAAAGAAAGAAACCATAACAGCATATCTCTATAATGCTTTAGATAAAATTCCATTGAATAGAGCTAAATTCATCTCCAAGTTAGAGTATATGTTCTTAATATTTATTAGAATCTTTTTGAGAAAGTCTCCATGATTCCTTTTAATCTCTTCTTAGGCATTTTCTGATAGGGCCAGTCTTCTTACAGACTGCCTTGAAAAGGAAGTTTTCTGAGTGGTGTTTTCTATAAATTCTCTTCAAAATTTTCCTACCAAGAAAGTTCCCTCAGACAATGTTCCTGTGAAGAAAACCATACTCTGACTGCCAAGAATCATCATTTTGGAAAAAAAAAAAATCTTAGCAACAATCTTCTTTTAAGTCTTAGAATCTAAGGGAACATTCCAGAATATATATTTAAGTGGCTCCATTCTAGTTATGGCACATGATTAAAGTATTAAATAATACTGCTTTGAAGATTATAAAGTCATTAAGGGGGTAACGTTTTTCTAAGTTTAAAAATGTCCAAATATAATTTGTGTGTGTGTATGCTTGTGTGTATGTGCGTGCGTGTGTGCTCATGTGTTGGTATCTGGTATACATCTAAGTATACTGACTATTTTAAATCATGTTTGGTCTCTTGAGTCAGACAGAACTGAATTCCAATCTGATCTTGCTACTCCTCAGTATGTTCTTGATTAAGCCAGTAAAGCTCTGCGACTCTTCACTAGTTCATCTGCAAAATGGTACCCCTGAGCAAAGTTGTTTGATTTATGGTTATGATTATGATAAAATATAAGAAGTCTTCTATGTCATGCCTTTCCTATAATAAGTACAAATGTGAGCTATTTATTTCTTACTAAATAATTCAATTCTAACAGAACCAGAATACTCTTTTGAAAGATTTTAGCAAAAAATGTTGTGCAAAAAAAATGTCATTTAGATGAGAAAAAGTTTTATTTCATCCTTTAAATTTATTGAGGTCTTAACTGAGAACAGACCAGCTTTGATTAAATACAAATATCTTTTCAATGGCCTGTCTTTACTTTGGATGTTAAATTATATACATTTATGGTGTTTGGGTACAGCATGAAAGCCTTTCTATCAAAAATTCACTGCAAAATGTCAATCTTTAAAAGTACTATAAGGACTTTTTCACTTAAAGAATGGTGCTGTATTCAAAATCATTCTATCAGGCATGAACTTGTTGAATTAGCTGTAAAAGCCAGGCCAGATGAATGCGGGAAGAAGGTGATCAGATTGAGCGGTTCATTAGCTCATGAGAAAGAGCAGTTAGTGTTGTCATGTCTGGGCTGAGACAAAGTTGGTCAGATTGTCCTGCCAAGGAAATGTCGTGGGGAGGAATTATATTGTCCGGGAAAGAGTCCTAAGAGGAATGTTCCTTTAAAGTCCATGCTAAAATCTGCTATTTTGGGTATTAAGACTGTACTCCACTAAAAAGAAACTGTTACAGCTGTGACATTTTACCAATAAAAGCCATAACACTCTCCATGAGTGACATGCTCTGGTCTGATTATAGATAGCCTGAAAATGTCAAGGGAAATGAGTGTTAGGCATCAATTATTTCTAATTTCCATGTAATTAGTCTCCCCCAAACTTACAATTTGGGATCTGTGTTGGTCTGTCCTGGAATTTTCCCTGAAGTATTCTCCACCAGCTGCCCAAGAAGCGCTGGATGAGCTCTTGGAAAGTTATGGAATTGGACTCCCAGAGATGGAATCGGTCTGGGATTTGGCTGCTCTTTAGTGGACTGAGTCCAGAGAGTTTCAACCTCTTGGGTGTGACAGTGACTGCAGTTTGTCAGTGGATATGGACACTTTGAGTCTCTGGAGCTGAAGTTGATGGAGGTCCATTCTTGGATTGCCTAAGGAGTCATCTCCCAAATCTCTGAGAAGTTACAGCTGTTTCATTGCAAACCCACACACTGAGGGTGAAAGAAGAAATTAGAGAACCCCAACAATCGGTCCAGTGCATTCAGCTCTGTGAGAGACACCAAAGTGAACTGAAGTTGAGAATTAGCTTTTGGAAAATGACAAGATTCTTATCCAGGGGTGACTTGAGAGGAAATGTGATAGAAGCTCATTATTGAATGTGTCTGCTTGGATGGAAGGGGGCAAGTCATAAGCTTCGCACAACTTTCTAAGATGAAGGATAGAAGTTTGGGACGTATGGCAGATTGATTCCTTTTTGTGGTCACAATTAATGACTATCTATGTCGATGAGATCTTGCATTCACTCCATAAAGAGATGGAGTCTATGTCCTCTTGTCTTGACTCTTTGGACTCCCTTTGGTCAGTACGCTGTCAGAAGTGAGTGTATGCCAATTCCTAGCCTAGTGTTCAAGAGGCCTTTTGAATTTCCACTTGCCTTCTTGGAACTTTAGCCTTAGCTAGGAAACAAGCCTGGGACAGTTTCCAGAAAAAAAGTTAACATAGCAGGGCTGAGGTTACTATCCTTGGAAAGACCTGCTTGCAAGATGCGCCCTAAGCTGGCATCTGAAAACTTGGATTTCTCAAATATTCCTACTACTGAAACTATGAAGAGTGGCTCACTGTGCTTAAAATATTTGTTTAAACAGTATGGTTTGTGTTGAACTCCTGCTTTTGTTCTGAGAGTGTGGAATTTTGGTATATGCCAGGTAGAGGGTGCTTACATGACCAGCCCATAACACAAATCTGGGCTCTAATGAAAATTCCCTTTTCTAATTTCTAATGAAATTCCCTGGTAGACAACATTTCAGATGTGTTATCATAGTTCATTGCTGGAGGAATGAAGCATAGCCCTATGTGACTCCGCTAAGAGAGGACTTTTGGAAACTTGTACCCTGTCTCTTTAGGACTTTGCCCCACATGCCTTTGCTTCTGCTGATTTTGCTTTGTATCCTTTTGCATAATAAATCATAGCCATGAGTTTGACTATATGCTGAGTCCTGTGAGTTCTCCTAGTGAATCACTGAAACTTGGAAGTGGTCTTGTGAACCCCCGGCACAGAAAACCTACTGAGGAATGAAAGACCACATGAAACAGAGAAAATTTTCCCACTTGAGGTTATCTTAAATCAGCTAACAGTCAGCTGACTGCCAGATATGTGAGTGAGTCCCAGATGAACATCCAGAGATGGGAGCAATTTTGGATTATTTTCAGATTTAAGGTATAAGGCTAGTGTTGGCCAGACAACCCTGGGCAAGGTTAATAGACCTTACCAGCCAACCTGCAGATTTGTCAGAAAAAAATAAATGATCATTGTTTTGAGAAAACTAGATTTTGTAGTAATCTGCTATTCAGCAAAAACTAACAGCTATAAGAAGCCTATGAATTAAGTAAAAGATAAGTGAAAGTCTTCAGAACAGAAATTAAAATTTGACTGGCAAGGGAGAGAGTAGTAGGCTTCTCACACCGACAAAAACTCAAATCCTTTGCACATTAGTCAGTAGGTTGAGTGACTGAGACATTTAAAGTCAAAGAAATAGAATTGCTTTTCAGTATCACAAAATTGTGCTCCACAACTTGGCATGGCATATGTGGAATCACTTTCAATCAGGGCATAGGTGTAAATAAGACCTTCCTTTGGACAACTTTTAAATTTCAAACAGCCTTCAGCTTTGACCATGAAACCTGACTTTAAGGATAAGTCAGGTGGTGTTTCTTGGGTGACTTTAATAGGCATTAATACTTTAAAATTATCTTTGGCTCTGTTTTGTTGAAGCATTCGCAGATTAAAACAAGTCCAAACTATAGTTTCTTCACTTTGTACCAATGGATTTGTATAATGGGAATTAATTGAGGCTGACTCTTCAGTGATTTCTAATATTACGTTGAAGATGGAATATTTGCGTTCTTACGAAATTATTCTGCCAAAATTTAGAATAAATAAAAAGAATAGTAACTTTCTCTCATTTGTTATTTTGAACTGGACCAAAAATGTGTACGATATAAATACATCATTTTTAGATTACTCTGAAATGGAAATAAAATAGCTAATCACTATCAATAAAGAGCACTCATGAAATAAAATATACTATGAACTGCAAAACAGAACCTGATAAATATCATTGCTGCAAATCAAAATGAGGAAAACAATTTCAATTGCTCATGGAAGATACATTTGCTGTATATTGAAATCTGGGAAAAGCTATTAAGTTCACGGTGTCTCATAAATTTTATAAAAAGCACTCTTGACACTAAATTAATTAAGAAAAATAAATAGTAAACTTCCTGGATTCACCCAAATGTGTTTTCTCATAATTTAATTATTTCATGTAGATTAATTAGCCTTTACCTTCAGTAATTTCAACAGTTCATTTTGACCCAGGACATTAAACATATTTTTCCAGCAAATGTATAAGAGATGAATCAGCAACATTGAAAAACACATTGGTGAGTCTGTTAGGGAGTACTTTTCAAATTAATGGAGCAGAAATAAGTTATGATGGCCATCATATAAGATTTTCTATATTTTAATAGATGATTTTTTCCCAGATCTGTATCACATGAACTGGATAAAATCCAACTGAGTTTTTTGTTCTTGTTGTTCACTTTCATTTTTTTAAACAAATTATCTTATTATCTCTTCCCCTGGCACACAACAGATGCTTAGTTGGGCATCAAATATGTAGCTGGTTGGCTTAGCTATTTAGTAACGTGTGCCAACATCAATGCTGATAACCAGAATTTCTTCCTTCAAAATCAAATAACAGGAAGAATCTCTTCACAGAAGCAGCTTGAGGAACCATCACAGCAAAACTAAGGTTAAGTGTATAGTCTTCCTTTGTCCAGGGCAGAATCAGTCCAGTGCCATCACACTGGTGAGAACAGGCAGTATTAGGCAGATAGGTAGCACTTAGTTAAGATAAAGTTCAGGATGAGCCCCAAGCTACTGTTACCTCAAGACTTCTCTTCCATCACCTCATGCAACTTAGGTACCCATACATATGGGAAATGAATGGAAATTACAGAAAATGAATCAAAATGATAGAGATGAGGATGGCTAAAATTAAATAAATGTGTATACATTGGTACACAATGTTTCTGTCATGTGAATCAATATTTCCTTCTTTTTTAAACATTTTTTAAATAAATTTTATTTATTTATTTGACAGAGAGACAGAGAGAGAGAGAGAGAGCACAAGCAGGGGGATTGGCAGGCAAAGGGAGAGGGAGAAGCAGGCAGAGGGAGAGGGAGAAGCTCCTCACAGAGCAGGGAGCCCAGGACCCTGGGATCATGACCCGAGCTGAAGGCAGACACTTAACCAACTGAGCCACCCAGGTGCCCCTCAATAGTTCCTTCTTGATCTCGGAGTGCTACTATTCATTACAGGACAGTAATGCATAAGATTTAGGGAAGAAAGACATATATATAATTTTACATCTTTTTGGAGGATCTTAAAAAGAAGACATTTAAATTTTTCACAGAAATAATACATATATACAAAATGTTTTAATGGGGCGCCTGGGTGGCTCAATAGTTAAGTGTCTGCCTTCGGCTCAGGTCGTGATCCCGGAGTTCTAGAATTGAGCCCCGCATCATGTTCCCTGCTCAGTGGGAAGTCTGCTTCTCCCTCTCCCACTCCCCCTGCGTGTGTTCCCTCTCTCACTGCCTCTCTGTCAAAAAATAAATAAAATCTTTAAAAAAATAAATAAATAAAATAAAATGACAAAAAATTTAGGGAAAGAAGTACATGACTATGTAGCTCTTTTATAAAATATGAGAAGTCTGGAGTGTGTTTAAGATATAATAATATTATTTCATATCAATTTGAGCTTATTCTTCAAGAAAATTCATAATTACTGTCATATGACTTTATAACCATAAAATGTTATATCATGGTTTTGTTCATTAGCCCAAGTTAAATACATAATTTAAACAGATTAAAGAAGAATTACAGGGTGCCCGGGTGGCTCAGTCGGTTAAGTTTCTGACTCTTGGTTTTGGCTTAAGTCATGATCTTAGGGTCCTGGGATCAAGCCCTACATTGGGCTCTGTGCTGGGTGTGAAGTCTGCTTGCCCCTCTCCTTCCACTCCCCACCCCACCCTGGAATAAATAAATAAAATCTTAAAAAAAAAAAAAA